>NC_137092.1:25862817-26345812 GCF_951640355.1 Cnephaeus nilssonii | reverse complement strand
AAAAATCAGCTAAGATTTTTTGAACCTTATATAATATGAATAAAAAATAGGTCCTTAAGTCTTTAGTGTATTTTCAGAAAATGAGTATCTAGATGATGCTTTAGTTTTAAAAGTGATCATCCACAGACATTTGGACACTTATCCCAGAATACAGATAGGGTACAAGGGTTCCAGGTCATAGGTGACTTACAAAAAGAAGACAGTTAATTTACTACTAAAAAGGAAAACGGAAATACAAATTCATCACCTGTATCACAGATTCTAGCCTGAAATATCTTGTTTCATCATATTCATTAATTTGATTCAAGACATTTTTAATCATTCACATTGGGACATTTTAAATTACACTGTTAAATATCATTTTTATGCTCAAGTATACAATTTTAATTCCCAGGGAACAAATAGTTCAAAGATGCCTTTGTCAGTAAACCTTATTAGAATTATGACACATTGTGGATTGTGGAATTGGTGTTATTAAATTCTTGTACTATTTACAATGAATGCCAAATATTGACATGGTTATATTATTAATTCTTAAAAATTCAAGAACAAAGGGCAAAGATTAAGTATAAAAGCCAAACATCTTAAAACTTTAGATGGTCCTATCACTGTTTATGAGACAAATGTCTCCAATGCAGTAATTGACATAGGAAAGGAAGTTCTGCTAGGAGAAATTATTTTAAAAATCTGGAAATCAATTCCACATATTCTTATAACTAATGTTAGGTATTTTCTCCCAATACTTCAGCAACAGGAAGCACTAAAAAAACCTATGTCCCATATTTTTCCAGGATGTGATTTTAAAATTATCATATTATTTCCACAAATATACATTTATAGTTAGAATTAATGACTCAATTTGAAATTTAAAAAATATCATGAAATAATGATATGAATCATGTCAAATGAAGAAATCCTCCTAATCACACAGTATGGTTATGCAGTATTAGGCTGACTGTTTAAAAAGCACACATAAATGCTGTAAAGCCGAACACTTACTCTGTGGTACTGTTTGGAGCACTTTGCATAGGTATATTAAGTTATTTAGTTTTAAAAATATTATAATTTACATACTGATATTATTCCCATTTTATAGATGAAGAAACTGAGACAAAGAGAATTAAATAATTCTTCAAAGAGCACTCAGGTAATAGATGGCAGAACCAACATTGTACACCTAGTCACTAGGTTCTTCATGTCAGATATTGCATACAAATGGCTAAATAAAGAGCTACTCAGGAATAAAAGTGAAGAAATTGATTTAAAGGAGTTTGACTCCATAAACAAATGTGAGACTTGAATATATGTCATATTCCTACAAGTAGCACATTTTAAAAATTAAAGACACATGCACTTGGAAGCAAGCATATAAGGGAACATGTGCAAAGAGCGTTAGGCTAACAGAAACTGAAGATCAACAGAATTCTCCCCCTGGATCAGCAAGGATGGGTGACAGGGCCAGCCACATTGGCCCTGATCGGGACTGGGCTAGACAGCCCCGATTGGCCCTGAGAGCCGGCCAGGCCAAGGGACCCCACCCATGCATGAATTCGTGCACTGGGCCTCTAGTATTATTATAGGGTTCTACTGTATGTTTTTACTTAGAGAATAAAAAAATAAACCATGTCACTGGAAACCTTCTGTGGCACTCAACAATGTAAAGTAAATATCAATTACTTTAAATACCATTACGTTTTAGAACTCTACCATGTTAATTTATATTAAAATTCGTTTATGGTGGAAATGTGATAAACATTTTAAAGTATTGTTCATACCTCATGTTTGATTAGGAAGTTATAGAGGGTCTCAATATCTTGATAATTACTGTTGGGGGCCAAAATCCTAAAAAATAAAATATAATAAAAACAGGAAGGGGAATGAATGGTTAAAGAAAAATACAATACCTGAACTTTTCCTCAAAACATATCCATACTATAAGAGATAACTGGTTGTATAATAATCTTTTAGAATGTTTACAACCTATTCTAGTTTTTATCAGTTAAAAATTATAAAACCATGAGTTTAATTCAACAGATGATTTATTAAAATATTTTTGCTTATTTACATTGGTATTTGTATCAATTAATCAATAACCAGAAGTAGTCTGTGAAATAGTTCACACAATACAAATTTCTCAAAAGGTACATAGAAATGTGAAGTGCATTTGTACTCCCTATCATTTAAAGCTGCAGATAAAGCTTAAAGATTTCCCAGAGAAATGTTCAACCTATCCAACAGACAACTAATTAGACTGTCAGACACATATACTAATAAAATATTTTGTGTTTTTATTTTTATTAATCCTCACCTGAGGATATTTTCCTCTAGATTTTTAAAGAGAGTGGAAGGAAGGGGGAGAGAGAGAAACATTGATGTTTGAGAAAGACACATCAATTGATTGCCACCTGCAAGCACCCCGACTGCCCTTGACCAGAATCGAACCCTGAACCCTTCAGTCCATGGGCCGATACGCTATCCACTGAGCCAAACTGTCTAGGGCAGATTTTGTGACTAAATTCAAATAAAACTGTTTGAACTATCAGCCTAGCATTATATGAAAAAGTATTAATAATCAGACCATTGCTAACACTGATTCATAAAAATAACAAAAATATAAATATATAAATAACATAAAAACACAAAATAAATGGAAACAAGGAAAAAGTTAAAATAAAGTAGAATAACTTATTTCTCCTTCTAGCAATAAAGTATTAATTCTCATTTTCTTATACTAAGTAGTTTTTAATTTTCAATATGAATTTTTTTTCTTAAAAAGAAAAAAAGGAAAGCAGTCCTTTCATTATGGTGTAGTGGTTAGTAGCATGCCTGCCTGGGTCTGTTGAGCTGTGTGAACTTGGGTGAGTTCTGTGTGAGTTATTTTTCTTATCTGTTAAAAGATATGGTCATAGTCCATATTTCATAGGGTTATTGTGAGAATTAAATGAACTACTCTAGGGAAAGCCTTTATAACAGTGTCTGGTATCCAGCAAACACTATATATCAATTGTAACAGTAATAACAACTATTATCATCATCTAATAGTTTCAAGCTACAAAGTGCATAAAGATATAACTAAAGAGAAATCAAGCCACCTCAACTAATTCTAATTCTGAGTGCCTTAATTACAACATCTCTTTGAGATCTGGCTCCCAGCATTATGTGGTCAGTTTGGCTTAAATAAACTCATAAAAAGAAAAAAAGAAAAATATTGTCTCTAGGTCCTTTTACCCTTGCCAATGCTTGATATTGTCAGAGTTATTGTTGATATCGTTGGAGTTAACTGACCTAATAACCTTATTATATCTTTAATCTACTTGGCCTTTTTTAGACTGTGGAAGAGCTTTCATAAATTTTTCAGGACACAGTTGAGTTTTTAAAGGGGCTATACTCCCTTGGAGGAGACATATACAGAATATCTTTAAGAATATACAAAAATCTAAATAAGAATACCATTTCATAGAAAACCTTTTTTCTCTCAACAAGTAATTTTAAAATACAAATAATCTCCTAATTGGAAAAAAAAAAAGACAGAGGATAATTATAATACATTGGGAGGGTCCATAAATAATTTGCTTTTTAAAAATGAAAACAAAGTTATTTAGATAAGTTAAACCAATCTTTTAGAAAGATAGAAATAAATAGTGTGTTTTAACTCTGTAACTTAGTGTAAACAAACTATTAGCAAAGTAGAATAATTTACACTTAGACATTTTTGTAGCTTTGGAAATATCTAAAAACAGGGTAAGAAAATGAGATGAAACGAGATGTTTTATTAGAAGCCTTATAAATTCCAAGCTGATAAGCACAATAGAAAGTACTAGTGAATAAAATTAACATTTTTCTGTCCTGAAATGATTTACAAAAAAACCGGTTTTGGGAAAATCAGTTATCTATCACAACGAGTCATATCCAAAGTAAGAAATAAAAGAATTACATCATCCTAGTTTTCCAAATAGCAAATAATTCTAGAATTTTAAGCTCCCAATCTGGCTTTGTATTCTAAACAGTTTAACTGAGGTACAGCTTACAAACCGTAAAATTCACTAATTTTAATACATTTACCGAACTGTACAGCAATCACCACAATCTAATTTTAGAACATTTCCTTCACCCACAAAAGGTCCCTCTTGCCCATCTGCAGTCATTCTTTTCTCACCTTCAACCCCAGCTCCAGGCAACCACTAATCTATTTTCTGTCTCTACAGAGTTGCATTTTTGGACTACACTGTTTTCTTAGTCTATAAGATCTTTCCTCTCACCATCACAAAAGCATAATTGTAACTTTAAATAATAGCAGAGTCTAGTAGATGAGGCAAACTCTAGTGGATAAGGGCTGACCCTCACAATGTATGTGGTAAGTGAAAAAGCTAGATGCACACTAAAAATACCCAGATCAGAACAAGACCCCCTTTATTCTCTCATTCAACCAATATTTGAGGCCTACTATGAGTCAAGAACTATTCCAGGCCCTTTGAAACAACAGTGAACAAAAAATCAAAGACTCAGAGTAGACCAAAGCACCATAGTTCCAAAAAGCCCAGGAAAGAAAAATTCCTGACCCAGCACAGGAAGATAATGAAGGAAGAATATTGCTTTCTTCTCTATCTGAGTCTTTTCTTCCCACTTTTTAATTGCTACTTTTAACAAACTAGTTTACAAGTTATTTCTGTGATGAAATGCCAGAATTTGAAGTTTGTAAGAAAGAAGTTATTTTCTCCAAAGGTAAACACTTGATTACTTGATAAAACAGCACAGAATTATATTCTAACTAGAGGCCCAGTGCACAAAATTCGTGCATGGGGGGGGGGGTCCCTCAGCCCAGCCTGCACCCTCTCCAATCTGGGACATTCCTCTCACAAGCCAGGACTGCTGGCTCCCAACTGCTCACCTGCCTGTCTGCCTGATTGCCCCTAACTGCTTCTGCCTGCCAGCCTGATCATCCCCTAACCACTCCCCTGCCAGCATGATCAACGCCTAACTGCTCCCCTGCCAGCCCGATTGCCCCTAACTGCCCTCCCCTGCAGGCCTGGTCACCCCTAACTGTCCTCCCCTTCAGGCCTGGTTGACCCCAACTGCCTTCCCCTGCTGGCCCGATTGCCCCTAACCGCCCTCCCCTGCTGGCCCTATTGCCCCTAACTGTCCTCCCCTGCTGGCCTGGTCGCCCCTAACTGCCCTCCCCTGCTGGCCCGACTGACCCTAACTGTCCTCCCCTGCAGGCCTGGTTGTCCCCAACTTCCCTCCTCTGCTGGCCCGGTCACCCCTAACTGCCCTCCCCTACAGGCCTGTTGGCCCCCAACTGCCCTCCCTTGCAGGCCATCTTGTGGTGGCCATCTTGTGTCCACATGGGGCAGCCATCTTGTGTGTTGGAGTGATGGTCAATTTGTATATTACCTCTTTATTAAATAGGAAGGATGAAGAAAGGTTTATTAGTATGTCAACATCATTCATATATGTTACTGTTACAATCAAAATAAATCAATACATATTATTTCTTAGAAATAAAATATACATTATAGGACTGGCTACAAAACTTGTTATCCTTAAAGAATGTTTTGAGGTAAACTGGGCCACAAACAGACTAGACAACCTTTATTAAAATACACCCAATTTAGGGCTGACCTTCAACTTCATTATGTCCTATGAACGCTGAGTTTGGGAGAATGGAATTTGGCCTGGTATTTTAAAAAAGTTGCCAACTTTTACTAACTAGAAGTACAGCTTATTGGAAATACATAGAAAATAAAATGGAGAGAAATGGTTTATGGACTTTTATGCCCTAGTAATTCCCCACACAAAATTCTTGAGAGGTCAGTCTTTCTCATTGTTTCTTTCTTATACCAGTATGAAGACAAAAGACTCTTTGAATGAAAGTCCTAAAATTACCCTTTGATGGCAATTTTGAAAAATAACAAAATGAAAGAATTATCCCTTAGAGGAAAAAAAAATACTTTTCAGTAAATGGCTAATTTTTCTTTATAAATATATCTACATTTGTCCTTTCAAGAAAAATTCATAACAATCAATAAGTATTTATCAAATGCATACTATTTTTCAAATGTACATTATTCTAAGAGCTACAGAATATAAAAGAAAATTAAAAGACACGGTTGCCTATTTTCAAGTTGTTTATTATCGTTGAAATTTCACTTTAGAATTTTGGAATCAGAATTGGGAAATAGGTATATGAAGTAGGATTTAATATGAAGCTCACAGACCACTTACAAACCAAGTCTGATCTGAATGTACTTTGGTTTCTTTTGTAACAGCATCAACAATAATACATAATGTCTTATTGAACACTTACTCAAAGTCTGACACTCCTTTTAACACCCTGAATTAGTTATGTGACTTTGATCAAGTTACCTACTTTTTTGCACCTCAGCTTCTCAATGAGGAGAAATCTAGCTTTATGTCATGTAAAAAAATAATGACCTGTAAAGTTGAAGATAAAGGGAAAAAAATAACAAAAAAGGACACAAAAAAGCTCATCTGTCAGTATTAACATATTACAAAATAAACTTGGAGGCAAAAAGTACTATTAGCAGTAAAGAGAACCAATTCACCAGGAAGATATACCATAACCTCAAAATACATAAAGCAGATGTTGACTGCACTACAAGGAAATTGCAAAGCTCACAAATACAACTGGAAATGTTAGCATCAATCACAGAACTGGTCAGACAGCCAAAAATCAGCAAGAATTTGATCTAATGGACACAGAGGACCCTGTGCCTTAAGAAACAGAGGAAGAAAACAGAAAGGAATCAGGTGATACCAGTTGAAATAATGAGTTTTGTTTAAGCAGAGTATGAGCTGAAAATTCACAACTGAACCAAGAAGAGAGGTAAGATCGAAAGTACAGTAATATTCATAGAGATTGGAGTAGATGAGATCACAAATGGAGAACATACAGGGATGTGGTGGTGACAGAATACATCTAGGATAAGCCTAGAAAACTCGTTGCCAAAGCATTAAGTATACCAAAAGTTCCTGAAGTAACCATTACATTTCTCTTAGGTTAGAAGTTTAAGTACTATTCAATATTTACCTTCAACAGGTATGGCAGGAAAACATGGTTGTAAGGTAAAGATAATAATAGCATTACTGTAGAACTTTTTGTTGAGTCCTCAGAAAGATCTAAGAAGGTGCCTTGGAGAATTTTTCAGAAACACCAAAGGCCCTTTAAGGGGCTTATGAGCATCCCTCACAAATCTCTCTATTAAACAAGACTTCCAAAAATATTAAGGGCATTGCCCACACCAGTTTCACAGGGAACCCAAGGCAGAGAAGGGTTTATTTCAAAGAAAGTTGTGGTTGTGATTTTTGTCTAATGGAGTGAACCCCAATTAGAGTCATAGAAAACAGTTTTTTTCTTGGAATGTTCTGGTAAAAGTACCACCACTTGAACTAAACAGGATAGAGATAATACGAAATGGAAAGAGGTCTTTAGGCTCTTCCTACCTTTTACAGGAAAGAACAGGCTGAGAATGCTCCTCCGCTGCAGTTCACCTTTTTTTACGGTAAAAGTCAAGGCCAAAATTAAGAACCCAGTGAGCAGTCAAGAGCAGCTGTAAATAATTCTCAGGCAGCAGGACTGAGCCCTAATCATGGAAGTGGCAACATGTGCCAGACTGAATTTTAGATTTACTCGAGATCCCCTGTGCCTCTATTTCTCCCCCCCACCTTTTTAAAAAAATATATTTTATTGATTTTTTACAGAGAGGAAATGAGAGGGATAGAGAGTTAGAAACATCGATGAGAGAGAAACATCGATCAGCCACCTCCTGCACGCCCCGCACTGGGGATGTGCCCGCAACCAAGGTACGTGCCCTTGACCGGAATCGAACCTGGGACCTTTCAGTCCACAGGCTGACGCTCTATCCACTGAGCCAAACTGGTTTCGGCTATTTCCCCCCTTTTTAATGTGAAGGTGCACAGTAGTTATCTTACGTCTGTCTTGATTATGATGTGTTGGGAGTTGGGCAGGGGACTAATTTGTGTCTAGTTCACAGCAGTTAAGATAGAGAGGAATGGTACTCAAGGAGCTGTACCTACAGGGGCCACTCCTAAGGACCCTCTGGCTCAACCACAACCAGCCCAGGTTTAAGTGATAAGGTCTTAGACTTTAAGCTAATGTCACAATGGGATAAGACTGGGAGTCTTGAGAAGAGGGTATGAGTACATTTTGCTAGTAGAAAGGGTGTAAATTGCTGTGGTCAGACAGCAGACTATGTTAGATTGTATTTTCCAAGATGGCTACACAAGATCTCTCATCTGGCATGTTTTTCTTACAATGTAACATTGACATTCCTCCTCCTGTCAACAGTAGATTGTATGTTCCCTCTCCCTGAATCTACTTAGTCATGTATTCATTAGTTTTTAAAAATATATATAGCCCTAGCTGATTTGGCTCAGTGGATAGAGCATCGACCTGCAGACTAAAGGGTCCTGGATTGGCATACTGACCTAAGAGTTCCGGGTTCGATTCTAGTCAAGGGCACATGCCCAGGTTGCAGCTCAGTCCTCAGTAGGAGGCAGGAGGCAGCCAATTAATGATCTTCTCTCGTCATTGATGTTTCTATCTCTCTCTCCCTCTCCCTTCCTCTCTGAAATCAATAAAAAATATAAAATAAAATAAAAAAAGAATTATTGCTATAGAAAATTCTTTAAAAAATTTTATAGAGCCCTAACCAGTTTGGCTCAGTGGGTAGAGCGTCGGCCTGCGGACTGAAAGGTCCCAGGTTCAATTCCGGTCAAGGTCATGTACCTTGGTTATGGGCACATCCCCAGTGGATGAGGATGGGGGTGTGCAGGAGGCAGCTGATTGATGTTCCTCTCTCATCTATGTTTCTAACTCTCTATCCCTCTCCTTTCCTCTCTGTAAAAAATCAATAAAATATATTTTTAAAAAGTTTATAGAGAGACTTTAAGAGAGACAGGGAGAGATAAAAACATCGATGAGAGAAAAATATCGATAGGCTGCCTCCTGCACACCCCCTACTGGGAATCGATCCTACAAACTTGGCATGTGCCCTGACCAGGTATCGAACCAGTGACCTCTTGGGTGCATGGGATGATGCTCAACCAACTGAGCCACACCAGCCGGGCTTCATTAGGTTTTTAGAGAAGGTTCTTTCTATCAAGTCCTACTATAGCTTAGAGAGAATGTTTTCCATATCTCAGCATGTAGAAGGAAGACAGGTCAGTACCTCTGTTGGTGGTAGACAGTTATGATAGTGGCAGCATGAACCAGTCACCCAGGGCCCAGGTAAGACATAGCTATACCTGAGGAAGTGTAGAAATCTGTAAGGAATACTGGTAGGTGTATAAACAATGGTCCCTTCCCAAATAGGTCATTCTGTCACAGAAATATCTAAGTTGAAGAACTGGCAATTAAATTTCTAAACGTGAAATTCTATTTAAAATGACTTTCAATAAAAAGTTAAAAATGTATGGGTATGAAAAATATGTTGGCCCAGGTTATAAGAAGTTATACCTCTGCAACTTCTCTGAAAATTTACACATTTAGGGAAAAAAGTTAATTCCTAATTAATGGTACTGAAAATAAGCTGAATTTTCTTTGTTTTGAGGACAGATGGTTCCTTGTACTAATTAGGCCCTGAGCTTAACTATGTAAAGGAAGAATAGTTATTACAGCTTAATTTCATGGAACACACTGAAAGGTGCCTCTAATTCTACACACAAAGTATTTTACAGGATCACATCCACTTCTCTTAATTGTTTACAACTATTTCCAAGCAATCTGGAGGAACTGCTGACTTTTAAAAATAATTATAGTAATCATGAATTGTGCTCTATAGTATAGAGCAGCGGTCACCAACCAGTGGTCTGTGGACCACTGGTGGTCTGTGAGGTCTGGAAGATTGGTGATCGCTGGTATAGAGGACACCAAGACACAGAAAGTTTCAAAATGCATTAAAAACCCTCTTCTTTTTGCTCCTCCAGTCCTTCCAACAGCACTGAAATGAAATATGTAAAGTGTAGTCCTAGCCGGTTTGGCTCAGTGGATAGAGTGTTGGCCAGCAGATTGAAGAGTCCCGGGTTCGATTCTGGCCAAGGGCACATGCCGGGTTGCAGGCTCAACCCCAGTAGAGAGCATACAGAAGGCAGCCCATCAATAATTCTCTCTCATCATTGATATTTCTATCTCTCTCTCCCTCTCCCATCCTCTCTGAAATCAATAAATATATATTTTTTAAAAAGTATGTAAAGTGTATATTAAATTTTATAAATACCTAGAGTGGTTTCTTGGATCTACATGTTCTGACTAACAGAGAAACACCAATATACAGCATGATCTGGGACAGACAGCACTGTTCTGAGTTGGACTTAATCTTTTATATTATTGAAAAACAGTCTTGAGGACACTGATTGCATCACTTCTCACTAGGAGCAGATGATTGGCCTGCCACGGTGTTAAAAGTTCTTTAGAGGTACAAATAGATAAGACTAATCCTAAAGTCTAGGGTATACTCTATACCCTTTGTACAACTACTCTGTAGGATGGAATTAGAACTGATCATCTGGCTTTACCCAACATATTTATTACATACTTACTATTTCAGTTAAATTATTATAATAGCCCTTAGTTAGCACCTTTAATTGATTTTCCCCCAGTTTCATTTATTTCACTGATGCTTAACACTACTGATTTACTCAGTCATTTATCCCATCTGCTTCACTAAAAATGTAGTGCTTGCTGGTTTTAGCATTTCTTAAAATAAGACTTAACAGCAGGGAATTTACAGTTTTAAGTTAGTAAAATATTCCCTCCAATGCAAACATCACATTCTCTGAAGCAGCTAAATCATCAGTGAATCTAAAAAGCTGCTGTGATTATAGGATTTCTTTTCCCAGAAATAACCATATACCAGTATATGTTTTGTTCCCATATTAAGATTAGGTAAGAAAATTCGTTTTTTAGAGGCTTAATAAGCAAAAGATATGTAAATGACACACTAAAAGGAGCAAACTTCTTATTAATAGTGCCCTCTACTGGTAGTTCAAGAGGTTTATATACTTACTCTAGGAGACTGGATTTGTTTCTTTAAGTGTGGTCCCCTACCACCTGCACAACAAATTCCCTGGAAAGCTTGTTAAGAATACAATTTCCCTCTTTTACAAAATGTCTACAGATATTGTGATTTCCATAATTCTGGGGTAATATCTATAACTCTGCACTTTTAATAAGTTCCCTGGCTCCACGTGAGAATCACCTGGGGAGTTTGTAAAAATGCTTATCCTCAGGTCTCACTGTAGAACTAGGGTCAATACTCTTTCCATGTTGACAGAAGTGTTCTTAGGTCAGTACTACCTAGACTCATTCTGTTCTTTCGTAAACTTATGCCTAGATCCGCTGGGTACTCATAACTGCAAACCTACTTTCCCCCTCCCTATATAGATACTATATTAGTTTATAAAACTTGCTGGAAGACTCTCAGCAACTCTGAAAAAACTGATATGCCTAAAAGAAAGAGAAAAGTAATCCCACCTAATAATAGACAAATATGCAAATTGACCATACCTCTGACATACCCACAAGCCACGCCCATAAGCCACACCCACCATCCAATCAGAGCGAGTATGCAAATTAACCCATCCAAGATGGCTACAGCCACAGAGAGCAAGGTTTCCTAGGCAACAGAGGGAAACAAGCTTTCCGCCAGCCGTTGCAGGCCTAAGCCTCCACTCAAGCTACAAAGTTTCAATTATAGAAGGTAAACAAATTCAAACAGAAATGGCGGCAGAATGGAGCTTGAGAGAGCAGGCCAGGGTTGCCACCGGCAACAGGGGAAGCAAAGCTTTCCGCACAACCTGGCCGGGCCCAACCGCTTAAGGCAACAAAGTTTCAATTATAACCCCAACACAAATGGCTGCCGCCACGGAGGGAGCCCCAGGCTTGGCTCCACTCCAGGCTACAAAGTTTCAATTGTAGAAGGAAAATAAATTCCAGATACCAGGGCCTCTGCTTGGGTTGCCAGGGGGCGTGGCCGGCCTGCAAACCACCACAGGCCCCTCGCTCAGGCCGCCCCACGCCCCAAGGGAACCCCACCCTGATCAGGGACACCCTTCAGGGCAAACCAGCTGGCCCCCACCCCTGTACCAGGCCTCTATCCTATCTAATAAAAGAGTAATATGCAGATTGATCATCACTGCAACACACAATATAGCTGCCCCATGTGGTCAAAGATCCTGCTCCCATGTGGACACAAGATGGCCACCACAAGATGGCCAGCAGGGGAGGGCAGTTGGGAGGCACCCGGCCTCCAAGGGAGGGCAGTTGAGAAGAGAAGAACCAGGCCTGCAAGGGAGGGCAGTTGGAGGTGATCAACCCTGCAGGAGAGGGCAGTTAGGGGTGACCAGGCCAGCAGAGGAGGGAAGTTGGGGGCAAACAGGCTGGCAGCGGAGTGGTTAGGGGGTGATCAGGCTGGCAGGCAGAAGCGGTTAGGGGCAATCAGGAAGGCAGGCAGGCAAGCAGTTGGGAGCCAACAGTCCTGGATTGTGAGAGGGATGTCCGACTGCCCGTTTAGGCCCGATCCCACTAAACGGGCAGTCGGACATCCCTCCAGGGGTCCCAGATTGGAGAGGGTACAGGCTGGGCTGAGGGACAACCCCGCTCCGTGCATGAATTTCGTGCACCGGGCTTCTAGTAAATAAATAAAAGTAATAAATAAAACTTTAAAATTAATTCATATTTACCTCTGAATTCCTTCAAGAATATTCTTCACAGCTGCCATTAACTTTTGAAGATATATAAATGCTTCTTCAAATGATGGTATTTTTGAGGAAGTCAGAGCTGAATTTGGGTCCAATCTTTGAAACACATCTGTGCTGTAATAGAGAAAAAGAAAAGATACTCATATGTACACCTGCATATTTACAGGAATCCAAGTATTTCCATTTGTAATGTATAAAATATTTATAACTGATAATTTATATCTCATAATGCTGATATATTTAAATTGTTTTCTTCTAAGAGTTTTATAATTCTAGTTCTTATATTTAGGTCATCTACCCATTTTAAGTTAATTTCTTTATGTAGTATAAGATCAAGGTCCAACTTCATTCTCTTGCATGTAGCTATTGAGTTGTCCCAGCACTATTGTTAAAGATACCATTCTTTTCCTATTGAATGGCTTTGGCATCTTGATTGAAATCAACCGACCATAGGTGTATGCATTTATTTCTGTACTTTCAAGTATATTCCATTAACTTATGAGTCCATTTATGCCAGTAGCACACTGTTTTGAATACTGTAGTTTTGTAGTAAGTTTTGAAATTGGGAGGTATGAGTCCTCCAACTTTCTTGTTAAAACTTCCATTCCATGAACATTGGATTTTTCCATTTACACAGATCTTCTTTAATGTCTTTTAAAAAATATTTTGTAGTTTTCAGTGTAAAAATTTTGCACCTTCTTGATTAAATTTATCCCTAAGTATTTTATTCTTCTTGATGATAATGTGAATAGAATTGTTTATTTCCTTTTTGGATTATTCATTGCTAGTGTATAGAAATACAACTGGTTTTGTGTATTTATTACTTTAAAAATAAAAACCATAAACTTATTTTATTTAGAACACATCTTTTAAAAATTTTTATACATTTAAAGCCTAGACATCATATAAAATATGAAAAATTCAGTAAAAGGAAGGAAATATGTAGTACCCATAGTCCACCAACTAGAGATAAGCATTATTAATATCCATGAGGTATTAATTACTAATAGCACCCAATACTTACCCAAATTCCTCACAAACAGAAAAGACGCAAAAACCTGAGCTGGTGTGCTATAAGTGCATAACGGATTACTGAATCACGAGAGCACAGGGCAAGGAGATGGCAGTTACCATATGTGTAGGTGCTCTAGTTGTTTCAGAAGAGTGTTCATGGGGTCTACTGGAACTTCAAAATGAGCATCTCTACATGAAAGGGTCAAGCATAAATATGCTGAGAAATTCTACAGTGACTCAGGTACACAATCAGGCATGAAAATCACTGAAGTAGACTCTATCTGATAAAGCAAGATAAGCACTTTTCACTTATATTATCCAGAAATTACCCAGAACTCTTGAGGTAATTCTGATGTATACCCCTATTTAAGCATCACTGTTTTTAAGGTACCAATTTGACAAAAGACCCTCAATAAGGTAATCTAGCTAATTAAACTCACAATTCAGACTCTAACTGTTCAATGAATAACGGTAATGATGGCAAACCCTAAAATTCAAAACTTCTTAGAAATTTAGTACCTGTTCTCATATATTGTAATCCAAACACTCTCTAAGATAGACCAGATTTCTTGATGCTTGTTGGGTGGGGGGAGACGAACGCCCGAGAAAACTGTGATTTCTTGGTTGTCAGACTTCATTGGAGAAGTATCTTCTTGCTTTTTACCTGCTGTATTTTCTGAAGGATTTTGATTACGTTTTGCCTTGACCTGGAGAAATAAGTATTACATAAAATGCAGCTAGTTCTTCATTAGTGAGAGAAAAAGAAGGCCAATTGTGCTTCCAAATGTTCTAGCTTTCTGGAATGTGCTGACTATTCTCTGTCTTTTGATTCCATACAGAATAATCCCAGAAAAGTATCAGAACAAAAAAAAATTCCCTTTTTCATTTATATCAAACAATATTTCCAATCTATTTATTATAGTGATCTCTCTTAGCTAACATGCTAGTATCAATTTAATACTGTTTGAACTCTTCTGCACATATGATATTGAAATAGAAAAAAGGACATCTAGGATACAATGATAAATTGGTACATGTAAGCCTCCAAACTCCTAATAATCCATTAAGAAGAATGAGATTCAGAGGGCTGTAAAAAAAAATCAGGATAGAATATAAGTCTTATCCTATGGGCAATGGTGAACCACTAAAGGCTTCTCAAGAAATGATATATTCAGAACAGCAGTCTAAGACAAACTGGAACAGAAGAAAATGGAGGCAAGAAACTGATTAGGCCCTGGCCAGTGTGGCTAGTTGGTTGGGCATCATCTGGAGCACCAAGAGGTTGCTGGTTCAATTTCAGGTCAGGGCCTGAGTTGTGGGCTTAATCCCTCGTTGATGGTGTACAAAAGGCAGCCTATCGATGTTATGCTCTCACATTGATGTTTCTCTCTTCTCCCTTCCTCTCTCTCTAAAAAGCAATAGGGTATTCTTTAAGAAAGAAAGAAAGCAAGAAACTAGTTAGAAGGCTACTAAAATAATCCAGGAAAGGAATGCTGAGAACTTGAACTAGATAGGGAAATGCAGTAGAATAAAAAGGAAAAAAGAGTATACAAGAAATATTTTTTAAAACTTGCCAAAGACTAGATTCAAGAATCCTAAGATTATTTTTTTAACCTAGATGCCCCGAAAAATAATGGTACAAATAAGAGAAATTTAGGATGTCTATCTAGAAATATGTTTTAAATAGTTCAAACCTCCTTGAGCACAAGTCAGTATTTTTAAATACTCAATGTGCAATATATAATGGGCATACCATCTCTATATATAAAAGGCTAATATGCTAACTGTCCGACCATCCAACTGGTCACTATGATGCGCACTGACCACCAGGAGGCAGACGCTCAATGCAGGAACAGAGGGAGCCCAATTCCTCGCCGGGCTGCACAATTCCACCTTTGGTTGTGGGTTACGTTGTTGCTGGGGCACTGTGTCGGCCCTGAACCTGGTTTACTGCACACTTGCGTTTGCATTCCACACTCTGTAAGATGGCAACTTTGCAGAGTGCCTTCTTGCACTCTAGGACCCCTCGGGGGATGTCAGAGAGCCGGTTTTGGCCTGATCCCCGCAGGCCAGGCAGAGAGACCCAACCTGCCAGATGGACCCCGCTTGCCGGGGAGGGACTGCGGGAGGTTGGTTTCAGGGTGTGTCTGGCCCATCTCGCCCAGTCCCACCCTGCTGGCCACCTTCTAATTAATTTCCTTTCAATGTGCACGAATCCATGCACCGGGTCACTAGTTATCTGATAAATGACAATAAATTTTAACATCACATTTTCATGGTACTTCCCATCTCTACATTTCCATTGATGAAAGGACCTTGACTTGATATTCATTATTATTTTTATCTCAAGTCAAAAAAATGCAAAGCCCATGGTTATCTTGAACTTTCCATGTTATTCACTATATTTGTTTCACTTGAAGATGTGGTTCAGGGCTCAGTTCTGTGATGAGAAAGAATAACATATATTTCCCTACACCAGTGGTCGGCAAACTCATTAGTCAACAGAGCCAAATATCAACAGTACAACGATTGAAATTTCTTTTGAGAGCCAAATTTTTTAAAACTTTAACTTCTTCAGCCGAAACCGGTTTGGCTCAGTGGATAGAGCGTCGGTCTGCGGACTGAAAGGTCCCAGGTTCGATTCCGGTCAAGGGCATGTACATCGGTTGCGGGCACATCCCCGGTAGGGGGTGTGCAGGAGGCAGCTGGTCGATGTTTCTCTCTCATCGATGTTTCTAGCTCTCTATTCTTCTCCCTTCCTCTCTGTAAGAAATCAATAAAATATATTTTTTAAAAAAACAAAAAAAACTTTAACTTCTTCTAACGCCACTTCTTCAAAATAGACTCGCCCAGGCCATGGTATTTTGTGGAAGAGCCACACTCAAGGGGCTAAAGAGCCACATGTGGCTCATGAGCTGCAGTTTGCTGACCACTGCCCTACAAAATTCAAGTACAATCCTCAAACTGCAACCCACTAACTTTCCAGATCTAGTCTTTCCTATTGTTAATTTTAAAAGCCATAAACAAAGGCAATTATCAATGTTTTGGTTATCTTAATCCAAAAGATCATTTCACTCCTTAAGTCAATTCTTTCTTCCAGAATTATCACATATTTCCTATTAGTTCATTTAAAAGATGCTCTTGTCGGCCTGTGGACTGAAGGGTCCCAGGTTCAATTCTGGTCAAGGGCACATGCCTGGGTTGCAGGCTTGATCCCAGCAACTGATCAATGATTTTCTCTCATCATTGATGTTTTCTATCTCTCTCCTTCTCCATTCCTCTCTGAAATCAATAAAACTATATTTTAAAAGATGCTTATTTTACTCCATGAGATACTCTCTTAAGCAAGTTAGTTCTTCCCTCATCAACTATGACTAAGTTTAGTATCATCTAATCCTTTCTTTACTTCAGTTACTGGGACCTATGTGAATGTGAAAAATCACTGAGAAAACTTTGGCCAATTCAATAATTCAAGAGAAAAAAGAGAATCAATAATTTTAGCTAGTAATTGTGGTTCTGAGTTCTTTGAGATACTTCTGGAATATAAAACTCCCAGAATTTTCTAGATTTAAAATTAGAAGACTGTAGAAATAGATTATTACCAAGGACAAAACTTACATAGTCAATTTAAAAGGGGTAAAACACACCAGGGCTAGGGTGACAGCATAAGAATAATGTGAAAATACTTGTTAGAAATTTGGTAGGTCAATGGGTGAAATCTGAATAAGATCTACAGGTTAGATAATTGTATTACTTCAATATAAATTTCCTGATTAATTATACTAGTTACATAAGGTATGCTTATTCTTTAGGATATATATGTGTGTGTGTGTGTGTGTGTGTGTGTGTGTGTGTGTGTGTGAGGCCTGGTGCACAAAATTTGTGCACGGGCAGGGGGGGTTGTCCCTCAGCCCAGCCTGTACCCTCTCCAATCTGGGACGCCTCGAGGGATGTCTGACTGCCCATTTAAATGGGCAGTCGAACATCCCTCTCACAATCCAGGACTGCTGGCTCCCAACTGCTCGGCTGCCTGCCCCTAACCACTCCTGCCTGCCAGCCTGATCACCCCCTAACCACTCCCCTGCCAGCCTGATTGATACCTAACTGCTCCCCGCCAGCCTGTTTGCCCCCAACTTCCCTCCTCTGCCGGCCTGTTCACCCCTAACTGCCCTCCCCTGCAGGCTTGATCGCCCCCAACTGCCCTCCCTTGCAGGCCTGGTCCCTCCCAACTGCCCTCCCCTGCTGGCCTGATTGCCCACAACTGCCCTCCCTTGCAGGCCTGGTCCCTCCCAACTGTCCTCCCCTGCTGGCCATCTTGTGTCCACATGGGGGCAGGATCTTTGACCACATGGGGGCAGCCATCTTATGTGTTGGAGTGATGGTCAATCTGCTTATTACTCTTTTATTAGATAGGATAGAGCCTGGTGCATGGGTGGAAGCCAGCTGGTTTGCCCTGAAGGGTGTACCGGATCAGGGTGGGGGTTCCCTTGGGGCATGGGGTGGCCTGGGTGAGGGGCCTGTGGTGGTTTGTAGGCCGGCCACGCCCCCCTAGCGATCCAAGCGGAGGCCCTGGTATCTGGGATTTATTTATCTTCTACAATTGAAACTTTGTAGCTTGGAGTGGAGCCAAGCCTTCTGCTTGCTCTGTCGCGGCAGAAATTTCTGTTGGGATTTATTTATCTTCTATAATTGAAACTTTGTAGCCTTAAGCAGAGGCCTGGGCCGGCCAGGGTGTGTGGAAAGCTTGGCTTCCTCCATCGCTGGGGAAACCCAAGCCTCCCTCCTGCTCTCCCCGTGGCCGCAGCCATCTTGGTTGGGTTAATTTGCATACTCGCTCCTGATTGGCTTGTGGGCGTGGCTTGTGGGTATAGCAGAGTGATGGTTAATTCACATATTACTCTTTTATTAGATAGGAGATATATGTATTTAGGAGTAAAGGGGATTCACATCTTCAATGTACTTTCAAAGAGTTCAGAAAAAAATGTGAAAGATAAGGTAGGTAAGAACACAGGGAAAACAATAAAGCAAATGTGATAAAATGTTAGCATTGAGGAATCTGGGTAAAGGATATATATGGGAATTCTGTGTACTACTCTTGCAATATTTTGTGTAAATTTGAAATTATTTCAGAATTAAAAAGTAAAACAAGAACAACATTTTTGAACACCACTCCCATAAATTTGATTCAGTTAGGTTTGAGAGAGGCTTTGCACCTGCATGTTTAAAAAAATCTAAAGTATTTTGATGCACGTTGTGGTCCATTGGTCTACAGCACTGGGAAATGAGTATTCAAACAACAGTGCATAGCTTTCTTCTATCCAATAAATAAAATAATTAAAATCCCAACAACTGCTGTGATACTAGTTCCATACAACAATGTGTTTTATAACTTGTAATAAGAACTGCTTACTCAACATTCAACTCACTTTTTATTTTACTTAATGCCTTCAGTAGGTTAGAATAAGTGAAAATTAAAATAGCCTTTAACTACTGTTGTCTGCTAAATACATTTAAATGTATGTGATTAGCTACTCTAAACGGCATTCCAAAGGCGTCTTACCTCTGCCAATGTTTGGAGAAGTTTGTTTACTTGAGCAAAGGCCTGTGGAAGAACACCATCATAATTTGACCTTGAACTGAAAGCATGTAATAGGCTTTGAGAATCCTGGAGTAGGAATTTCACTGTTGTAAAATCTACTGCACTGTTAGCTGGGAAAAGAAAATTAAGAAGAAAAAAACATGTAAGAATGACTATACAACTCAAAAAATGTTTTTGGAAAACCATCCTAATATTAATTATGAGATTTAAGAAGAGTACACATTTACATCTTCAAGTCACTCCTAATTTATCTCTCTAGTGTAAAAAGCAGCAATTAAACAGACTTAGTGACAAAGTACTTGGAGGTGATTCTGCTATTCCATATTTAGATTCTAGGAGTTCCAGCAACAGGGTCAATTCAAAGACATACTATTCAGAAAAGAGAGCTAATCATCAAACAAATAAGTTAAACTACAGCCGAAACCGGTTTGGCTCAGTGGATAGAGTGTAGGCCTGCGGACTGAAGGGTGCCGGGTTCGATTCCGGTCAAGGGCATGTGCCTTGGTTGCGGGCACATCCCCAGTGGGAGGTGTGCAGGAGGCAGCTGATCGATGTTTCTAACTCTCTATCCCTCTCCCTTCCTCTCTGTAAAAAATCAATAAAATATATTTTTTAAAAAAATAAGTTAAACTACAGATTTTTCAAAACTGAGATTGTTTCACATACAAATTACTATGGAGGCATCAGAAGAGTCACACTTTGGTAGTAAGCACAAAGGTTATATGTGGTACCTCTCATAATCAACTCAGTTATTATATATAATGATTTACCTTCAAATTCCATTACATGAAATGTAATAATAGCTTTACTGAAAATAACCTGCTTTCTCTCTGTGTATGACATATAGCAAAAAATAAATAATTTGGGTAACAGTAAGCCTGGGGCAAGAGAAGCTAGCAGATTTTTTCCCCCCTGTAAATTAGCGAAGTGAGTTCATCTACTAGTATAAGTAATTTAAAGATATAACTTTCTCTCAAGGAACTAAAATTACATTAAAATCTCAAACCAATTAGGAGAGATGGTGACAGTAATTTCAAAGATTTAAAAAGTTATGAATAATGAGATTAAGTAACTTTCTAATGTCACCAAACTCAAAATAAAAAGAATTTTTCCATTAAGATAAAATGCTACTAACAATTTTTTAATGTTTTTTTTTTTTTTTTGTCCTTTTCAAATTCTTTTTTTCTTCTTAATTGTTCAAAGTATTACATGTCTCCTTTTTAACCCATTGATCTCTCCCAGGCTGTTCCCACCCCCCCATACTAACAATTTTCAAAGGCATTCAAAATAACCATTCTACAATGTGTTTTATTTAATGTTCAGTTTCAGCGACTGTTTTATTCAGAAACACCAGCACTGGCACTATGAGTTAAAAAAAATAAAGAATTCCCCTGTATCATTTATACAGCAAGTGTTTGCTCGTGAAATACTGAAAGGTCAAATGAAAATTAAAGATAAATTTTAATAATTAATTACAGAATATTCAGAAATTCTAATCTAATGTGATGGTAACAGCCAAGCTTCTAGCTTTCCTTTTACCAAACAAATAGTATATTTCCTTACAAAACAGTTTCAATTACTCTTAAAGTCAATGACTAGTTTAAATTCCTGTGGGAAAAGAGAGATGGGAGAAATGCTACACACAGGACAGAATGGAGATTCCATGAACCTAGGAAACTCCTGAGGAGGAGAAACGGGGCACAACTTTTTCTAAGGATGCTTCTCCACTCTAGTCTATGTTCATTAGGGCTTATATCCTTGAATTAATCACTTTATTTCTGTCTTAAAAAATTATTTACGAAGATTGTGAGCGAAAGAGAAATAACAGTGATAAAGTTAGTACCTAGACACAACATAAAAAGAAATCTATGTGATTGAAATAGTTTAATGCTTATGTAAGAACAATAATTATTTAAGACAAAGTTAATATGGATAAGTCAGAAAAAGCTACTAATCATTTTCCACACAATTTTCTATGAATTGATCTAAGGATTCCTGTTTGGTATACTGAAGTTAAACATATATGTATATTCAATAGTGAGGATACTATTAAAGATAGTAAACAAAATCTGCTATTCTCTTATTCAAAATTATCTTAGAGCAGAAGGCACTTTTACCATTCTATTTAATATTCTTCACAAGTCAGTAAACATTAGGCATCAGATTATTCTAGACCAAAGATCAATAAATAATGCACTTAAGGATTCTAAAAATGATTTTTTAGCAAAAGAAACAGTTACTGTCTCTTCACTTCTTTCCCTATTGCCAATGAGAGCTGCTGCCTACTACCTCTAAGCTGCGTGCAAGAGCAAAACACTGCCCACCCCTGGAAAAAACAGACAAATGGAAGCTAGTAACTCAATACCCCATTTCTGAAACTGCTAGTAAATCTTGTTCAAGATCACATATAGTTTATGGACTTTATCTTCTGATAGAACCAATTAAATTATGCCACTAGTAAAATATATGAAAAAACATATCTTTTATGTTTTACAAGATATATATATATATCTTGAACTGCTTTGAACTCATGTCCAGCATATTGTAGAACTGCTTTGAAGTCATGTCCAGCATATTGTGCAATGTCCCTTATATAATAACTAGAGGCCCAGTGCATGAAATTTGTGTGTGGGGGGGTGTCCCTCAGCCTGGCCTGCACCCTCTCCAATCTGGGACCACTTGGGGGATGTCCGACTCCTGGTTTAGGCCCTATCCTGCAGGCCTAAACCGGCAGTCAGACATCTCACAATCTGGGACTGCTGGCTCCTAACCACTCGCCTGCCTGCCTGATCACCCTCTATCCTCTCCCGTGCTGGCCTGATTGATGCCTAACTGCTCCCATGCTGGCCTGATCACCCCCAACTGCCCTCCCCTGCCGGCCCAATTGCCCCCTATCTGCCCTCCCCTGCCAGCCTGACCTTGTGATGACATGAGGGCATCATGTGAGGGTGCGAGGACCACCTAGGCTTTTATTAGTATAGATACCCCTAATAAATAACTTTTAGAGTTAAACACAATGCCTGAAAAGTGTCTTTCTTTAAAAATGGTAACTGTGAAAAATAGGTACTCATGCAAAATCTACCTTGTATAAGTCATAAGGAGCTGACTAGGCACTTTAAATCTCCTGGGTTTTTACTTTGCTTTTTAAAGGTATATATAGCACGACAATTCTGTTTGACTTTGGACAAATCATTTACCCTCTCAGGGCTAGTTTCCTTGACCACAAAACATGGGCTTTAATAACATTAGATCAGTGCTTTTCACATCTTTTTCTTCTTATCAGAGAAACATTATTTTTATATCCTACATGGCATCTCCATATATAAACAGATAAAAGAAAGCTGTTTCGCTAAGGCTGGGGTTGAAGGCCAAAGGCCCACCACTTGCCATGCTCCCATCAACCTCTCCACCTTCAATTGGGAAAGCAATTTGTGGTGGCTCTATGCATCCAGCTGCCACAAATTCCCTTTAGATATGAGAAGTAAAAGCGATTAAGAATTGACAAAATTTTTATTAATTTATCTTCACATTCCATGGACTATGTCTGCTAGTCTCACTTTAACACTGATGAAAACAAAATAAAAGATTCATACCTTTACAGAGACTGTCATATAAGCTCTCAACGGTTAAAAGCAAGTTATTTTCCATAATTAATCCAAATACAGCCAACCAATGTTTTCTAAAGCATTGTATTAAATGCATTAGAGTCCACGGTGGTTTCAAGTACAGCATCTAAAAAGTATTTAGAAAAAAATCAGCATATACTGATTTATTTATTATTCCTATTATTTAAAAAAGTACAGTTTACCCTTGAACACAGGTTAGAACTGTGCAGGTCCTGTTATATGCGCAGTTTTTTCAATAAATACGAACAGTACTATAAATGTATTTTCTCTTCTTCATGATTTTAATATTTTTTCTTCAACTTACTGTATTGCAAGAATACAGTACATAATACATGTAACATACAAATTACGTGTTAGTTAACTGTTTATGTTCTCAGTAAGGCTTCTGGTCAACAGTAGGCTATTAGTAGTTAAGTTTTTATGGAGTCAAAAGTTACATGTGGATTTTCAACTGCATGAGTGGTCATCACCTTTCAAAACTCCAAGTTGTACAAGGGTCAACTGTACCTATTCAGGAAAACCAATATATATTTCTGAGAAAAATATAATTAGTTGAATTCCTTTTAAACTAAAAAATGTGTTATTCAAAGCCACGCATAATCTTAAAATGATTCCATTACAAATTCCTTTGTAAAACTGATTATCAGTATTAATCCTTATAATTTCAGAAACTACATGTGCAAAAAGAAAACAGTTCTAATGAGAAGCATAATTTTCATTAGCAAAGGTCAACAATCTACTTTTTAACATGGTCATTTCTGAGGAATTCAATCTAATTAGTTTCATATAATTGGTGAAAAAAATCATTATAGAAAAAAGTTGTCAATTATAATTGACGCCTGCTACACTCTGACAAAGACGTTTATAAAGAAGATTGATCATTTAGTACTACAAAACGTCAGCATGTCCTTCATATAAAATTACTGTCTGTTATGAAATATGCACTTTAAGTAAACCATTCTAGAATGTTATCATTCTTCCTAATTTTGATAATATAATCAAGAGCAAATACATTATAAGCAAATATTAGTATCTCACCAAATATCTGGAATAGACACAATCTACAATTGATAGGGACTAATGTTTCTCCTAGCTATAAATGTGAACAGCAAACAAGCATTAAACTAAAAAAGCCACCATTGAAAAATGTGGTGTTTTACTGATTGAGAGAAATTTTCTAAATACAATTGAAGCTCCATGGGGGCAAAGTGTCTGACACAGTAGATGCACAATAAATATTTGTTCACTAAATGACTAATAAAATATACTAGTAGTCCTAATCTTTTGGAAATGTCTACCATTTAATTTTCAAAATGTTATCTCAAGAAAAAATATAATGTGATATAGATTATTACTATAAAGCTTACCGAGAACTATTTCTTAAAATAAGGTAACCAATCTTTAGCAATAAAAAAGAACTTTTCAACTAATAAAGTTGAAATAATCACCTCCATCCAGAGGTTTCCAAAAGCAATTTTCATTTCTGTTTCTAATATTGAAGATAAGGCTGTTCCAAGAGATTTTTCAAGATCAGATACTATGCCTTCAAGTAGAATGAGCAGTCCAGAATTTGCAGATTCTTCCTCATTACTCTTTCCCAAAGGTGTTTGCTCTTTAAAACAATTACAAGCTTTTTTTAGGACACTAACAGTAAATATTTTACATATGTAATTAGTATTTGGCTATAAATAATAAACATTTTATGTATATAATTAGTATTTTAATTACCTATAAAACAAACTAATAATTTTTAAAAAATATATATTTTTATTGATTTCAGAAAGGAAGGGGGAGAGAGAGAGAGAGAGAGAGAGAGAGAGAGAGAAACATCAATGATGAGCCCTAGCCAGTTTGGCTCAGTGGCTAGAACGTTGGCCTGCGGACCAAAGGGTCCTGTTTTTGATTCCAGTCAAAGGCACGTACTTCAGTTGCAAGCTCCTTCCAGCCCGGCTCGTGCAGGAGGCAACCAATCGATGTGTTTCTCTCATATAGATATTTCTCTCTGTATCTCCCTCTCTCTAAAAATCAGTGGAAAAATATCCTCAGGTGCGAATTAAAAAAAAAGAAAGAAACATCAATGATGAGAGAGAATCATTGATCTGCTGCCTCCTGCACGCCCTCTACTGGGGATTGAGCCTATAACCAGGGCATGACAGGACTCTAACCATGAACTCCTGTTTCATAGGTTGATGCTCAACCACTGGGTTACAAGGGTCGGCACCAATACTTTATTTTAAAATCAGTATTTAGAAACATGTATCTCTAGTATCATTGTTTTAGATGCAACATAAACCGTATTATATTAGCAAATGCTTTATTCTTTTTGACAAAAGGCAACTAAATAGTGTCAATGAAATAAAAATTCAAGAAATGTGTGTGGCCAGGGCCAGTGTGGCTTAGTTGTTTGGGGCATCATCCATACACCACGGGTGGGGAACCTTTCTTCTGCCAAGGGCCATTTGGATATTTATAACATCACTCATGGGCCATACAAAATTAGCAACTTAAAAATTAGCCTGCTGTATTTGGTCAAACATTTAATTAACTCACCCCTAATGCCTTGGCAAGGCCAGACCAAATGATTCGGGGGCCTCATATGGCTCACAGTCCAGGCGTTCTCCACCCCTGCCGTACACCAAAAGGTCACGGGTTTGATTCCCAGTTGGGGCACATACCTAAGTTTTGGGTTTGATCCCTGGCCCCAGTTGGGGTGCATTTGGAAGGCAATTGGTCAATGTTTCTCTCTCTCTCTTTCTCTCTCTCTCCCTCCCTCTCTTCCCCTCTCTCAAAAAAATAAATGAAAATGTCCTCAAGTGAGGATTAAACAAAAGAAATGTGTGTGATATTTTTAACTACAATTTTGATTTTATTATTTTCAAAAAGAAAAATCATGAGAATGCTTTGATTCTGTGTACAGTAGAAAACTAAGAAGTATGGATCAAAATATGTTTACTTCCAAAAAGTAGTATATCTTTCCAACTGAAGCTCACGTCAATAAACTGTTTTGAAAGGACCAAAATCTCTGATTTAACTACCTTTATACCCAACCCTTTTAAAATGAGTTTTGTTAATTTAATTTATATCATTTCATTGATACCTGAAAACAACTACAATTTCTTTATGGTAAAATTAAAAATATTAACTGGCTTATCTCTACAAACACAAACTAAGAATTTAAAATAACAGTAATATAATGGGCAAAATAAAAGCATGGTACCCCCCAAAAACTATAAACTAAAATGTCCTATTATTCCTTCTAAATGGCATTTTGAATATTATGACTAAAGAAATTTTACTACCAGAAAGGTCAAATAAGTAGCAAATGTATATATGAATTTTTGTATCATTTTATATAAAAGTATAGACAATATTAGAGATTTTAATAATTATTTTCCCCACAGAGGGAAAAGGTAGTATGTGTTTTTAAATTATGTCAGGTTTAATATAATACTCCATCAAATATCACACTCTATTATAAAACAGATTGTTCTGGGGAAAAAGAGATTATTCTGATCAGGGGGAAAAAGCCTTTAGCTTTCTTAACTATTAATTTAAAAAGAACTAGTACTAGAGCCAAGTTTTTCTATTATTGAGTTTTTACAGTATTAATAGAAGGTTATGAATATGAAGCTAATTTTAAAAAGGAACTAAAGCCCAGCCAGTTGAGCATCAATCTATGAATCAGGAGGTCAAAGTTCGATTCCCAGTCAGGCCACATGCCTGGGTTGCTGGCTCGATCCCCAGTGTGGGGCGGGCAGGAGGCAGCTGATCAATGATTCTCTCTCATCATTGTTGTTTCTATCTCTCTCTCTCTCTCCCTTCCTCTCTGAAATAAATAAAAATATATTTAAAAAAAATAAATAAGTAAAATAAAGAAACTAAATATTTCTACTTCAAATGAATATGTCCCTAAGCCACTATTAATTTAAAAAGTATACTCTGCAAGGTACAAAATAGTATGCACAAAATAACTATAAATATGTAAACCTGTGTGAGTGAACAATAAACATTCAAGTTAATTTGTAAAAGTATATGTAAAAGACAATACTGTTAAGTTTTCTTTTGTATTACCATTAATGTTATTTTAAATGTAAAAGATAAAAATTTTTTTATATAATTACAACTGTTATCAATAATCTTAGTATATAAAATAAGATACATTTCTAGTTATTCATAGTAATATTACCTGCTTTCAATTGTTGCTTAGATACACAAGGCTGATGACATATAACTGTGTTCAGAGACAAATTTAAGAACTCTGCACTCAATTCTTCTTTACTGAGTGACTTCACACTACTTATTAGGCCTTTGTTTCTTAAATTTCTATCATCCCTACGGTTGGTTTAAGAGAAAAAAATATTTTATTTTTTTGTAAGATAAATCACATGGCAACTCAAAATACATAGGATCTAATCAGAGGTTTGTAATTCTCAGCATATATATTAATAAGAGACCAATTTTTTTAAATAGGGAAAATAAAAGAATTAACACACAATAGAATCACATCATATGAGCTTTAAAGAATAATAATTACATATTGAGTGCTCAACTTTAGCTAATCTAAATTCAAAATGATTAGCATATTAATAATTCTATTTCAGCTTCAACAAACTCTGAGATATGTTGTAGATTTAAAAAAAACAAAACAATTTAAAACCTAGAGATAGAAATCTGTGATGTTTCCTTTAACACCGAAAAGAATAACTATCTTTAAAGAGAGCTAAAATAATTACAGACCAAGCCCCATTACAAGAAAAATCTTAGGGCCATTCATTTCCATAATCACTCCATTTCACAGAGAATTTAGGCATGAATGATCATGAAACTGTAAATACTCTGTTTTACAGTGATTAGAATTCAGACTAAAACAGGAAATTAAAACTGTTCTTCTCAGTTCTTTCAGAGCCTTTCGCTCTCTTTTGTTTTTGAATTTTTATAAAACTTTATTTGAGCTAAACAGAGGCTATGCCTGGAAACAAGATCTCAACAGACTGAGATAAATGCTTCCCAGAGCCTTTTCTCATACATGATGAATGCAATCTTGGTTAGCATTATGGTAGTTTCACCTCAGAGCTAAGTTATGAAAACAATAGTTGAGAATGGAGGAAAGCAAGAAGGAGGAAGAGAGAAGGGGGGGAAAAACCTCCGAGATCACACTGTATACTAGGCACTAAGTCCTTCATATATAATGTGATTAAATACAATAACCTCATGAGGCAGGTATTCTTCTTCTCCCTCTATTTTACACAGAGGAAACTAAGTTAAGCCACCTTCCAAAGTCACAAAGCTGGCAAGTGGTAGATCCAGGACTCCAATCCAGATACCAAGGACACAACTACAACACAAATGACCCCTTTCTCATGTACCAATTAATTAACCTTCTTGCCACATAACTAAAAAATGTCAGATTCTTATTTCTAAACTATTTCATTGGGATAATAAACTGATATTTCCATGCTTTTCAAAAGTTTTCTGAATATTATACATAAATTAAATTGAAATGAAACTCATCTACTTGAGATTTAAATCTTTCATAGCAAAAAGGTGAGTAGTACAGCATGGTGAATGTAGTTAATAATACTGTATTGCATATTCAAAAACTGCTAAGAGAACAGATCTTAAAAGTCCTCATCCCAAGAAAAATATTTTTTATAACTATGTATGGTGATGGATGTGTTAATGACTTAATTTGGTGATCATTTAATAATATAAAAAATATCAAATCATTGTTGTACACCTGAAACTAATATGCTATGTGTCAATTATACCTCAATAAGAAAAAAAAAAAAGAGGGAATCTTGGTCCCCAACGTACGGTCATCAGTTTGGCTCAAAGAACCTTATAAAATTCAAAAAAAGAACATGAAATATAATTGAATATGCTTACTGGCAGACTTATAAAGTATACATTGTTTTAATCCTTGGTATGATAGATTCAGTATGATTTTTAAAAATTCTTTGGTACAATCTGCTACTTTTTTAAACATATTTTTATTGACTTCAGAGAGGAAGGGAGAGAGAGAAAGATAGAAACATTAATGATGAGAGAGAACCACTGATTGGCCACCTCCTGCAAGCCCCACACTGGGGATCGAGCCCATAAACTGGGCATGTGCCCTTGACTGGAATTAAGCCCAGGACCTTTCAGTCCACAAGCCAACACTCTATCCACTGAGCCAGACCAGTTAGGGCCAATTTTTGCTACTTTTTAAAAAAAGAATAAAATGACCATGAAACTTACGTGCACAGAATAACAAGAGAACTAGGGAATAATTCCTGGTATTGAAGACAGCATTTTAATACTCGATCATCATTGTTCTCATCACTGAATCCATCTGCAAATTTAGTAAAAACAATTAACATTCAGCACACTAGAAATCTGGGTACTATATGTATAATCTGAGCTGTACTTATATACCAAAAACATCTAAAACAAAAAAAAAAATCCTTGTAAATAAAAGGAAGATATGACATAGCAAAACAATACCTTAAGAATTTTGGACCTATAACTCAGGCAGCATATAGTTGTGAGTTTGAAAAAGTTTTTAGTTTTCTACTAATATGGACTAGGATATACCTATTAATAAACTCCAAAAAATATGATCAGGGTTAGAAACCAAAAGCTATGAATTCTAGTCTCAATTCAGTCAATTAGAGGTTATTAGTAAATTATGATTATATCATGCTTAAAATGATGTCAACTTAAAAGAGATCTGTAAAGATTATGAGCAACTATTCTACCAGCAACAGAACCACTTTCATGGGCCTGCTTTTCCTTATTCTCTAATGCAATAACATTTAGAGATGTACAGGAGAAGGCAGAGAACACAAAAATAATCTCTAACAAATGTTTATCAGAGGCTGACAGGGTGTCCTCTGGCATTCTTCTAGCTTTAAAGCAGGTGATAAAAGCTTGGTTTTTGTGCAGATATTGGAATGTGCAGAAATAGAACCAAAACAGTGCTTTTCCTAGGTCTTTAGCCTACCTGCCTCAGAATTCCCAGGGTGCTTGCCAATAATACAGATAGCAGGACCATACTCTCAGACCCACTTCTGGATAATAATTTTGGGAGCCTGGACCCAAAGACTGATATAAGCACTCGGTAAGTCCCTTAAACACTAAAATTCAAAACATACTAGCCAATGAGCAATGTTACCAGATTATGTTTTGTTTTCCTTAAACTTTACCATATAATACTTAGTCCTCTGAACATTCAAATAAGAAAACTCATTCATTTCTGCAATAAATACTTATACAGGACTGAATTTGTGCCAGATCACTGTGCTAAGTAATTGGATATGCAAAGACAAACTCTTTAGGAGCTCATAATCTCATCGTGAAGTCTAGACATAACTCAGCTGATCTCAGAACATGAGCCTGAAGGAGATTTAATTCAATTCTTTAATCAGACAACCAGTGAGGCAGACAGACATATTAGAGCAGCTAATTTTCCTTCTTTTAGCTCACAGAGAAAATATCACAATAATGCAAAGTAGGCAGCTCGAAATCATTAGATAAGTTTAAGTCACTGAATCCAACAGACAAAAGAAGATTTAAAAGTTATAATGTACTGCTCTAAAGGTATCAAAGTTCAAGAATATCTGTTCTACCACTTTTTCTAGGATACATGGGGCTGGAAAACACACCTAAAACCACAAGAATATTCATAAAATATTTATTCAATGAGTTTTAATTTTACATCATTAACATTTTTTAAAATATAGTATTCTTTCATCTAGTATAGCATTAAATGTAACTTCAATTGTTGGACAGTCAGGTTGTTTCAATTTTTTGCTGTATAAATGATGCTGTGAAGAACATTTTTATGTAAATCACTGTGAGCATCTCTGATTATTTCTTTAGGATATATTTCTAGGAAGAGAATTATATTTTTAGGCCTCTTGATATACACTGATAAATGCTCTCCTGAAAAGTTACTAATTCATAATTCCCAAAGCACTAAAGCAATGTAAATGCTCCTAGCAGGTGTTGGGGGAAGGTAACTTTCTAAATTTAGAAGCAATAAAAAGAAATTTAAAAAAAAGTTAAAGAAATTAACAACATTCAAAATGGCCAACAGACAGGAAGATATATGCAATGAACAAAGGGCTGACTAATTGTATTTCTTCCTTTTTTGAATTACCTAATACTAATCTTCATTCACTTGGGGAAAGGCATATTTAGTTTTTCTAATCAATTTGTATAAGCTTTTCATATATACAGGAATTATCACCACTTTAAGCCATAAACCATTAAGTACTTTATATATTATCTGACCTAGACAATTACACAAATAATCTATTATTATATCTACAACCTTATAACTAAAAGCAACTTAACAAAATTAAGGTCAAATAAGATTCAAATATTAAAGTGAAACATGGAGTTCAAGGAAGACACCCAGAAACTGAAACAACACAGAAGTTTAAGACAGCTACTTTGATTTATCCTCCTTAACCATCAAAAAGCACGGGCTGAAGAGGTCAAAGCATTAAAAAAGCACATGAAAATGGAAAAGTCAAAAGAAACACAGTAAGCATCTAAAAATACTAAGAGTGGCCAAAATATCTATTCTCAAATGAACTCTTCTAAACTAATTATCAAAGTTAATCTATGGAAGAAATTTTATCTAGAACAAGTGCTTAACCTCTCTGTGTCTCATTTCCTCATCAGTAAAATGGGGCCAATATGACTATCTTCCACAGCACTGTAAGGTATGAATGAGATATTAGGTGTAAAGCTTTTGGAAAAGGGTCTGGAAAATAATGGACATAATTATCTATATTATTATATAATCAAATATCATTTGTATCAACAAACTAAAAAAAAGATTGAGTAAGCAAAATTCCTCTCTCTTATTAAGCACCAGGACTTTACTGAAATGATGGATTACATAAGAGGTTAATTTTGTTAATTGTGTGGTTGTTTAAAAAAGAATCTTACCTGTTACCAACACATACCTAAGTATTTATGGGTAAAAATAATATGATATGATATTTGGGATTAACTTCAAACTATTACAGAAGTTCCAGGAATTAGGGGAGAAGAGAAAAAGTGAGAGATTCTAAACAAGAATGGCAAATGCTGAAAATGAGTGATAAGTACAAAGGGATTCATTATATTATCTTCTCTATTTCTGCATTTGAAATTTTGCATAATAAAAAGGAGAAAAAAGGGACTCTTCCCCCTCCCCACGTGGGAGTCTGTTCTGTGGGACTCTTCCCTCTCCCCATGTGGGAGTCTGTACTTGTTTTTCAATAAATCTCCACCTATGCTATAAAAAAAAAGGAGAAAAAGGCCATCTAAGGTGTTCAATTTAGTGTATTCAAACATTTTAATATTTTTAAACTCTATTAAGTGATACTTATTTGAGATTTTCCTTTGAAGGCTCTTAAATAAATCACATGAAGTTCCTATTTAAAGTACATAAGTATTGTAGTTGGAATATACTAATAAATATTTATAAATGGAATGAACAAATGAACGGTGGAGGCCCTTTTTCTTCAAAAGACTAAACAGCTGTGCCAAAAGACTAAATGTAAGACTAAACAGCTGTGCCAAAAGCCCTCTCAGCATTAATACCATAATTATATTCCTATTAGAATGAATTCTTTCATATCTTGTGGTAAATATGGGTATGGTAGACAATATAAATCCAGGATATTTATAACAATGTAAATCTTAATATATAAATAATTCTGAATTGGGAAGAAACAAATTTTTAAAGAATTAAATAAATCTTCTAAATGGATGGATAAACTCTGCAGAGGCAACAGTGTTCTTTATACACACATTCCCCTCCCCCCACCAAAAAAAGTTCTATAAAATATAAAGGCTCTAAGGCTAGAGTGATTTAAAAATGAATTAAACTAATATGGAAATAAATCAAATCAGGAGAAAACCTATAGACCTTTATTATAAAGACACCTCCCTATTACGGATTCTGACAAACTAGAGGAAGACAATGCCTGCCTCTATACCGTACCAACTGCATGTAATGATAGATTAGCAACTTAGATCACTTATAGGTCTCATCACTCTATAATGGTATTGTTCTTATTATATTTTTGTATTTTTTTAATTTTAAATTTTATTTTTTAATGGATTTGAGAGAGAGAGAAACATCAATTTTTGTTGTTCCACTTATTTATGCTATGCATTCATTGGCTGATTATTGTATGTGCCCTGACCGGGGATCATACCTACAATCATGGCATTATGGGGACGACACTCTAATCAACTGAGTTACTCGGCCAAGGCAATAATAGTATTTTTAAAAAAGAATCCAAAGTAGTATATTATATACAACTATGCACATAGAACCATACGTCACTATCTGTGAAATATAGGCATAACCTAAGAAGGTCTAGGAGAGCATAAAATTAAAAATCAAAAACCTCCAAACCAAGCCTAATAGAATACCCCAACCAATCACTATGTCCTGCCATTTTACATGGCAATGGTTATAAATTTTTTATAAGTTTTGCACCATTTCCCTCCAGTAATGAATCAGTCCCAACAAATCTTAATCAGAAAGTACACGACAGAGCAATACCTACAAAGTTTTTGAGATGCAAGTTGTATTGATTGACCCCATAGTTTTCTATCTTGACTTTTGAGACTGTCATTGATGAAACGAACCGCAGGTATAGCTTTGTGCTGGGCATATTTCAATAGTTTTCCCGCCTTCATACGATCTAGCTCCTGTACAACTACCCAGGGAATTATTAACACAAGCCTGTCAAAGCCTAAAAAAATAAAGAAGATGTCTTAGAAGTCAAGAAATATTTAGTTACTAAATCACACATATATAAAAAATGGAAATAAAAAACAGATGTTTCAAAAGAATGTTACAAAAATAAATACTATTGGAGATTAAAAAAGAGTCCATTTAGATAGCTAGGTTAACCTTAGAAGGACCTCTTTTTTTTTTTTTTTAACTTAAGCTGATTATGCTTAATATATGCTTAATAGTATATCCAAAAGGAAATGTGCTGGGGGAAGGAGAAATACCCATATTACTGTTAACATAAAATATCAACTCAAATAAAGTCAGAATCAGTAAATATGTTTCATAAATACCTGGGATTTCTGTTGTCTTCAAAATTCTAACAAATTTGAGATGATTCATCAGAATATTTGTATCAATAACAATTAGAAGATGTTTGTCTGAAGCAGTATTTGCTAGAGAAAAAGAGCCAAATAAAAATTTCATGACACTTAAAATAGACTTCTTTAAAAACTAAAATTTTGATATCATAGAACTTTGATAGCATTAAGAGAACGAAGTCCTTCAGACAACAAAAACAAAAATGTATTTATTCCAATTCTTAAGAGAAGGAACAGTAATAATTAATAATCTACCAGTAGAATATTATGAATTGCTTATGGATAAATTTATAGGGCCATTGTGAGAGAATCAGGTTAATATACACGAAAACAATAAACTGAAAAATTCAATGTGAATATGATATAGCATTACTATTTTTATATACAATTCAAAATAGTATACTAATAGATTTTGGATAATATCTATCATTATCTTCTCCCACTAGTAAGAATGATCAAAACTTTACTATATAAATAAGAAATCCAGGCATATAATAACTTAAAGCAATTTGCATTATTTCTGATCAGTGCTTTTACTTAGTTGTTAAAAGTTATGATTAATAGCAGAAATAAAAAAACAACTTGACTCTGATTACTGCCCCTTGGCAAAAAGAGAAACAGAAGATATATCTGCCTAATAATATGAGAGATATAAAAATAAATGATGATAAGACAAATATTAGACCTATTCCTATAGCTAAAAGAAATACACTGTTCTTTATAATTTCAAATGAGCATATTTTAACATTTTTCATCCAAATATTATAGAAATTGAATGATGGCATATTCATTCTTAAGAAAGCACAGGAGACTATAAATATTGTCATCATATGGATATCAGATATACCAGCAGAGGAATGCACATCATCTTCTACCAAGTCAATCTCCATGCTCGATAACTCTCCAGGAGGAGGGACCACAGGCAAATCCACAGTTTTCCCCACACGTGCAGCATGAAGCTCTTCTACTATCTGCATCTAAATTGTAAAAGACGCGCAGTAAAATATTTTCAATTATTTACTCTGCAGATTAATTAGAAAGCAATGAATTCTTTTTTTTCCCCTCATATTTTATTGATTTTTTACAGAGAGGAAGGGAGAGAGATAGAGAGTTAGAAACATCGATGAGAGAGAAACATCGATCAGCCGCCTCCTGCACACCCCCCACTGGGGATGTGCCCGCAACCAAGGCACATGCCCTTGACCGGAATCAAACCCGGGACACCTGAGTCCGCAGGCCGACGCTCTATCCACTGAGCCAAACCGGTTTTGGCGAAAGCAATGAATTCTTAATAAATTTACTTAAAATGAGATGGTTTATGGGAAGAAAAACATTGACAAAAATATGGATGTAGCATGGTAAAAGAATACAGACTTGTAAACATATACAGGGTTTTTAAAAAGCTCTTCTCTTAATATTGCTGTAACCTTAAGCAAGCAAAGTATTTAACCACCTTGGGTCTGTTTGTTCATCGACAAAATAGGAATGTTAAGTATCTATTTCCTTTTAGTATTTTTGTGAGGATTAAAAAAATGCTACAAAGTTCCTATTACAGAGCCTAGTACATAGTAGACCCTCACATTAAATTATTCTCATCCCCATTCTTACCATAAAGTATTTTAGGAGACAAATGTATTTATATATAGATGAGGAATGCTCTGCTTGAGATTTCTAAGAAAAACTAAAATCTAAATATAGCTTTAGAGCAAAGGGGGAAAATCAAGGGTTACTTGCCCATAAGACAGAAAAATACAACTGACTGTCATAAATAAAAGCCCGTCACAATCAATATGGGTTTTAAAGTCTCCTTAAAAACAGGAAAATACATTGTTCTATAAATGTAATTTTAATTCAGGACTAGGGAACACAAAATCTGCAATAATTCTATGACATTCAATCAGGAGATTCTAGCTGGGAAAATGGGGCAGCAGGTAAAAAATAAATAAATACGTCTGCACTCTTGCTTTCACTGAATACCATTTTCATCTTATTGCAGGTTTTTAAAAAATGGTAAAAAAAAAATGTTAGTATCAAACTGCATTCTGGCAAGTCCAGGCATAAAGCATGCAAAAGCCTGATATAATTAGCAATGGGCTCTATGCTCTTTATTCAAAACAGATTCAATGATTAGAAACAAAAGCAAAAAGGTGATTAAGTAAACACTTTTCCAAAAAGTTTTTCATGACTTCACAAGAACTTACATATTGATTCAGGACCGATATCGGTGTTATTTTCATATTACCATATATACTTCATATAAAGTCATTATTTTTTATTAAAATAGAAACTGTTTGACTTAATTTCATTAAAAACATTAGAAGTAAATAAGTATATTATTAACCTCTTGATCTGTATCTGGAATACTTTCATATGACACTGAAGAACATTGTGCTTCAAAACTCTGAAATGAAAAGTAATTTTATTAGTTTAGAATGAAGGATATACCTACAGTGGGATTGTCTAACCTTGGCACCATTGACATTGGGGTCAGGTAACCATGATGAATTTCTACCTCACAGATTTGTAAGTACTAAGTTTATAAAAGTAGTATATAAACCACAGTTTCTAGAACATTAACCTTTTGCACTCAGATGTCGAGTGTGATGGTTATTGAATATATCAATAATTTGAAATATAAAAAAATCCAAATAAATAAGTTTGTATGAAAAGAAACTCCAGTTTTTTATTCTACTGCTGCGCTTTGTAAAATCTGGGGTATTTAAAAAATTAAATCCCGAGCAGAATAAAGGAATCGAGAAAAAAGCAAGCGAGTGCAAAGGGTTAATTTGTAAAGCTGGAGATAGGGTGCAATCTGAGAAAGGTCTGTATCAAAGGACTATAAAATCTAGGCAACAAAATAAGTATTTTCTCTTAGGAAAGCATACCAGGATTACTACTTCCAGAAAATACAATTATTTCCTTGTAAAGTACAATCATTATTTTAGGAAAATAATTATCTATTGAAAAATTTGTGAGGAAAACAAAACAACGAACATAATACTAAGATGATTCTCTACTGTCAATCACATGCTGAAGACAATATTTTCAAGATAAGAACAATGTTTACTTGCTGCTCCTATGTCTAAATGACTTGAAGTCAGATAAAGCTGCGATCAATGAACAGTTTATAAAGAGCTTTAATTCCAGTAACTGGAAAGTAATCATGCAAAAATGTCTCCTCTACAACTTAATATTCATCTTCCTGGGTGTTCTATAGTACCTGGGTCTCAAGAAGAGCGTAAGAGACCGCCACAGTGTGTTTTTTTTCTTAATCCTCACCAGAGGACATGTTTGGTTTTTTTTTATTGAGTTTAGAGAGAGAGGAAGGGGGATATATATAGAGAGAAAGAGAAACATCAATTAGTTGCCTCCTGAATGCACCCAACTGGGGATCAAACCCAAACCTTGGTATGTGCTGACTGGGAATCAAACCCACAACCTTTTGGTGTACAGTACGACACTCCAACTAACTGAGCCACTCGGCCAGGGGGCCAGGGCCATAGTGCTTTTATTATTATTATTGTTTATTTTTTATTGATTTCAGAGAGGAAGGGAGATAGAAACATCAATGATGAGAGAGAATCATTGATTGGCTGCCTCCTGCACACCAGTTACTGGGGGGATCGAGCCCGCAACCCGGGCATGTGCCCTTGGCCAGAATTGAACCTGCGATCCTTGGGTCCACAGGCCAAAGCTCTATCCACTGAGCCAAACTGGATAGGGCAATAGTGCTTTTCTTTAAAGGACTATCTGTAATTGTGTATTTCTACATTTTTACGCATTCCCTTCTATATGGATCCTTGATATTTGCCAGGATATCTCCCTAAAGACATTGGAATTAACCTTTTGCACTCGGATGTCGAGTGTGACTCGACACGGTTAGCATCGGTAGCAGCTCTTTTTATACTCTTTGAATGTATCAATAATTTGAAATATAAAAAATCCAAATAAATAAGTTTGTATGAAAAGAAACTCCAGTTTTTTATTCTACTGCCGCACTTTGTAAAATCTGGGGTATTTAAAAAATTAAATTCCGAGTAGAATAAAGGAATCGAGAAAAAAGCAAGCGAGTGCAAAGGGTTAAAGGGGTCAAATACAGGAACCAACACATATCTTCCTGACTAAATTTGAACCAATCCTCTATGATCATTATTAGTAATGGGAACAATATTGCTCTTTGCTAAAACCTACATTCTCTATTTTGTACTACCTTACCTGGGTCTGGTGTTCACTAGAACTTGAATCATTACTTTCTTGATGCTCAAGATGATATTTTCCTTTCCACTCACAAACAGTCTGCTTACAAGTGAAATCTGAAAACAAATGTTTATTTGTTTGCTTCATCAAATTTAATGAAACCTGCAAGTTTTCCAGGCACCCTTTTTTCTTCTGCTTAGTCGTTGACTTGCTGGACTCTAAAAGGAAAATGTTTTCTTCTACAGGCTTCTGGTGGGAATCTTGGGATTTTACTGGGATTTTGAAACTGACCTTCCTTCTTCTAGATTCATGGGGTTCCTTAAATATCTTGTTGGAATTATAATCCTGAGAAAATTGGATTCTTTTGCACTTTTCCAAAACACATTTTTCAAAATTGTCTCTGTATTTATTGTGCCTTTCTTTCTTGAGATCTTTCATCTTCTGCCTGTGAGCAAGTAAATGAGGCCGTAGTTTTTCATTTGCCTGGCCTTCACCTTTAGGTTTCACATCTTTGGCAATTTTAGGAATGCTAAGGTTTTTAACTCCATGGTCAAGGCTACTCCTAACATTTGTCAATTTAATATCTTTAAAATCTACACATTTACTTATATCTTTTTTAGTTCCATTTGAAGGACTTAGTGAAATAATTTGGTTATCATTTGAATATGATGCTTCTTGAAGTTTAACAGGTTCTTGGGATGACGAGTTGATTTTTGGTCTCTTTCTTAGAGTGTCAGTGTCTACATTCAGTCTGTAAAGTAGCACAGAAACCTAGGTTACATTACAATTGTACACGATTATAATAATTTGAACTGTATCATTTTAGTTAGGAAATAACAGAACTAGCCTGACACATACTTCATAAAAAGTAGAAATGACTACATTAGGAATGAAATGAAAAGGATCACTCAACAACTGGTGTTGGAATAATTGGCTTGCTATTTGGAAAACAACACAACAAATTTAAAGCTTTATAAAATACCCCGAGAACATAAATTCCAAATAGATTAAACATTTAAGTGCAAAATAATTATTATTATCATAATTGCTATACTTCATATCAATCCCTTAAAAACCACAGGGGAAAAATTTCTTTTTTTTAATCTGATTTTTTAGTAGAGAACTTCCTAAATTTAAAAGCCCTGGGGGGGAAAATCACAAGGGAAAATAATAAATGTAAATGACTATTTACTTTCACATTTTAGCATATTAAAAATTAATAAACAAAACTTAAAGAACTGGAAAATGGCATTTGATATAATATATATACATGTATATCTATATATGTATATCTATATGTACATATGTAGACATACGTATATATAAGTATATATATGTATGTGTGTGTATATATATATGGCAGCTTATTAGCCTTAGAAGATAAAAAGCTCATCAAAAATACTAAGACTCTAGAATAGCCCGTAAACAAAACAAGAAAGAAAGAGAAAGGCTAATAAAGATTTGGGAAAATAAATCTGACTTCCCAGCAATCACAGACATGCTAATTAGAACATACCATTTTCTTTTATCAAATTAGCAAAGATTTTAAAATAACATTACATATTAGCAAGGAGTTGAAAAATGGATCCTCTCTCATTTGTTGCTGGTGGAAATGCGAAATGATTATAGTTCCAAAAAGGAATTTGAAAATATAAAGATTCTAAAAATGTTCATATTCTTTGATTTATCAGTAATTTCCATTTTAGAAATTATCATGGTGAAAAAAGTAATAAACTAAAAAAAGAGATTCAATTCTAACAAAGCATCAAGTACAAGATAAATGTTAACATTTGGAAATGACTAAGAAACATGTCAGTCTATCAAATATGCGGGCTTAGAAATGCAGAAATATTTTTAAGTAGGCATTCAACTTGACTTAAACAAAAGGTAACTAGTGAAAAATCAAGCAGTGTTTTATTTTTTTTAAATATTTTTTATTTGTCAAGCAGTGTTTTAGAACTCAAAATAAAAACTTTAAAATAAGATGCTAGCACAAATGGCATTAAAAATTGAGAAAGTGATAGTCAATATAACATAAAATTTGTGACAGAATATACTTCAACAGATAATATAGAAGCAAGGTATCACAAAAAATGGAAATGATTTTTAAAAAACTGAAGAAGAGTGAGAGGCAAATTAGATTTTTTAATTTTTGTTTTTTGCTTTTTTTGTTAACTGAGTTTATCTGGGGAGAAGTTTTCTTCATATATATAACGCCATTTTAATTGTTTTTCCAAAACTGCTTATCTTCTCAGAAACTTTGACCTTATAAACTTTTATCAAGCATTATACATTTTATATTTATTTACCCAAATTAGAGTTGAGAAATTCCTTCACCACAAAAATTCTCTGAAATTTTTATCCAAAGAATATAGAAATCAACAAAGAATAACCTCTATTATACCTACCATTATTCCCCAAGTTCTCTAGATGTAGGTATATCCTGTTTCATTAACATGGTTTTAGAGCCATATCAATTCAGTATGCTACATATTCTCTTCAAGATTAATATCTATATTAATAATAGAGGAATATGCAAATTGTCCAGGACACCATCACAGTAACAGTAACGACCAAACAGCAGGATGCGTGGAGCGACCAGGTCGGCAGGGGGGTTAGTGAGGGACGACCAAACAACTGAACAGCAGGCTGCGTGGGGTGACCAGGCTGGCAGGGGGGTTAGTGAGGGACGACCAAACAACTGAACAGCAGGCTGCGTGGGGCGACCAGGCTGGCAGGGGGGTTAGTGAGGGATGACCAAACAACTAACAGCAGGCTGCATAGGGCGACCAGACCGGTAGGAGGGTTAGTGAGTGATGACCAAATGATTGAACTGCAGGCTGCATGGGGTGACCAGGCTGGCAGGGGGTTTAGTGAGGGATGACCAAATGATTGAACAGCAGGCTTCGTGGGGTGACCAGGCAGGGGGGGCAGTTGGGGGCAACCAGGCTGGCAGGGGCAGTTAGGGGCGATCTGGCTGGAGGGGCAGTTAGGGGAGATCAGGCTGGCAGGCAGGTGAGCAGTTAGGAGCCAGCAGTTCCAGATTGTGAGAGGGATGTCCCGGATTGAAGAGGGTGCAGGCTGGGCTGAGGGGGACCTCCCCCGCCGCCACCCCCGTGCATGAATTTTGTGCACCGGGCCTCTAGTATAAAGATAATTATCCAGCCCTAGCTGGTTTGGCTCAGTGTTTGATTCTGGTCAAGGGCACATGCCTGGGTTGTGGGCTCGATTCCCAGTGGGGGGCATGCAGGATCTCTCTCATCACTGATGTTTCTCTCTCTCCCCCTCTCCCTTCCTCTCTGAAATTAATAAAAATATAAAAAAAGATAATTATCCAAATTTTATTAGCCGCCTAACTTCTATTACTCTATAATAATGAAGTTATGTATCTTTTAAAGGTATGAAAAAATCAAATTACTTGAGATAAAAATCTACATTCTATTTGAAAGTGTCTTTTATATAGTGTAGAATTCTGATAGACTTTTTATTTCACTCTACTTTTCCTTGAACTTATATTAATAAAATTAAAAAATTATTATCTGTGATGTAGCTAGAAATATTTTCATTCAAAACAGTACTAATCAAATAAGTAAAGTATTTTGCAAGTCTAAATATTTAGTCTCACAATTCTAGACCAAAAGAGTAAAAAAGGGGAGGGGGGACTTACCTTTTCAGTTCATGTCTTCTTTTTATATTACAGTTCACAACGTCTATACGATCTGATTTCTGGAGGGAAAAAAGTCTATCATTAAAGAAATATAAGTTGTGCAGTGGCACTACAGTTACAGAGAAAAGAGACTGGGAGACAATTTTTTTCCATAACTATGTGGTAGTGAATAGGTTGATACAATAGTTTAATTAATCCTTCCAATAAACTTGTGAGATGGACATCATTATCATCCCCCATTTTACAGATAAAGTAGGCAAGGCTCAAACAGAGCAAATTATCTTCTGCAATGTCACAGGGCAGGGTAGCAGCAGAGCCATGACTTGAAACCAGATCAGTCTACTCTCTATTCTGCCACCCTGTCTATGTATTTGGATGAAACAGTGCTTGACACAAGAAAAATAAGAGAGAAACAGGATATAGTCCATTTCGAAAGAGCTTATACAGTAAAACAATAAAGAGAAGTAGAAGAGATGTACAAATAGCCAAATGTAAGGATACAAGTAAGCAGAAAAGCAGAAAAGGAGACAATAAGTTGTAAAGTGTTTAAAACATCAACCACCAAAAGTTAGAATATACCTGGAACAAAAGTGGACAAAATAGCCCTAGCCGGCTTGGCTCAGTGGATAGAGCGTCAGCCTGTGGACTGAAGGGTCCCAGGTTTGATTCTGGCTAAGGGCACATGCCTGGGTTGTGGGCTTGATCCCCAGTAGGGGGCATTCAGGAGGCAGCGAATCAATGATTCTCTCTCACCATTGATGTTTCTATGTCTCTCTCCTTCTCCCTTCCTCTCGAAATCAATAAAGAAATATATTTTTTAAAAAGTGGACAAAATATATGCTAAAGATTGAATATAGGCTGAATAAAGATTAATGAGCAAAAGAAAAAGGCATTCTTGGCTAGGAGTGCTAGGCATTCTAAAAAGCTAAAGATGATTAGAACAAATTCAGTAGAGACAAAATACACCAGCCTAGATAGAAGCAGAAGTTTTGAGGCCGAAGAAAAAAGAAAACTGAAGAGTTAGGGGGTGACCAAATTTAAGAGCATCCTGAATGACAAACTAAAAAGTGAGTGGAGGTTTTTAACAGACAAAATATGATGAAATCAGTGTTTTAAGAAGGTTAATATAGTAACAGTAAGTTGAAATAGCAGTTTCATCATATGACAACAAACATTTCTTAAAAACACAATTTTGCATTCATGGAACTTTCACTACTTTTTCGTATTACCCACAACTCTGTTGCTATCTTGACATAAACCTAACTTCAACTTGAATGAAGTAAGTACTTCACCAACCACCCACGCACCAGCTTCACATGTTTAGTCTGCTATCACTACTTCCAATTATTTGTGTGAGGATGGAAAGAACTTTGAACTTGGCTTTGTCGCTGGGCACAGCAGGTCCTCGAATAACATTGTTTCCTTCATTGTTTTGTTATAACATTGATGAGATGCTGTAGGAACCTATCAATTATCCTACAGTAAAACTGATTTCATTATAAATTGTTTCACTTAAAGTCGTAGAACCTACCAACGACATTGAGAACTTACTGTACAATTTTATGTCCTTAGATAAGTCACTTAACCTTCTGGATCTCAACTTCTGAATCTGAAAATGCAAACACTGTATCTGCCTTGGCTACTTCAAAAGGAAATTGTAAAGACAAATACAACCATATATAGGAAAAGACCTTTAAAATGTCTAAATTTATATCCATGTAGTCTAAACCCAAATGATAGGTTCTATCAGCACAAAGAAATAAGGAACTTGATAAATGCTTTTTGGTGAATAGAAGGAAGAAGAAAAATCAACCTGGTTTTCTTTCCATTGGTTATCAAAAAGTAAGAATAATACATAGAAAAAAAACTAATGAAAAAGCAGGGGCGACTTTATATTATAAGCCTTCTAAGTATACATTCAAACTTTAATATAAATAATTTTCCGAGTTATTTATAGCATCTAAACACTCACCAGTTTTCTCTTCTCTGATGAAATGGATCTTACAGAGCAAGATGAGCTAGTAGAACTTGTTGAGGTTTTTTTATCTTTCTTATCCTAAGAATGGCATTTGGGAAAAAAGAAAGAAAAGCACAAAATAAAGCACATTATTTCATCACTATTATAAATCAACATTCTTTCTACATTAATAATAAATTTCAGAGGAGAACAATGTTCAAAGGCACACAAACAGTTAAGAGGAAGAGTAACCCAACTAGAAGGGAGACAGAACTCGAGTTAGGTGCTCCAAAACCAGAGATGAGGTAGGATACAAATGTTACAGCAGAAGGCCATCTGACAGCTCAGGTAAGGGCACTGGGAGGTGTCTAGGCCATGGTGGAACTCAGTCTTCTATAAATCAAACCCATATATCCAGTTCTTTTTCACTGGGTACTGATTCAACAGATCCAAGACAAATATATGTTGAGTACCTACCATGTGCCAAAGACGTTCTAGACAGTGGGGACAGAGTAATGAAAAAACTATAAAGTCCCTACCCTCCTGGAGGTTAAAATCTAGAGCAGGAGTTTACAAATCAATAGTATATTCAGTGTGTCACACTATGCTATGGGGGATGGAGGGAAGGGGAAGCAGAGAAAAGAATTGGGAAATGGGAAATACTGGGGGGTGGGGGATGAGGCAGCCGCAGTTTTAAAGAGTAAAGACCTAAAGAAGAGATGGAACAAACCATGTGAATATGTAGGGTAAGTGTTTTCTGTTCAAAGGGAATAAATAGCAGCAAGGGCAAAGCCCCTGAGGCAGGAATGCTGGCTTGCTGGAACGCAGCAAGGAAGCCATGGGGTGGGGAAAGCAAAGGGTTTGGAATGAGAGGGAGAAGAGATGGGACGAGTAGGTCACTTTGTTGGCCCAGCAAGGACTTTAGTTTTCCTCTGAATGAAGTGGAAAACCACTAGAAAGTACTGAGTAAAGGGGTGATATGATCTGACTTACATTTTAACAGGATTAACTCTGGCTGATGTGTTGAGAACACAAGGAAGCGAAGGTGGAAGCAAAGAGATCAATTTAGAAATTGTTGGCCCTGGCCAGTGTTGTGAAATGGTTGAAATGTCTCACAGCACTGAAGGGTCTCGGGTTTGATTCCCGGTCAAGGGCACAAACCTAGGGTTGTAGGTTCAATCTCCAGCCCTCTTTCTCTTCCCTCCCTCCCTCCCTCCCTCTCTCTTTAAAAATCAATGGGGAAAAATACCCTCAATGCTGAGTAAATGCAGAAGGAAGATGTGGGAAAAGGTCTAACGGAGAGTTATTTCCATGAAAAGGAGGATTCTCAGGATGTCCAGAATTGAAGTCAGGAATGCCAAGGCAAATTACTTACCTCTCTAAGTTTCAGTTTCTTCATCTATGTAACTAGGACAATAGTAGTACCTACCTGATGGAGTTGTGAGGAATAAATAAAATAACAAAAGTAGAGAGTGGGAAAAGCAAATGACTTCTGGGCCAGAAGGGCAGAACAATAGAGTTACATATGTCATTTTAAAACAGAGGAGTATGTTTTACATTACACAAAAGTAAACTGTTAAAAAGGGTGTCTTTGGGTTAGTAAATAAAAGAATTCTTACTTCATCAAAGTTGGGTAATGAGGTGGTATCTTTTCTCTGAGACGTCTCTCTTTTTTCACAAGTTTCTTTGGACATTTTGAAAAGCTAAAATAAACATTAAAAACACATTATGTGTATTTTTAACACCACCACAAAAATACATTAGAAATTCTTCTTCTTTCAGTTATTTAAAGACTGGAGTTTTACAAAATGATTTCCATTTGCTAACCATTCCTAAGATGATAGGATTCTCTCATTGTTCGATTAGGAGGATTCTCCCTCATAATGATCTATCCTCTCCTTCAACTTCATCTATCTCACTTTAGGAATGTCTCTCCAAACTATGCCCTTAGCCCTGACTTCTCTCTAGAGCATGTGGTGATCATTTTCAACTGCCTGCAGGACTACTGCATTTTGTCCCAGCTACACCTCAAAACCATAGTCGTTAAGTCTTCATTTTCCTGACACACTCTCAACTGTCACTCACTGAGTGAGATTTCGGGCAAATCACACACATTTTTTGAGTCCCAGTTTCATTATATGTAAAACAGAGATAACCTATCCCAGAGGGTTTTGAGGGACTTTAGTGAAACAATGGATATTAAAATGCCTTGCACAAGGTAGAGCATAGTAGGACCTAAATAAATACTGGCTTACATGGTTGTCTTCCTACTAGACCCGAAGCTCACTGAAGAGTATGCAGTATAAAAACGTAGGAGATGCTTATAAATGCTTGCTGAGAGAATACGTGACTGTTTTCTTCCTTAGAATATTTACTCTAATTCTGAGCCACTATCAACTCTTGCCCATTTCAGGTTGTCAACTTCCCTTACCAGTCCCACCTTTCCAGCCCTGCTCCAAATCAAGTCAATACTGTTAGTTTCTGAACCTCTGTCCCACCCCCAACAAAAGCATTAAGACAAATATAGTCATTCCTTGTGGTCATAAACACTCTCTGTCAAGTTATAGTATACCAAAAGCATCCTGTGCTGGAACATAGAGGCCTCAAACTGGGAACATCACCAGGACTGTTGGGACAGGAAAATACATAAAAGGGGGTCTAGGAGCAAAGCCCAAAGGAGCGTTTATTGCTGGTAGTAACACATAATGAGACTACGGACATAAAGGCTAGAAATCAAGCAACTGCAATTACTTCTGGTCAGTCATGATCACAGTAAGTGAAAGAATGATCAATTATAATATCAAACTTTTAGAATAATTTGATGAATATGAAGAGAAAAGCCTGGTTGGTGTAGCTCAGTGGTTGAGTGTCGACCTATGAATCAAGAGATTATGGTTTGATTCCTGATCAGGGCACCTGCCCAGGTTCGATCCCCAATAGAAGGCAGCTGATCCATGATTCTCTCATCATTGATGTTTCTCTCTCTCCCTCTCCCTTCCTCTCTGAAAGCAATAGAAATATATTTTTAAAAAAACAACAACAAAATAATGCTAAAATTTAAACCTTTTATCAAGACAAATAGAAAAAAACACTTTAGATAGTGGACAACTGAAGGAAAAACACCTGTATGTTTACCATGACAAGTGCTTTATACTTATACTAGAGGCCCGGTACACAAAATTCGTGCATGGGTAGGGTCCCTAAGGCCTGGCCAGCAAACAGGACCGATCAGGGCCTTCCTTTGTTCCGTGCTGCCCCCTGGTGGTCAGCACACATCACAGCAAGTGATCAAATCCGGGTCTCCTGGTCGAACTCCTTGAGGGGACACTTTGCACATTAGCCTTTTATATATATGGATAAAATGTGAAATTCATATTGATTTTGTAAAAACCAAAATATAAACTAAATGAGAGGCCTCCTGTGCTGGTCAGCCTCCAGAATGGTCCCCTCTCACATAATAAGTAGGGCTGACCTGTGTTTCCAGTAAGATATTACTAAAGGGCAGTATGTGGCTAGGTCAAGACATTGCAGCTTCTGCCTTTCTCTGTCCTGAACTCTAGAATGTCTCTGTCATTCTAGAGAAAGCCAGCCACCAGGTCATGAGGACATTCAAGTAGTCCATGGAGATGCCCACCTCTTCCCAAAAAACCAAGTGCCAGGAATATGAGTGAGCCACCTTGGAAGCTGATCCTGAAGCCCTAATCAAGCCTTTACATGGCAACATCCTTGCCAGGTATCTTCATGTACTCATGAGAAACCCCGGATCTAGACACCCAAAAAGCCATTTGTGAATTCCTGACCTACTGAAACCGTGGTGTAAAAAAAATGTTTTATCATTTTAAGCCACTAAACTTTGGGATAATTTAGGCAGCAACAGATTTAATACACTCACTTAATATAATTCTTCAAACTCGGAAGATTCCTTTTTAGGATGTCTCAAGATCAGTAACCGTGCTTACAAATTCTTTTTTTTTTTTTTTGTATGCATGTAAACATAACCAATGGACACTAGGGGTGGTGGTGGTGAGGGCATGTGCTGGGGGTGGGGGTGGCCCGGGAGAGGTCAATGGGGGAAAAAAGGACACATATGTAATACTTTAAACAAGAAAGAATTAAAGGAAAAAAAAAAATTCTTACGGAAACTCCCATAGAAGGTACACGCTAAAATCTAACCCTTGTCATCTTTTGTTTTCCAGCTGGTATGACATGATTTGGACGGACGGACGGACCGAAAATCAAGCTTTCAACTAAACCATCCAGTCTGGCAACGATTCTTGGAAAAACGGACAAATGCAGTGAGCCACAACTCATTCCTGTAAGTTTTCATGTGTCCTTTTCCCCGTTTTTTCATGGGCTTGCACCTGAGACTAAAAGCAGCTCCCCTCTCCTGTGGCCTGTAACGTTCGAACCCATCCGGGACAGAACGGCCGGAAAACTTGTTTTTCCCCCTCCCCGCCTGGCCCCGCGGGCGGGCGGGCTTCAGCGAGCGCGGCTGGGACTCCTGCAGGCCCGGGGGGAAAGGAAGAGGCGTACAGGGGGGCTGGGGACGCCCTGGAATATGCTTTAGGGAATCTGAGTGGCATCGATCAAGTGGCCGAAGCTCAACACACTCAGAGTTCTGGTTATTATTAAAAGTCTGGATACAAGCGTGAGAGGGGCCGGGGGGCGGGGGGGTTTGACCCTAGTCCCCGGACGCTTACACCCACGGCGCAGCGCGGAAGAAACGGGGAATAACGTGGGTTACAGCAAAAGGAACAACAAAAGAGGAGTGATCGGGTCACGGTGTGGGTGAGGGTGCGAACGGCGGAGCGGACACCCACTTTAAACCAGCCGGGCTGACAGGCAGACTCGTCAGCCGCTCGACAACCACGGGGACTGGAATCTACGCGGAGCCAAGGGCAGCCCCGGAGAGGCAGGGCCGGGCCAGAACCACACCTTTCCCGGAGCTGGCTGGACCCCGGATCCGCCCACCTATCTAGCCCGCCCCGTTTTACATTCAGAGTAGCCCCCTGAATCCCCAGGCCGGCCGGCTGCCGCCCAGGTCCCGCCGTCACCAGAAGGAGCCTGCCCGGCAGAACGTCAACGAATCCCCCCAAGCTCCCCTCCTTACCAGCGCCGGCGGCGGTGGCGACTCCAGAGGCCCGGCCCAGGGAAAGAGACCCCTGAGCCCGAGGCCCGCCGGGAAATGTAGTTCTGCACTCGGCTCCAGATTACCACTCGGGAGCATTCGCTCTCTCCTAGGACTTGGAACTCCGGCTCCGCCCCGCCCCCCGCCCCCCGCCCCCCGTCGGGGCGGTGCACGCTGGTTATTGTAGTCTCGGCTCGGTTGGGCGGCGGACGGCTGGAACGGGTACGCACAGTGGAAACAGAACTCTCTTACCTCATTGGTCGCCGTCCCCCAGTTCGCTTCTGCGCAGTGAGTGGTGGCGTCGTAACGCCTCGGGGAAAGGGAAGCGGATGGAACCGTGAACCGCTGCCTCTGGCTTTTAATTCCTTCTGCTGACGGGCATCGGTCACGGGTTCTTCCTCTTTCGTCTATAGCACGCATCCCGCCCTCCCCGCTAGCTTTCCCCCACTCCTCGGATCCAGCCCTCTGGGCATCCAAGCCCGTTTTCTGACCCCCGGCCGTGAGCTCACTCCTGGTCCCCGCGCGGGTCTGGCACGGAGGCGGTAACTATGGAGAACATGGCGGAGGAGGAGGAGGAGGTGGTGGCTCCGGCCCAGGTCCCGACCTCGGCCCCGGACTCGGCTCGGGTCCCAGCTCCGGCCCCGAACTCGGCTCCGACTCCGGCCTCGACTCCAGCCCCAGCCCCTGCCCTGGCTCCGGCCCCGGCCCCGGCCCTGTCCCCGTCCCCAGCCTCTGCCCCAGACGAGGCTGAAAGCAGTAAGTGCAGGAGGCCCAGGTCTTTCTGCTGCAGAAGCGAGGAAGTGCGTCTTGCTGGGGAGGCCCTTCTTCACTGGGGTGGCTTTCATGGGAAAGGAAGGTTGAGGGGGATGGGGAAGTAGGAGGGACCCGCGCTGCGCGGCAAACGGGCACAGGATGGAGAAGGCATGTCCACCAACCTCGAGGACATTGCGATGAAGGTTATGTGGGGGCCTAGGGGTGCTGCAAACTGAGTTTGAGGGCTTCGTTCAAGGGGGGTCCTTTTCTGGTACAAAAATAGGAAGTTACACCTAATCTGGTAGTTTCTCTGAGCTTCCGTCACGGGGTCCTTTAAAATGTGACATAGTAACCGAGGCAACCCGTGTTTACTGTAGCAGATCCTAGCTGCCAAGGTTTAGAAACCATTGCTCTCAACTAGGTTTTATGTCTGGACATACACACACAAACAAAGATGAGTTTTTCACATTTCATTTTTCTACCGCAGTTTGCTTCCAAAAAGAATTTGAGGATGACGAGAGGTTGAATAGTCTACTAAATTATAGCTGTCTTCCCTCAGACAGAAGTACCAATGGAACTTTGTATTTCATGACATCAGAAGTCAACTGTTGGGAAATTATAGCCCATATTATTGTTTGCGCTTCTGAATGTGCTTGCATGTTTCCTAAGTGGTGATTTATTGGACCATAGAGGACAAAGGTAGGCCCTCCTATCATAAGGTCAGAGCAAGGTAGATGCAAAATAAGGCCAGTTGTACGATGGTAGAGGGTAGAGGGGGTTCACTGAGTAGTCTCCCTCATCAGGTGTGGTTTAGCAGCTTTAGGGAATGCATGCTTTCCCTAGCTCCTCACCTCATCAAGAATATGTTAAGTATTCTGGGCAGATTTATTCATGTGTTTTTAAATTTACAAGTATGCAATTCGAAGAATGCAATGTTTGAGAAACCTGAAAATGCATTGCTGGGACACATGTAACAACTGAGAAATTTGAAATGCTTTAGAAATACATACTAATCACATTTTAAAAGTTATCTCTAGATGGTCTAGTCTAGTTAGTCCTTAGACGTCAGTCATAAGTAGGCAAGATGAAGATGGCATATCTGAAATAGAACTGAAAATTGAGGAAAAAGTAACAGAAGAAGTTGTAAACCTCCTAGCATCTGATTTAATATTACACATTCTGGATTATTAGAGTGTTCCAGAAAGGTTGAGTAGATTTAAGTACAGATTGCCTGATATCTACTGTCCTGAACCAGAAAGTGACTTCAGAGATGCACATAGGCATATCATGAATCTTTATTTAGACAGGTCTTCAGGAGTTTTCTTCAGTAGTGGACCCCAGGGTTTTCCATTCTCTCTTCTAACTTACCAGGCCCCTTCCTTTTATTTTGTACTATTTAGTAGTTAGGATGATTTTAAAAAGCACATCTTTATATAGATACTGATATCTATATATCTTATATACAGACCTTTCAACCATGGAAGCCAAAAGCCTTTATAATTACAAATTTTTCTCATTTAAAAATAAGGTAAAAAATTTGTATTTTAATAAATTTGAGAAGGCATGGCTGATAGTACTGTATTAAATTCCAAAATTATAGACTCGGTGCTACTGCATCCAAAAAGACTAGTGATTTTTAAAAGTTATTTAACACCCTTCAGTGCCTGCTGTGTGCAAGTTTGCACTAGGCACTTAGCCATCATAAAGATGAATAAGACCTAGCCCCTGCCTTCTTACTGCTTATTGATGGGGGAATTACACAAAAGGGTAAACAAAGGCGCCGGGAGTGAAGCTCAGAGAGGAATTAGGCAGGATAATAGCACTGTCAAGTATAAAATTTAAAAGGCTGACGGTTCTAAATTGTATAACCTAATTATATAATGAATGTTATTCTATGGCTTATCCCATCATCTCCTGTCTCATGAGGATCTTTCCCTAAAAGTTATCACCTCCTAGTCTTGTATATTCAGGCCCCCACTTTGTAAACGTTCTCTTTCAAAATTTAGAAGTATGTAATTTGAAGGATGTGTAATATTTGAAAAACCTGAAAGTGTGTTTCTGGGACTGGGTTTTGACTTTTTTTTTCTCTTTTTCAAATTTTTTTCCTTAGGCTTTCTTCCTCATGTTCATAGTTTCATCTAACATATGAATTTATTATTTATATTTATGTCCATTCAGAATCCCTCCTGAACTCCAAAAACTAAACTGCCTACTGGACTTTACTACATGAATACCAGTAGTATATCAAACACACTATGTCAAGAACTAAATTCCCTTTTTTCCTTTCCTCTTTCTGCCAAAAGCATTTTCTTCTTCCTTTATTGGTTAATGGTACCATTATTCTCAACCATGTAAACTTGAAATCTTAGAATCATTCTTGAATTTACTCTTCAGTCTTACTTTACACCCACATCCCAAGTTCATTGCTTATTTATTTATTTATTTATTTATTTATTTATTTATTTTACCTTCTATTCTCCTGTACCTATCTCTCACCTCAATTTTTAATCCTTGGTACTATAGTCAGAGATACCCTCGTGAAACACAGTCAAATCATATCATTCACTTTCTCAAAAACCTGCAAAGACAACATTGCCTAAAGAAAAAAGGTCAAACTAACTTGCATAGAATTTATGCCTTTTATGATCTGTACTACATTTAGGCTGCATATTTTTCTACCAACTCCATCAAGCTAGGTGTGGGATAGAAGTGGCTGTATTTTTTATACCACATTCCTTTGTCCATGAGATTACTTAAGTTTATAAGGCCAGCCGCCAAATCTGACTGAATTCTGTTCGTACCTTAATGCCACATCTTCAGTAAAGACATTCTCAGAGGCTCTTGTTGGAACTAATTGCCCCTTCCTCAGTATGTCCACATTATATTTACCCCAAGTATTCATTTCATTCTGCCTTGTGTTATAGTTAGTAGTTAATCTCTCCTACCTGATTGAAAGTTCTTTGAAGATAGGAAACATGGCTTATGTTTCTTCAGTGTTTTGTACAGAATAGAAACCTTTTTTTAGAATTATATGGAATAATTAAGTAAATTTTAAAGCTGTCAGGTTGCATAAATGTAGTTTTATCCCCTGGCTGCATTCTGAGGCACACTTGGCATTTTATAAACTTGAGTTCCAGCAGTATTCCCCATCTAGGTATTAGGGCGTTATGCTACAGGAAATAAAACTGTTAAACTCTAAGTGAAATAATGAATAAAAGTGAAACTGGAATATAGATTGTTAAAGGGTAATTTTCTAATTTTTAAATTTTCTTTCAGAGAGACACATCTCAATTCAGAGGCAGCTTGCTGATCTAGAGAAGTTAGCTTTTGTAACTGAAGGGGATTTTGACTCTGCTAGTTCATTGAACTCAGATCATCTTGATGCAGGTATTTCCATGTTTGTGTGTGTGTGTGTGTGTGTGTGTGTGTGTGTGTGTTTTCTTAATTTCTAATGGTTTGTTATCTTTCAATGCATGAAAAATTTGCTAGAAATAGACTTGTATATTCTATTGAACTAGAGCAGTAGTAAATATTTTTATGCAGGAAACTGATAGTCATCTCTATGCAAAGGTTCTGTGCGATCAGTTACTTCACAACTCAGGGAAATTACAGTCTCATCCTATATAATAAAAGCATAGTACGCAAATTGTCCCCTAGACCAGGAGTTCCTCTGGGAGTTTGACCAGGGGGCGGGGCCAGCCGGGGGAAGGGAGGGAGTACCCAGCAGCCAGAAGCCACTAGGGTCCCTATCAGTGCACGAAGGGTGTGTGTATTCTATGTGTATTTCTATTGCATTCGGCTATGAGTAACAAAAAAAAACATTGCCTTAAAAAATATGGAGGCTTATATTTTCTCATGTAAAATAAGTACCAAGATAAGCAATCTAGGGCTGGTACGAGAGTTCCACGACACTGTCAATGCCCTAAGCTCCTCTCTTTCTGATTTGCTATCCTTAGTGCTTGGATTCCATCCTTAAGATCTCCTCACGGTTTTTTGAAGTAGGCCCAGTATTAAAAAAATAAACTGTATCTATACTTGCAGTGTGCTATATGTGAAAGGTATTTGTTGGATTAAAATTTATTAAGTAGGTTATTGATTGTTTCTGTATATTTTTATTGCTTTAAGTCTGAATTTAAGGTTTTAATTCTTTGGTATACTATCAATGTTTTTATTTGAGATACATTTCTACTTAAATAAGACTTTTATTTTGATGATACAAAATCTTTTCAAGGACATACTAATAAAGAAGGAAGACCTCACAAATTCAGTAGTAGGATACAGTGTTTCTAATCATGGCCTCCAGTCTCAGAATACCAATCATATTAAACTCCTACTACTACTTTGAGTTTATTCTTCCACTTTTCTAAGTCCACATGTTAACTGTTTTTGTTGCTGCCAGAGTAGAAGAATGCCACAGCAGCTGCTTATTCTCTCTGCCCAGCTCCTGCCCCTCTGGGAGTGTGACAACTGCTGCCTTTTCCCCTGTCCAAAGTACAGAGTGACTCTGCCAGGCATTTTGGCAGGAAGGATATATAGATTATCATTCTTCATCCTTTTTGTTCTCAGTGGCAGTAAGGATAGCAGCTAGCCACAGAGAGGGGAGTTTTAGGGTAAAAATCACTGACCCTGTGCTAAAACAATTTTTGTTAACTACCCACTGAAACGGGTGATGTCTTAAGTTAAGAAAGACATTATGTAAGAAGTGGGGTGGGGCTGGGGTCCTCCGTTACTTTTTTTGTAACTGAATTGAAGCATTAATTGGTAGTATATTCTGTGCCTTATTGGTTCTTCTTTCTTTATCAGGAAATAAACAGGCTTGTCCATTATGTCCTAAGGAAAAATTTAGAGCTTGTAATAGCCATAAGCTTCGTCGGCACCTTCAAAATTTACATTGGAAAGTGTCAGTTGAATTTGAAGGTTAGTATTTTTGTGCTTACTAAAAAGTGATGTAAATGAAATTCAAGATTTGATACCAGTTTTGAAATTTTATAGTGAACTTAAGTAAGTTTAAAAATTTGAGGGATTCACACCCTTCTTTTAATGTGTTTATTAATAAAAGACCATGTTGCTTTCTAGGCAATAGCGATATATAACACAAGCAGTTTTGTTTGGCAAACATTTATTAAGCATCTGTTCTGTACTATGTACTCTGCTTGGCCCTGGGGGTCCACATTTTGGACAGTGTCATAAATGAAGAGTCTGTGTAGCGCAAATTAGCATAAGGCAGAGAAGATGAAGCCTAAGAAAAGGTCAAGTGGCAGAGAATAGATGATAAGATTGAGTTCTAAGGAAGCTAAGTGGCTAATCCAAGATAACGGAGATAGTCTTGGCAGAATCAGAATTCACACTTGGATCTCCCATATTTGTTTTTATTCTATACCACGTATAACAGGTAAACTAAGGCCATCTCATTTAAGTAAATTAATTAATGATATTACAAATACAAAAATCTATTATTCTTATAAAATTTGCCAATAATTTTGTGAAAATTGAATTTTTAATGAACAGTGATATGACTACCATCCATTCTTTATTCTAGGTTACAGAATGTGCATCTGCCACTTACCTTGTCGACCAGTGAAACCAAATATTATTGGAGAACAGGTAATCATATGTTAGATTTATTTTTAAATTTAGCCCTCTTTAAAGTGCAATTTTTACTTGCTTTAAAACTAAAATGTTCATATTCAGCAATGAGGTTTACTTTAAGATTTTGTATCTGAGTGTTTTCAGATCATCATATTGGGAAAAATATGAAATGCATGAAAAAAAGGGTTGCTGTATTGAAACTTTTATAGTTTTAATTTCAATCAGATATATTGCTGTCTTGTGTTCAAAAGGAAAATTATTTACTAATTTTAGAATGAAGAATTAAATAGAAAATAAGTTTTTTCTTTTAAAATAAATCTTGATTATAGAATAAGAGCCTTAAATTTCTGTGATTTAATAAATTCATTGATTCATTCTCACCATCCTTCCTATGCACTTCCATTAATCTGCCAAAGGACAGAATAATAAACTTTTTGAAATCCTTGATAACTCTTTAAAAAAGTACATATGTTCATTTTTAGAATAGATTTGACCTTTGGGGAATAAAAATTATAAAGTATTTTTGGTGATACTATCCTGAATAAATATTAGCTTGTTATTAATTTTTCTTTTGGATCACTAAAAAGTATAAAGTGCTGGGGGGAAAAATAACATTTGTTGTTGTTGTTTTTTGGTGTGTGTTTTTTTTAATCCTTATTGTTGAAAATATTTTAAAAAATCATTTCTTAAGCAGTAGTCAGGAGCGTGCTTGTCCATGAACCTTATCCAGGATATTTTGAATATGATAACCACAGTACCATAAGGAATCTTTTGCAATGTTCTTGAATATTCTCGACTTGCTGTATGATCCCAAGTAAATAGGAAGTAGACACAGCATAAGTAGGAGCGCCATAGGAGTGCCATTGGAGTCTTTTGGTCCTCAGCTATATGAGAAATAATAAAGTGAGAATTTTTTACTTGGAAAAATAGACTTCTCATTAATTTTCAGAAATCTTGAAAGCTGGTTACTAAGTGTAGTCATCATTAAACATTAAATTAGCCCTAAAATTGGCTCAGTGGATAGAGCGTCGGCCTGCGGGCTGAAGGGTCCAGGGTTCGATTCTGGTCAAGGACACGATCCCCAGTAGAGGATGTGCAGGAGACAGCTGATTCAAATGATTCTCTCTCATCATTGATGTTTCTATCTCTCTCTCCCTCTCCCTTCCTCTCTGAAGCCAATAAAAACATATTTAAAAAAAATTAAATTATATAAACTTAAAAGTGAATAAATTATATTAAAAACAAAGTTAATGAATACTCAAAGCTCACTACTTCCTAATTATTTTACTGCATTTTTCTATTATCTATGCTCTTACGGTTATTAATATAATATCTACATGGTAGCAATGCTGTCTTTTCCCAAATACATGTTCAGTGATGTCACATTGGTAACTTGAAATTTGTCACAATTGTAGCTTGAAATTAAAGAGTGTATTTTCTTGATATTATAGAGTAATTATACTACAGAAAGCTGCAAACTCTACAAAACAGAACTTTATTTTCCTGGTGAGACAGTTAAACATCTACCAGCACACTGCTGCTAATATTATACCATTTGTAAGTGCTGCTTATAGAAAAGAGGATACAGTTATTTGTTGATTAGAATGAATGGGAAAATCTTAGGAATTAAAGTTGAAGCCTAATGTAAAATAAAATTAAAAAGTATATGTCACATGGCAAAATTAATACTATCTTCTATACCATTAAACCCAAGACACATATGTAAATTTACAACCTTGAATAAATTTCTATTTCATTGTCTTAGTAACTTATTTATGTATTAAATTAAATACTCTATTTGATAGATATCCAGTAAAATGGGCGCCCATTATCATTGTATCATTTGTTCAGCAACAATCACCCGAAGGACTGATATGCTAGGACATGTTAGGCGCCATGTGAATAAAGGAGAGACTAAATCCAGGTATATTGCTGGTAAGTTGAGCAATCTTATTAACACGTTAGTAAATAAATCCTTAAACAATGGCCCAATTATTCTTTTTAGACATCGATGAGATAATGATAGTGACTTAACTAAATCACTGAGCTGACTACTACTCCCTTACTTCAGATTTCCTTTTCCTGTGAGACTCCCAACAATGTTTTTCTGTCCTCATTTAACAGATATATTTAATAAGTGGGTAGAAAAAGCAACCGATGCTCAAGTAAATATAAGTATCTTAATGAAAGATTATAGGACTGTATCACTAATGATGGCTCCAGCACCAGTAATTGTGTTATACTTACCAAAACACACTAGAAAAAGTATGTAAAATGACATAAAGACCGCTTATTATCCTGAGTGGTATCAGGTTATTACTAGTTATTACTGAGGCAGCCCTTCTCAAGAATTAAGCCCTCATTGTCCTAAGGCATCCACTGTATGTAATGAAGTAATTTCTATACGTCTAGAATGGTATTATGTACCTTTCTTTTAAGAATTGAAAAAAGTCATTAACATCATTTTCCATAGAGCTTAATTTTCTCCCAGACTCTGGTTTGAGAAAGGCTGACCTTGTGAGGTACGTGATGCCACTTTGGTGGGCAGCGAAAGATATATAACACAATGCTAGGAAAGGTTGCTGTTATTTAGCATTGTAGAAAGAGAAGTATGGTTGCTATTTAGTTAACATTATGATTGTAACATAATCAAGAAATCCAAATATAGTCTGTTATTTTTCCCTACACGTACTATACTAGAGGCCTGGTGCACGAATTCATGCACGGGTGGGGTTCCTCGGCCTGGCCAGCGATTGGGCTGATCAGGGCCGTCTCATGGAAGGTTGGCCAGCCAGGGAGGGACCATGGGAGGTTGGCTGTGGGAGCGCACTGACCACCAGGGTGCAGCTCCTGTATTGAGTGCCCCCTGGTGGTCAGTGCATGTCATAGCTACCGGCCAGTCAGCCAGTCATAATGGTTGCTTAGGCTTTTATATATATATAGATGTGTCTCATTTCTTAAATATGTAAAATGTATACTCAAATACATCAGCATTTCATTTGGTTTTATAGCTAAATTATTCAAATATATAGCAAATGTAGAATTTTTCCCTTTACTTTATATCTGTTTAATGTAATTTGTGATTTAAATCATAATTATGAGAAAGCGTTCTGAAATCTAGCATGTTCAGGAAATACAATGATTCTTTCTCATGCTGGCTAATGAAATGTAATCATACAAAGATACCAACAATTATCCCACAGTAACATCTTTAGCAGCCAACCCATGTAAATGTAATATAGTATTTGATGAGGAATAAAGGTATTTTAGGATTCAGTGCTATCTTAGGTTGATTGTTCTTTATTTTGCTTTTTTGTTTGTTTTTAGGTTGATTGCTCTTAACTAGGTATCATTATTGGTGGACTAGGCAGTTATGGTTTTGAGTTGATAAATTTTAATTCAGTAAATACTACTCTTTTCCAGAGACAGTGCTGAATAGATCAGTTTTTAACACAACTAATTACATTAACACATTATTATAAAGGAAAGTTATTTTTTAAGCGTATATTGTTTTAGATAGTTAATATTATTTTGTATTTAACTAGAAATCTTTTTTCATCTTAGCTTCTGCTGCTAAACCACCTACTGAAATTTTGAAAGAGGTAGACACAGATGTACAAGTTTGTCCTAACTACTCTGTACCTCAGAAAACAGATTCCTATTTTAATCCCAAAATGAAACTAAATCGGTAAGCTAAATTGAGAAAAGGGTTATGGGGTGTTTCAAATCATTACAAATATACCCTCTCTTAATCTTTATGTTCCAATGCAGCGATTTTCATCTAGTATGCCCCAAGAGGTACACTGATGTGCCACAAGAATTAAAACATGCAGTACCTGTTTAGTCAGGGGCACTGACCTCTTTTCCCTTAGATTGTCAAATAAGAAAATGACAACAGCCTGCACAATAATAGCCATCCACTGTGAATGAATCAAAATGACACTTTTTGTCCGATCAGCAAAAAATATTTTTGGTTGCCACAGAATTTTAATAAATAATATATGTGTGCCATGAGATGAAAACAGTTGAAAATCGCTGGCCTAATGTGTTGAAATTTAAAACTAAGTACAGAATGAAAATCATCTATCTTAGCATTTTCTCAGAATGATTATTTTCTCTCTCTCTTTTTTTTTTTTTTGCCAGACCAATTTCTTTCTCAGAGAGTAAAGTAGACCTAACTTTATATAATTAATGAACAATGCTTTTGTGGGCAAATTTTGTTTATAAAACTTTTATTTATAAAATTTGCTTATAAAATCATTTTTTTCATAGTGAATGTTTATAGAACCCAGTTGATTCATAGTTTAATTTCACAAACTTCTAGTTCTCATACTATTAAGTATATTAAGTAGGGAATATGTTATTAGGCCTTTTTTTTTTTTTCAAATAGGATTGTCACTACTATTATTAAATAAAATAAAAGCTATCATGGTGAAGCCATGGTAGAGTAAAGTCATTTCAGACTATTATACTTCCTTCTAGGCAGCTAATATTCTGTACTTTGGCTGCTCTGGCTGAGGAACGAAAACCTTTGGAATGTCTGGATGCCTTTGGAGCCACGGGTAAGTAATGAAGCTGTTTTGGAATCCAGCTTAATTAGCTTTGTACAGTATCTTTTCTTAGAAAATGTATGTGGATATCATAGAATATTTTGATATAAAAAATTGAAGATCCAAACCGCCCTAGCTGGTTTGGCTCAGTGGATAGAGTGTCAGCTTGTGGACCAAAGGGTCCCAGGTTCGATTCCAGGCATTGGCACGTATCTCGGCCTGAGCCCTGGTCAGGGCTCATGCAGGAGGCAACCAATCAATGTGTTTCTGTCACATCGATATTCCTGTCTTTCCCTCTCTCTTCCACTCTCTTTAAAAATCAATGGAAAAATATCCTTGGGTAAGGACTAAAAAATGATAAAATAAAAAATAATTGAAGATCCAAGGTATAATTTTTTTATTGTGGAAAAATTTTCCAATATATAAAAAAGTGGAGGATATAATAAATGAATCCCTTTGTATCCATCATTTCACAAATTATCAACTCACGCTCAGTCTTGTAACTATCCCATGCACTTATCTCAGACCTCATGTCCCCATCCTCCATCCCATTTTGAAACAAATCATAAATGTCTCATTTCATCTGTAGACATTTGTTAGATCTCTAAAAGATAAGGACTTGTAAAAAATACAGCCATACCATTATCACACCTTAAAAAATTAAGAATGAGCCGAAACCGGTTTGGCTCAGTGGATAGATCGTCGGTCTGCGGACTGAAAGGTCCCAGGTTCGATTCCGGTCAAGGGCATGTACATTGGTTGCGGGCACATCCCCGGTAGGGGGTGTGCAAGAGGCAGCTGGTCGATGTTTCTCTCTCATCGATGTTTCTAGCTCTCTGTCCCTCTCCTTTCCTCTCTGTAAAAAATCAATAAAATATATATTTAAAAAAAAAATTAAGAATGATTCTTTAATTACATGTTTAGATATGCCCAACTATCTTTTTTTTTAATCAAATCAGAATCCAGACAAAGACTGTATTTCAGTTGTTTAATATGTCTCCTAAATGTCTCATCAACATATATACCTATCGTGTATGTGTATGAGATAATTACTTGAGTGGCAATCCTTGTCTTGTTCCTGATCTTAGGGGGAAAACTTTCCACTTTTAACCATTAAGTATGATGTTAACTGTGGGCTTATCATATATGGCCTTTGAGGTATATTCCCTCTATCCTTGCTTTATTGAGAATTTTATCATAAATCAATGTTGAATTTTGTCAGATGCCTTTTCTGCACCTATTAAGATACTCATGATTTTTATCCTTCATTTGTTAATGCAATCACATTGCCTGATTTTTGGATGTTGAACCAGCCTTGCATCACTGGAATAAATCCCACTTGATCATGGTGTTTGACCCTTTGAATGTATTGTTGAATTTAGTTGGCTAATATTTTGTTGAGAATTTTTGCATCAATGTTCATCAGGAATATTGGCCTGTAATTTCCTTTCCTTGTGGCATACTGTACCTGATTTTGGTATGGGGGTATTGCTGGCCTCCTAAAGTAATTATTGGTAGGCATTGCTTATTGCCATTTTGTTGTTTTCCAGTTGTTTTTTATAGTTCCTCTTTGTTTCTTTCATCATCTCTTGTTCTCTTCCTTTGTGGTTTGATGACTTTGTTTAGTGACTGTTTATATTCCTTTTTCTTTATCTTTTGTGTATTTACTATAACTTTTTGCTTTGTGGTTACCACGAAGCTTTATCTGTAACAACCTATTTTAAGTTGATAACAACTTAAGTTTGATCCCATTATAAAATGCAACATTATTACTGTCCCCCAATCTACTTTTTGTTTTTGATGTCACATTTTACATTTTCATCATATATAGCCCTTAACTCATTATTATAATCATAGTTATTTTTACTACTTTTGTGTTTTAACCTTCATACTAGCTTTATAATTAGTTTCTTTTACTATATAATTACTTTTCCAGTGAGATTTAATCTTTCATGTGTGTTCTTGTTACTAATTAGATATTTTATTTGAACTGGGATCTTAGAAAAGTTTTGTAAGAAATAGTAATGAAAATATATAAGACTTTTTTTGTTTGATAACTTTTCTTCAGAGGCTTTGTAGTGAGAAAGTAGAAAAAGAATTACTTATGAAAATACTAAGATTTTGAAACAACTTATAGAATTATATTCTGTATTATTGTTATACTACTTTTATTTTTTAATTGTTACAATTTAAAAACATTTTTTTCCCCATTTCTCCTAGGGATAATGGGATTACAATGGGCAAAACATCTTGGAAATGCAGTCAAGGTTACAATTAATGACTTGAATGAAAACTCTGTGACCTTGATTCAGGAAAACTGCCATTTAAACAAATTGAAAGTGGTGGTGGACAGTAAGGAAAAAGAAGAGGATGATGATATTCTTGAAGAAGGAGAGGAAAAGCTTGGTAATATTAAGGTGACCAAAATGGATGCCAATGTACTGATGCATTTGAGATCTTTTGATTTCATGTAAGTGAAAAAAATTTGCTGTGTCACTTTCTAAACTGGTCTGGAATTTCTTTTGGGGGGGGGGGTAATATAAAAATTAAGACAGTTTGTTGTTGCTTTTTATTTATTTCAGTTAATACCGTTTTGTTTTTAGCATTGGCCTAAGGAATGCAATAAGAACATTTTCCAGCACTTGAAATAAAATGCCTGGGCATGACAATTTTCCTTTAATCCTGATTTATTTTTATTTACCTAGCATAGCATATGGTCAATTTTATTACTTTGAAAACAGAATTATGTATGTAAAAAAGATTTGTAAAGTACTTTTGAACACATGGGATTTTATTGTTAGAAATAATGACAATCATATAATTTTTGTTACCAATGATTTTAAATATGTCTATATTCTTTCTCATTTTAGACACCTAGACCCTTTTGGAACATCTGTGAACTATCTAGATTCTGCATTCAGAAATATAAGAAACCTTGGCATAGTATCAGTGACTTCTACAGATATCAGTTCTTTATATGCCAAGGCACAACATGTTGCCCGGCGACACTACGGCTGTAACATTGTCCGAACTGAATATTACAAGGAACTAGCAGCCAGAATTGTGGTTGCGGCCGTGGCAAGGTACCGAATTGCCAACAGAGTAACACCTAATGTTTGGGCATATGTTAAAAACAGATTCAAGAAGTGCTTCTCTCATTTTTTAAAATATGCACAAAATGCAAATTCTGTATTTCATATCTATAATCTTCCTTTGTTTTGTGATCTTATGTTGTATCTTTTAAAATTTGATTTGAAAGCTTGTGTTTAAAATAGTTTACTCTCCAATTAATAATGAAAATAATTAACGTAGTAAGCAAGATAAAAATGAAAGTTAATTTTAAGTCAGTTATTTCAACAATTAGGGTAGATGAGAGGATAGCATAATGAACAGGGAAGGCAAAGATTGTTTTTAGATTTAGAAACCATCATTGTTTTATGTTCATCTAATCTTTATTTAAACAAATAATTTGCAAAATGATGGCTTATAACCTGATTGTGCAGAATGATCTTGCCTACAAAAAAAGAGCTCTCTTTCTCATCTAGATTTCTAAACATTTGAAGAAAGGAATATTTTTTGGAGCACCTCTTTTGTTCAGAATCTTATGCTATATAAATGGACATTGCAAGTATAGATAATAAATAATCAGCTAGCTCAATTACTGGCCTCAAAACTAATTTCACAGCATTTAGATTGAAATTCTACCTCAGCATAAATAGATTATTAGACTTCATAGATATTAAGCGTTATTCCTAATTAATTGAAAACTCTGGTGTTCTGTTTATACATGCCCATGACCTACTTAAAAATGTTTATAACATTAACAAATTCAAATTAATATATATGAGCCAAGTGTAGTGTGTAACTGCAGAAAGAAAAGTAAGTACATAAATGGTGCATCAAGTAGAATTTAATCCAGAAGTGTGTAAAATTAATAGTAGCAAGGACTCTGCCTATTCACTTTTCCCTGAATATTTAGCAGCTGGCTTACTACCCTGCATATAGCTAGTATTCAGTAAACATTGTTTGGAAGAAGCTTTTATAGAAAAAATAGGTAAAAAGGCAGAAAAGTGGTGGTGATGACAACAAAGAAAGTGACATTGAAAACCAGAGCCTATAGTCCTATTGAGAGGCTGTCATAAAGGAAAATGTCTAGTTACTGAAGACTCTGGCAAGCATCCTTTATTTCCTGTGTTTCATTTTTGTATAAGAGTTATAGCAATTATCTTTTAAAAGTATGCTGCTAAGAATTGAATTTTCCTTATTTTCCCTTCACCTACGCATAGTTTACTGTGCAGGTTAGTATTATAAATATAATGTCAAAGAAAAATGATAAGCACCCAAAATAACTTAATTTTTTTCCCCCCAGAGCTGCAGCTCGATGTAACAAAGGCATAGAAGTACTGTTTGCAGTGGCTCTGGAACATTTTGTCTTGGTCGTTGTGAGAGTTTTGAGGGGGCCTACTTCTGCAGATGAAACAGCCAAGAAGATACAGTATCTGATACATTGTCAGTGGTGTGAAGAGAGAATTTTTCAGAAGGATGGTAATATGGTAGAAGGTAATGCAAGTCTCTTTTGACTGTATACTGTGTCTAATTTATTTTCTTTAATCTTTATTGTTGAAAGTATTACCTATTTTCCCCTAATTGACACAAGAAATTGTGTTTATGTATAAGCCTCCAATAAATAAGCCTTTATCACATCCCTAATTATACATATTGTCCTTTGATTTTTAAAGATGACAGTGCTAACTTTATTTCCTATCCTGGATTTCCTTTCATCAACAGAAAAGACATTTGTGTGAGTTTATTTACTGGTACTATATGATTTACGCTCTCTAGCTCTGCCCTCCTCCATTGAAACATCTAGAAATAACTTAGTTTCGACTGTCACTAACTTATTTTAGGAACATAAGTTAGGATTACCTCTCTGTTTCTGGCTGAATATAAAAGCCATCAGTTATAAAATTCATTCAATAAACATTTATTGAGACTCTACTATATGCGAGGCCTGGGAACCAAGGAAAATAATTTGGCTTTTGCCCTCATAAAGGTGTTTCTATTTTTGCTTTTCCAGGATATAGAAACAGTTGCCCTAGGAAAAAGTGACAGAGCCTTTAAGTAAATCTAAAATAAGATCTCACACTTTGTATTATACCATTTAATTGCACTGAATAACATTGATATCAGATAGCGAGAAGCTGAAGACCTATGTCCCTACCACCATAGCCTTGGGTTCTGGATATCTCGAAGACTGATCAGATCCAGCCATTCCAAGGAAGTGCATGATCCATCTAGGAAGAGACTGGGTGAAATTTGTTGCAGAGAGTCTGATTTAAAGTGACTATTCTGGACCATAAATGAACTGAAAAAGTTCATACTAGAATATTGCCCCATCTTGGAAACTACCTCCCCAATTTCCTTGTGATTTTATCGGGCCTCATTGCTCTTTAAACTGAATTAGATTCTTCTAGCCTACATTTTGGGGCTGATTATGAATCAGGTCTAGGGAACAGGGTAATTCTTTTCTTCCCAATTGCAGAAGAGTTAATATGAGAAATGTCTTTATTTTGATGGGATGGCAGTTATATGGATATATATATATTTGTCAAAGTTCATTAACCTCTCCATATAAAATGTACACATTTTATTGCATGTATATTTTACCCCAATCAGTTGATTTTAAAAGACCTTCTCCTACTTAATTTCATGTACTAACTAAAAGGTCTCTAATCTGTTTGACATGGATTTCTATAATCTGTTTTAAGCTTTAATCCTCTGATCTATATAATTGAGATTTTATCAAAATACTTAGCACAATATCTGGCACATAGAAGATTCTCAGTATATAGTAGCTGCAGATTATTATAACAATTACTACTATGTATCTATTATTTCTGCTTTGATTTCTTTTAATCTTTTCACAGAAAACCCTTATAGACAGCTGCCCTGTAACTGTCATGGAAGCATGCCTGGAAAAACAGCAATAGAACTTGGACCGCTATGGTATGTGTGCCGAAGAATAATAATATATTCAGAATTGATTTATATATTGATTTTGTTTGCTGACTTTTGATGATGTGAAGTAAAAGACAAACAAATTTTGATTGAATTTTCTCAAGTCTAGGCAAATAATTACAACTTCTCCCCCTATGTACCTGAGGTGTTTTCTGTTTTCAGATTTTTCTATAACATTATTCCCCCAAGTTAGTGACAGTGCTAAGAGGCAGTGGAATTAAAGAGAAGCCTGGCTGTTCTGCAAACTATAATTCATTTCTAAATAGTAAGAATTAGGCTTTTTTATTTTTATTTGATAATTATAGAACTCTAGGATGTGGTTATAAAGTGATCACAATAACTTTTTATAGAAGAGTCAACTAATATAAAAAGTCTTTGAGGAATTAATTTTAAGAAGGGCATATGCAAATAAATGCCTTTTGTTTTAGTTGTTTAGATGGGACACAATTGCAAATTTTTAATGTATGTGTGCTTTTGTACACAGAAATTCCTAACAACATTGTGACAAGAATCATTGCAGATATCTACCTCATTAATTTACAAGGTCAAGGTTTAGCCACCTACTAAACTTAAAAATTAACACAAATGGTAAATATGTTCATGCTGATGCCCATTTTAAAATCTTTTTTTAAAGTCTAGTTAACTTTTTTGTTATTTTTTACTTTATTTAATTTATTGGAGTGACATTGGTTAACAAATTATATAGGTTTCAGGTGTACAATTCTATAATACATCGTCTGTATGTTATATTGTGTGTTCACCACTCCATCTTTAGCCTATGTTAATACCCTTAGATCAGTGGTTGGCAAACTCATTAGTCAACAGAGCCAAATACCAACAGTACAAAGATTGAAATTTCTTTTGAGAGCCAAATTTCTTAAACTTCTTCTAACGCCACTTCTTGAAACTAGACTCGCCCAGGCTGTGGTATTTTGTGGAAGAGCCACACTCAAGGGGCCAAAGAGCATGTGGCCCGTGAGCCGCAGTTTGCCGACCACGGCCTTAGATTAAGAATGATCTAGTTAGGGAGAAACCAAGATGGCGGCATAAGGTAAACACCTAATTGTTGCCTGCCACAACAATTTTGAAACTACAACTGGAAAACAGAGCGCACACCGTCCAGAACCACCGGAAAGCTGGCAGAGTGGAAAACCTACAACTAGAGAAAAAAGAGAGGGGGACGCTGAGCCTCAGGAGCTGTGGAGGTGCGGAGATCCGTGAGCGCAGAAAGGGCGGGCGGCTGAATACGCGGCAGGCTTGCTCACAGCGCGCGGAGAGGGAGGGCAGCAGACACTGCGTGGCTAGCTTTCTCATTTGGGAGAAAAACAAAACCTCCCGACTGCACTGAAATCCAGCTGCAGTCGGGGAGAAACTGGGCTGTTTGGCAGCGGGCGAGGCTGGAAAGCTGCCTTCTCTCAGAGGCGCGCAGCCATTGATTAGGGCACGGAGAAACCTGCCCTCTTAGGGCGGCTGGGACAGAAACCAAGTTTGTCTGCGCCACCCTGAGACTCCGCCCCATCCGAGCTGAGCACAGCCCTCCCAGTGACTGGATTTCTCATTTGGGAGAAAAACAAAACCTCTGGTCTGCACTGAAATCCAGCCCCAGCTGGGGAGAAACTGGTCTGTTAGGCAGCGGGAGAGGCTTGAAAGCTGCCTTCTCTCAGAGGCACGCAGCCATTAATTCGGGCACGGAGAAACCGCCCCTCTTAGGGCGGAGCAGACGGGAAACCAAAGCTTGTCTGCGCCACCCTGAGACTCCGCCCCATCCAAGCTGAGCACAGAAGCTCTCCCAGCGGAGACACTGCTGATCCTCACAGCCAACTGGCTTGGAGATCAACTCCTGCCAGTGATACCAACAATCCCAACCACTCTGAACTCCAGTTTCTGAGGACACGCGGGGGACCCAGACGCCTATGGGACTCTCGGCCATCGGTCGGAGAGTGAGAGTGACTTTTCTGTCAGTGTGGACGACACCAGATTTCAACCACTCTCATAAGGGACACATTCAAGAGGCAGACTCAGTGAGCACCAAAGCCCTACTGTGTCTCCAGCACAGCAATTCTTCCGTTATAGACACAGCAGGCCCTCACAACCAATTGGACCGGAGGTCAATTCCTCCCAGTGTACCAACAGCAATCAGAGCTTTTAACTACACCAAGACTTTCCACTCAGCCCACAAAGGGGAGTACCAAGAGCGACTACCTAGGGTGATTGGGGAAGCTGAGCTACCGGCCCCTATAGGTCACCGACCACACAAAGCCAGGGAGGGCCGAGACCGGTTTGGCTCAGTGGATAGAGTGTCGGCCTGCAGACTCAAGGGTCCCAGGTTCGATTCCGGTCAAGGGCATGTACCTTGGTTGCGGGCACATTCCCAGTAGGGGGTGTGCAGGAGGCAGCTGATCAATGTTTCTCTCTCATCGATGTTTCTAACTCTCTATCCCTCTCTCTTCCTCTCTGTAAAAAATCAATAAAATATATATATATTAAAAAAAAAAAAAAAAGCCAGGGAGGCAGCCAAAATGTGGAGACATCGAAGTATGTCACAAGTAGGAGAGATGGATGAAAGCAAACTAATGGACGACACAGTGTTCAGAACCATATTTATAAGGTTACTCAAGAATCTTCTAAAAACCGCTGAGAAACTTGAAGAGACCTTCAAGGACCTAAATGAGAATACCAAAAAAATGGAAAAGGACCAGTCAGAAATTATGCATACACTGTCTGAAATAAAGAATATACAGAGTAGACCACCGCACCCGAAGAGTCAAACCAAAGATCTGGAATACGAGGAAGAAAAAAACACCCAACCAGACAGACGGAAAGAAAGAAGAATCCAAAAGTGTGAGGATAGCATAAGGAGCCTCCAGGATGGCTTTAAGCGTACCAATATCCAAATTTTTGGGGTGCCAGAAGAGAGAGAGCAAGATACTGAAAACCTATTTGAAGAAATAATGACAGAAAACTTCCCCCACCTGGTGAAAGAAATAGACTTACAGGTTCAGGAAGCGCACAGAACCCCAAACAAGAGGAATACAAAGAGGACCACACCAAGACACATCATAATTAAAATGCCAAGGACAAAAGACAAAGAGAGAATCTTACAAGCAGCAAGAGAAAAACAGTTAGTTACCTACAAGGGAGCACCCATACGACTTTCAGCTGATTTCTCAACAGAAACTATGCAGGCCAGACGGGAATGGCAAGAAATATTCAAAGTGATGAATAGCAAGAACCTACAACCAAGACTACTCTACCCAGCAAAGTTATCATTCAGAATTGAAGGGCAGATAAAGAGCTTCACAGATAAGAAAAAGCTAAAGGAGTTCATCACCACCAAACCAGTATTATATGAAATGCTGAAAGGTATTCTTTAAAAAGAGGAAAAAGAAGAAAAAAGTAAAGATAAAAATTATGAACAACAAATACATATCTATCAACAAGTGATTCTAAAAATCAAGTGAATTAAAAATCTGAGGAACAGAATAAACTGGTGAACATAATAGAATCAGAGGCATAGAATGGGAGTGGATTAATAATTCTCAGGGGGAAAGGGGTGTCTGTGTGGGGGGTATGGGAAGAGACTGGACAAAAATCATACACCTATGGATAAGGACAACGGGGGGGGGGGAGGAGGGAACCGGGTGATGGGGAGATATGGGGGGAAAAAAGGAGAAACAATTGTAATAATCTGAACAGTAAAGATTTATTAAAAAAAAAAAAAAAAAGAATGATCTAGTTAGTCTTACCTTCTGGTACTCTCTTACCTATGTCATCTGCTACATGTTGATCCTACTCACTGACTTCAGAACTGGGGAAATGAATTAACAGGCTGCTGGATCCAGAAGGAAGATCTAGCCCAAGTCCTTCATTTTACAGATGAGAAAATTAGGACAAAGTGCTTTAAGTGCTGGCTAAAACTGACCTCCAAAATTTGGCAGCTCAGACAGGGCAAGAACTTGGGTTGTCTCACTCCCAAGACTGAGTTCCCAAGCCTTATGATTTCCTCACTCAAAGCCATCATCCTTTACTCTCATCCAGAATCTCTTCTTCTTTCCCCACTTCTTTGAAGTCTCTCTTTAAATGCTTCAACCCAATTACTTCTAAATTCCCTTTTAGTAAACCTTACATCGATTGCTCATTTGACACTTAAAATCATGTATTCGCTAACCCTGGTAATAATAGCTACCATTCACTAAGGATATACTTTGTTCTAGAGATTTTATGCATGCCATCTCATTTAATTCCATAAACACATGGAATATTTACTGTTACAGGAATATGCATTGTTAATTCTGCATTATATTATGCCACTGTCTAGATTTATAGGCTTAACATTGTATTTTATACTTTGGTGTATATTCCACACCTATATGTAACACAGGGGTATACACATTATGAGGGTTGATTTAACTATGAATGAAATTTCCTTGACTAACACTAGTTTGGAGAACTAACATGATAAAAAGGAATGAAGAAATAGAAAATAAACAATTTTAAGTTAAATCATAAGTTCTTTTTAATTTCAGTATTTAATCAGTCATATAACTAATTATGTATCTTATTTAAGACAAGATTTCTCTCAAACCCAATTCTCTATATTTTCTTGGGATTTTTTTGTTTTTTTAGGTCAAGCTCCCTCTTCAATACTGGATTTCTCAAAAGAATGCTATTTGAATCTCTTCACCATGGTTTAGATGACATTCAGCCCCTAATAAAGACATTAATCTTTGAGTCAGAGTGTACTCCTCAAAGTCAGTTTTCAGTTCATTCACCTTCAAATCTCACCAAGCAAGGTAACCAATTTAACACTAGTTTACTAGCTTACAAATGACCAAAATACTCTTTTTAAACTTTATTTGATGTTATAATCAAAAGCAGTATAAGTGCTTTTAAATCCCCTCTAATGAGTCTGATCATAATTGTTTTAATTTTTATTTTTAATTGCACAGTTTTCTTCAGGTTTATATTCAGGACCTGAAATAATGATTTTATTAAGATAAAAGTATGTATTTTAAAAATTTTAGTACATTAAAAGTACTGTCTATTGTGATTTTATTACACTTATCTGCTTTTTAAAAAGAGAAACCTTAAGGAATTCTGAGAGTGGTGTAGCCATTGAGACATAGAAACTAAGATATACACTTATCAGTCAGTAAAACTACGTTTTTTTTCTATTTTCTCTTTAGTATAAATAGGCTTTTGTTGTTTTTATCTGGCCTATTAGACAGCCTAGCATTTCTCATAAGTCATTAGAAGCAGCATTTGTTATAGAGAATTAAAAATGTAATTCTTGCCCTGTTTTGCCATAGAATCTATATATTCAGAAAAGCAGTGTGGATATAATTTAGTAATAAGCTTTTATTTAAACTTTGAATTGTTACTTGCTAACATCCTGTAAAATATTTTGTGATTCCCATTTGTTTTTATTTTAGAAGAATGTGGTATAGCTATTAAAACTACAGATGATACCACAACAGATAATTACATTGCACAAGGTATGTATGTATATATGTGTATGAATATGTACATATGTATGTATCAGTGCAAAAAGACAGACAGCAAAAGAGTAGGAAGAGATTTCTTTGGTAGTCTATTTCACAGTGCATTTTTTTATTATACTGACAACCTAATTACAGTAAAACTTGTTTATCTGGCATTTACACAGTCCAAAATTTCTATGAACATGTACTGCGTTCATAGTTCTGATATATAATGCATCCCTTTGAAAGAACTGTATTATCTTGAAAGAACCATGTGAACCAAAAGATCAAGTTGTTTGATAGAGTTGATTAAATTTTATTATTCTTTTAAACTTTTTCATCACCATATGATGCATAACAATTCCATTAACCAGAAGATCTATTCTCTAGCCATAAGAATTTATTGTATGGCCTTTCTTATAATTTGGGATGTATGCATACTTAATTTCTCTTTCAGAGGTAAGAAAAAGGCAGTATGGTATACAGTAATGAGCATTATCTTTAAGAGCATCATTTTGCTTCTTTGTGTTGTTTGTTGTATAACCTTGGGCAGGTTATTCATTGAAGACCTATTCATCAAATATTGGCATTCGGTAGAGAGTACAAGTATAAAAATGGAAGGGCATTATCCCCAGGATAATATAATATAATCTGGGGGGGGGGGGGGAGATTTACACACAGAAAAGACTTACACACATGAAACAATCAAAGAACTTAAACTGAGTAGTATTGATAGTAATGAAGTCTGTGAGGTGATTGGCCCAGAATTCAAATAGCTTTCTTCAGGAGATGAAAATAGAATTGAGGCTTGAAATTCAAGAAGGTAGAAAGTAAGTTCTGACTCAGCAAATAGTTAAATATTAAAATTATATCAGTTAAGGATAGTGGAAATGAAAATATCTTCTTCTTGCAATGAGTTCTCTTAAGACTTAAGACTGGATAGGTTGAAATGGTGTGTGTCAGAGGATTTGGACTTGAGAAAGCATAGAGTTATAAAAGTATTTGGTTTGTAATTTTTAAGAGAATGCTAACTTTGTATTTGTGTGTTTCAGGAAAAAGAAAATGTACTGAAACAATCACAAATTTAGCCAAGAAACAAAAGACTGATGCCAGTACTGAACATCCTCCCTTTTATTACAACATCCACAGACACAGCATTAAAGGGATGAATATGCCAAAGTAAGATAGCCAGTCAATGGCAACGTGTATATTTTATAATTTAATGACACAGTGGTTTAAACAAAATTATAACCTCATTTTTTTTCCCTTTTCTTGCTGCAGATTAAAAAAGTTTCTGTGCTATCTTTCTCAAGCAGGCTTTAGAGTGAGCCGAACTCATTTTGACCCAATGGGTGTTCGTACAGATGCACCTCTGATGCAGTTTAAATCTATCCTTTTAAAGTACAGCACCCCCACCTACACTGGAGGACAGTCAGAGGGCCATGTCCAATCTACTTCAGAAGACACAGTAGCTGACAGGGTTGAAATGTCAGTGAATGACAAAGCAGAAGCAAGCAGTTGCAGAAGATGGTAAAAGTAGAGAAGTATGTATTCCCATACATCTGTATAGATTGTCTGCCTAATACTTCTCCATACCAACTGTAGTTCTTTTTTTATTCTTTCAATTCAGTGATGTAAAAATAAAAAAGTCCTGTTTTCATTTTAAAAAGTAGCAGTTTCTAACTTAACTGGTTTGGGAGTTAGGCTTTCCAAGTTTTTCTTAAAGAAAACTTAAAATTGTAATGAAGATATTTCATATGAAGCCAAGTTTATGACTGAGATCACCTACTATTTAATAACTCAGAAAATTCTCACATGCAAAGTGTTGGAATTTTATGTGTGTCACGTAAGTCACATCTCTGCATAAGTTGATGCTGAATAGAATAGGAAGAACAGTGTCCTTTCAGGTCATTAATATATTTCACAATTATGAAGTTAAAATACATTCCTGCTTTTAAGAAATCACACCTCTCCCACATTAATCTTTTAATTTTTGAGAAATTAAATACTTGAGAGAAATCCATTTTTTTCTAAGTTTAAGGTCTAGATGACTACACTTGAGAATAGTTTGTCAAAATCAATTGAGACGACTGTTCCAATTATAATAATTGTTCATAAGCACTGAAATTCTCAAGAAGAGATTTTGTTATAAACAAATTGGGTGATCTCAAGTTCCTCAGTTAATGCATGTACAATATTCATTCGCTTGGTTGTGCTACCTCAGATGTAAAACTTACGAAGTTATAAAGTGAGACTTTTTTGTTTTGGGGGTGGATTTTTGTTGTTGTTTGAATTTGTGGGTTTTTTTTGTTTGGTTGGTTGTGTGTTTTTTTTGTGTGTACATGCTCTTTTTTTGTATAAAGTAGACCAGGCTAACATAATTAAGAAAATTAGTTGAAACAAAAATCTTTTTTCCGTTAATATTGTTCTTACTTCATTTGAATATGAGTTTCGATGAAAGGATTTAGTATAAAGTTTGGATTTTTGTCTCAAGGATCTAATCCATATTTACCCTGAAGTATTTGTTAAAGGAAGTAACTTTTTATAAGCATGAAGCTGGGGGATGAAAGGGGAGAAATAACTGAAGGATTTTAATACACTGCATAAGAGAAAAGCACTCCAGTGACATACACAAAAATCCAGGGAAAATCTTTGTGTTATTACAGCATAGTCCTGGAGGATTTTTCCCCTTCAATTAATGGAATCATACATTTTGGTAAAATAAAGGAATATGTGAAGTGCATTTGTTTCTATTATGACCATAATAAAACTATAATTCTTGCCAATTACAATTAAACTCACAAATGAGCACAAAAAGAAATGGTATTACTTTTTTGTTTATATAAAGATAAAAATTACTAAAAATAAAAAATAAAAATTACTATAAATCCAAAGGCAAATCAGTACTTGGACCATCTGATTTAGTGTATGTTGTTGAATATCAGTTTCAAATTTTGCTAAATGCTTAGCGTAACATTTTGATGAATAATGAAGTTGAATTTTACACCAGGAGCCTAATTTGATATAAAATATGCAAATAACTTATTTAAAATATATGTTTATCTATATTAACTTCACTACTTGGTAGGAAGTAGTTTGGAACTACATCAACCTAAAGAGGAAATCCTTTTAAATTCCATCTAATTCTACATTAGCACCTTGTTTGCATACCAACAATAATTTGGAACATAAAGTCAGCTGTATCACTCCTTTAAAATTTGGTAAACACAAGAAACTAGTTCTTACAGTGTGTTGGCTCTGCTAATTGCTTATGGTAATACTCTAACCATAGACTCAGGAAATGGGAGAAGTAACGTGAAGGGTTTGGGTGCCACTGTGGTGGATTTTGGTTAAAACTTCATTAATCACCGGAGAATAGTTTGCAGAAATGAACTAAGACCAGGTGTTCAGTAATTTCTAAAAGTCTAGGGATTTCTTTCCTTTGTGCAAAAATAACTGCTCTGGTAAATGGCCACAGACTTTGGAGAAGGCTAGGAATATACATAATACAAACTTATGGCAGGGTCCTTTCTCAGTGGGCTCTGGAAATGTGAATTAAATCAGGCCTGGGAAATGGATAAGGGATCTTAACTTCTCTAGTAGCTGTAGTGACCTGCAGTTTTCAGTTAGATAAATCAAATGAGACCCCTTTGGTCCTTTGGCTCATATGATCAATTAGCCAAGGCCACAAAGTCCTGTCAGACTAGATTATAAAGCTCTTCAGAGTGCTAGTTCTCTTCTCACCAGGGCATTTCTCAATGATGGTAGAGAGTCCCTCCAATCACAAAATAAATCCTCTCCAACATTCCCCCTTCTAAGTCTTTGATTTCCTTTCTCTATAATGTATCAGGGAATTTTTAGCACCTCACCTCCAATTTAGATGAGGCACTGCTGAGTCAAAATTTCAACCAGGTGAACAGAACCACTCCCAGCTATTCAAGTTGACGTACTCTCTAGTGTAAGTGTACCCATACTGATAATTTGACCCAATTTATGTTCCTTACTTCAAGATCTAACATACTTGGTATCTATTTCCACAGGTCTTCTCCATAAATCATCAGTATACAGGATCAAAAAAGCATTCTTTCAGGAGGTACTTTGTACTTGTCCCCAGAACATGCTGGGATCTGAAGATGAGGGATTGTAGGGATAAAGCAGATGGGATGCTTTTTGCCAGGTAACTAACTCCCTGAAGGGGTCATCCACCAAAACAGGAAACATCCATTTTAAGTGAGGTTCAGTGGAGTAAAGGATTTAGGATACAGATTCATCCAAATCTTTACAAAATTCTTACTTCAGTTCTCAGAATGCCACGCTCCAGACAAAATGTCTTAATATCTTTAATTTTTGAGAATTTGCTTCATATAGAAATCTTGATTCACTGCCTTTTCAACACTTTCATTCATTACCTCCTGGCCTCCATGACTTCTCATGAGAATTGAGTGTTAATCTTATCAAAGATCCCTTGTATGCAATGGGTCACTTTTCTCTTGCTGTTTCCCAGAGTTTCTCTGTTATTTAGCATTTGATGAACTTCTTAGATGTAGATTGTTTTTCACCAAATTTTGAAATTTGAAGCATTTCTTCAAATACATAAAGTGCCCCTTTACTTCCTCTCCCTCTGGGACTGTTAGTACACTTGATGGTGTCCCACAGGTCTCTCCTTTGTTCCATTTTTCTGTGTTCAAAGTTCAAATCTATTAGCCCCTCTGTTGGATTTATTTCACTTATTGTATACTTCCAACCCAATATTTTTATTTAGTTATTATAATGTCTCCTTATTGTTATTCTCTTTTTGGCGAAAGACTGTTCTCAAATTAGTTATTTTAAAATGGTTTTAGTTCTTTGAACATATTTTTAAAAGCTGATTTAAACATTTTGTTACATTAAGTCCAACATCTAGGCTTTCTCACTTTTCTGTTTCTTTACATGTTATGCAAATTTTTGTTGGGAACTAGATATTTGAAATATGACTGGGCAATGCTGGATAAAAGAATCCCTTCACATCCTTGGGATTTGTCGAGTTTGCTGTTTGTTTAGTAATCTACCTGCACTAATTCTGCAAAGTGAGCATTCTTTGCTGTATATGAGCACTATATTCTGCTTTGTCAGCTAAAGGTTGGACAGAAAATTCATTAGGTGCCCTGAAACAGTAACTACCCCAGCCTTGATGAAGTGCTCTGTGAATGTTTTCAAATATGCCTTCAACACTCCAACATGACGTTTACACTGTGCCTTCACCTTCACTTCCTGCTTGAAGAGCCTCAAGTTCTGCTACAGCTTAGATGGGTGCCTCCATTTTGTTCTTGGGTATGAATTCAACCTTGCACATGCCTGTCACCCTCTAGAGTCCCAAGAATATCTTGGAGCCTTTCCAAACCTTTACAGGTATGTCATCCCTCAGCTTTTCCTTTCTGGTTCTGTCAGCCTGTTTTTAGCATTGCTTCAAGGTAGCTGCTACATTAAACAACTGCAGCTGTTTTTGAAAATGGGGCTGTTTGCAGAGTGAGGGGTGTCAGGTCAAATAAAGACAAGCTCTGAGAATAAAGCTTTTCAGTGAGGCACCAAACCGGTCAAACCATGACAATTCCCTGTAATGGGGCTTATGGGAGAGCTTCAACCCACTTCTCAGGCTACGAAACTGCTGGGTTTCATAGCTGCTATAGTTACAAGGCTATTCCTTTTCAAGTCTACCCTGGAACTGAGAAAATCGGGATAGGGCAATTTAAAAATGCTACAAAACTTGTTAGTTTTTACTGAATAGATTAAGTTGATTTTGACAACTTTTACAGTTCTCATGCTTTTACGGAAGAGCAGTTTTCATAATTTCCTTAATTACATTGATTCAGAAGCACTTCAAGGAAGCCATTTTTATAGTTACAATTGCACACTAATATTCTTTTCTTATACTGTTTCTAATATTTAAAAAAGCAAGTATTTCTAAGTAGAAATGTGATGGGGATTTTTTTTCCATTGATTTATAGAGAGAGGGCGAGAGACAGGGCAAGACAGAGAAATACTAATGTGAGAGAAACACATCGATTGGTTGCCTCCTGCATGAGGGCCCTAGCTGGTTTTTCTCAGGGGTTAGAGCATCAGCCTGTGGACTAAAGGGTCCCAGGTTCGATTCCAGTCAAGGGTATGTAACTGGGTTGCAGGCTCGATCCCCAGGGTGCGTGTGGGAGGCAACCAATCGATGTGTCTCTCACACCAATGTTTCCTCTTTGTCTCTCCCCTTCCCTTCCACTCGCTAAAAATAAATGGAAAAATGGCCTCTGGTGAGGATTTAAAAAAAGAAAAAAAGATTCCTTTTCTCATCTGGCATTTTAATTATTTTGTATTTAGTTATCCCAGTCAGAATCCTAAGCTTCAGTTTTCCTAAATGTACAAGGGAAATACTGTCTTCCTCATAGGGTTCAGAGGATTTAAAATGATAGGTAAAACTATTACAAAGCTATAGTAATGAAAACAGTATGGTACTGACCATTGTAATAGCCTGGTTATTATTAACAGGGAAGAAATAAAGGGAAGACTAGATAATACAGACATGCCATTTATACAGCTTTGCTAGAAAGCTGTAATTTAAAACTCTCCAAGTCTATTCCCTGCTGATCCACAGGGGAAGGGACTGGACAAAGGCAGTTTAGATGCATGCCCAGTCTGAGTGACCTGGAAAGATGCTTACCTGTCAGTCACACCTAGGAACAAGTCAGTGGCCAGAATAGGGCACACAACCTGGATATTTAAACTCCTAGACAAAGGAAGTTCACTCTCTCGAGACTCCTGTTGCATGGTGTGCACTCCCCTGCATTCGCCCACGTGGCCCACAGCCATGTGGACTCCACATGGACTAAAGGACTAAAGGACTTTAGCTTAATGCTCCATCGGACCAGCTCCACCATGGAACTGAAATTCTGGACACGGCCCTCCTTTATGCTCTGCTTGACCCCCACCTATACCTTTTTCAGGACTGGGTTAAAGAGGCATATGACTTCGCAACCTGAGAAATGTAAGTCCACACCAATAAGAATCTTAGAAAATTCATTTTCTCAAAATATTGCAAGAGCCAACCCATACCCACAGGCAACAGGAAAATCTGGCCCACTTATTTCTCCAACAACAGTACTAGCAAAAGGACAGTCATATAGTCCAGTGGAATACAGAGTCCAGAAGTAAACCCTCACATATAGTCAATTAACTTTTGAATAGAGACTGCCAAGGCAATTCAATGGAGAAAGGGCAGTCTTTTCAACAAATGCAAACAAAGTTGAATCCTTACCTTTCACCAAATACAAAACTCAAAATGGATCAAAAATCCTACCTAATAAAATAGTAATATGCAAATTCACCGCACCTTTGCCACGCCCGAGCCACACCCACCAGCCAATCAGGGCGAGTATGCAAATTACTCAACAAAGGTGGCGGTCAATTTGCATACGCTGAGGGAGGGAGGAGTGAAGACTGAAGACAACTTAGAAGGAAGAGGGAGGAAAAGCGGAAAGCAAGGTGGCTGCCAGAGGGAAAGCCCGGGCGGGGCGGGTGGCAGTGGTGCGCGGATGCAGGCGCGGAGGCCGCAACGGCGGCGGCGGCGCACACGGCCGCAGCGGCAGCCGCTTGCAGGATTCTTCCTGCAAATGGGCTACTAGTCTAAATGTAAGAGCTAAAACTATAAAACTCTTGAAAAAAACATATAGGAAAATCTTCATGACATTGGATTTGGTGATGTCTTCTTGGATAGGGCACCAAAAGCACAGGCAACAACAAAGGCAAACTGAATTTCACCAAAATTTAAAACTTGTCCATCAAAGGACACTATCAAGAAAGTGAAAAGGCAACCCACAGAATAAGAAACTAGATGCAAATAATGTATCAGATAATTAATATTCAAAATATATCAACTACAACAAAAACAAAATAATTAAAAATAGGCAAAAGACTTGGATAAATACTGCTCCATAGAAGATATACAAATTGCCAATAAGCACATGAAAAGATGCTTAGCATCACAAGCCAGTAGAGAAAGGCAAATCAAAACCACAATAAAATAACACTTTACGCCCATTAGAAGCTATCAAAGAGAAAAACAAGTGGTGAGGATGTGGAGCTATTGGAATCCTTGCTGTACTTTGCTGGTGGAAATGTAAAATACTATGGCCACTCTGGAAAAGTTTCGGATTCCTTAAAGTAAACACATAATTATCGTACAATCCAGCAACTTCACTCTTAGGTATATACCCCAAAGAATTTAAAACAGATACACACGCAAAATATTCATAGCAGCATTATTCACAATAGCAAAAAATGTCCATCAATCTAAGTCCATCAACAGATGAACAAAATGTGTATATATATAAAATGGAATATTATTCAGCCAAAAAAAGGAATGAAATTCTGGTACATGTTACAACATGGATGACACTTCAAAACATAATACATGAAACAAAACAGACACAAGAAACAAGTATTTTATGATTCCATTTACATAAGGTGACTAAAATAGTCAAATTCAAAGAAAGGAAGTAGAACAGAGGTTACCAGGGGCTGGAGTGGGGGGAGGAAATGGGAGCTAATGTTGAACGGGTACAGTTTCTTTGGGATGATTAAAAAAAAAGTTCAGGAAATAGTGGTGATGGTTACATGATACTGTGAATGTACTTAATGCCACTAAACTGTATATTTAAAAAAATCATTAAAATGGTAAATTTGGTTATATATATTTTACCCTAGTAAATTTTTAAATGATAATGTATCCAAAGGCCTCACCACATTTGATGAGCCTTTTGTTCCTCAACACAGATGATGGTTACAGAATTTATTTAGATAATACTTTATAAAATCTTGGTTGGTAGTAATGATAAACAGTACCCACCCCCAAAACACAAGCACACACACATACAACACTGCACTCAATACTCTATCAAATCTCTATAATATCTACCAAATATCTAGAACTATATTTTCCAAAAGACTACAGATCCGAATGAATTCACTAATGATGCAGAATTTACATCCACCCCCAAACTGGCAAATATAAACACATACATTTTCTAAGCACAAAGCTTATATTCACAAATAACTTTTTGCTTAAAGACAAAATTTCAATTAATAATCACAATGGGAATTTAGTTATTTAATGCAACCACTAATCTAATGTCACCAATAAAATCTAAACAGTTATAGCACAAAACCAGAGTTATATTGAGTGGGCATGCATTGATAGTCTATACAATGTAACATTACAACAACAAAAGTAATTGAATACAAAATTTCCCGTGACTTTTCATGGTTTTCAAATTTCATGGCACAGATTACCAAAAAAAACTATAAAAACGGATTTTAAGTATTTTCAGTAAAATGGTAAAAAATTGAATAAGCCTTTACGTTTTAATATTGGGTTGAAGATTTAAAACCTCAAGCTGGCCCCAAAATGTCAAAAATGACAGATAAATAGTTTCAAGGTCTAGATAAGACTTTAGTTATGGTTCTGAAGGACTAGTCTCTGGCAAAAACCCTGTAGAGTCAATTTCTCAATGCAAACATGTCTTTGTAAATACTGTGATAATACAAACTTGGAAATATACCTGAAATCAGAACAGGGATGAAAAACAACACATAATCCCATCTTATTTCTGACCTGCCATCATAAAGCCGCCTGGGTCCAAACACTGAACACTGTCCCTCAATATAAAACTAAATTAAGGAGACAATGACTTTTACCCTCCTGGCTGACATCCTTCTACAGAATTATCTATTACTACATATCAAGGCAGTCTAAGCTCTGTTAATTTGCTTCTCTAGAGTGTAATTAGCAAAGCACCAAATTTATAAACTGATATATGGCAACTCAAAATATTAAACATATTTTTCAAACAGAAGCAAACATTTTCCCCATGTTAGTTCATATGCCATGTTATTCTTAGCTTACATAGCTACCAACATAGAAAGAAGTGGGGAAGCTTTGAACATATCTTGTACTTTTCATCAAGGCTAAAGTGCAAAATATCTCCATATCTCTGGTATTTTAATAGGAAAAATCATCAAACATACATAATAAAGGAACTGCACTGACAGAATACAAAAAAAGACCTCTTTAAATATATACCTGGAGACTACATAAGACCAATATAGTATTTCTTCAGTGAAATCTGTAAATGAACCAAGTTCTCAACTGAACTTTAGATTTTGTTTGATTCTTTCCCAGGATCAGAAATTACAAAATTAGAGTAGGGGAGAAATGGGAAAAAATAACATTGCATGACAAAGAACTAAGTTCATAAAGAACCTTTCTGTAAAGAGAGAGAGAGAGAGACCATGAAAATAATAATCCTATGAGAACTGATTTTTGAACACAGTAAATTTGAGCCTTGGTCTTCATGAAGATACTATAGCTTATATAGTAAACTTATATAGAAAACTATAAACATACAAGACTCCAGGGGAAAAAAGTCAAAATACATATTATTTCACATTATATAAGGCCTAAACTTTTGAGGGGAGGAAAAAAGATGGCCAACTGAATCTTAAGAATACAGAATCATGCCCTGGCCAGCTGGCTCAACTGGTTGGCGCATCATCCCATACACCAAAAGGTTGCAGGTTCAATTCCCAATCAGGGCACATACCTAGGTTGCAGTTTTGACCCTAGTCGGGGCACATACAGGAGACAACCATCAATGTTTCTCACATTGATGTTTCTCTCTGTAGAAATCAATAAAACATATCCTCAGGTGAGATTAAAAAAAAAAGAATCCAAAATTATGAAAATTCCTGGGTCAAAGAGTGCTCCAAATGAAACCATACTTTGTAAGACATACTACTTAGATATATTTTTAAAAGGAAAGAAAAGGTTCTGAATAACTATAGTCCCTTCCAAAAGGGAAATCTTAAATTAAGGGGAAAAGATTCTAAGAGTATAAACGAGGCTGGCTCAGGAAGGAAGTTGAACAACATATCCAAGATAGTGTCCATAAAAGTAATGATGATACATCTTTAATAATAAAGAAATAGGCTATAAAAAAAGTTCATTATCCAGACTGGTTTTAGTAAAAGCTCATTTGTGCTCCTTTGTGGGTGCATAATAAAGTTCCATGGGTTTGTTCACTTTCCAGTATTTCTCACTGACCAATTCCAAAGAAAAAGAGCCATTTAATACCTAAAACAACAAGAAAGAGAAAGAATTATGAAAACTCAAAGCATAGTAATAGTGAGATGGAACAAACATCTCACTATTAAAAGTCCACCTTTAAAAAAAAGCTTAGGATAAACTTCTTGTCACTTATACTATTCATAAGACATATCAAAAAGTTAACTACCCTGTTTTCTATCTCTCAGGGTGTCAGGATCCTATCCTGCGCCATTTTATTAGGCCCCACCCCACCATTTGCCACTCTCAGATGGTTAATTTGCTTCCAGTTTCAATGGCCTATTATTTTAAACTAGAGGCCCAATGCACGAAATTCATTCAAGAGGCCCTGCCCCCGCTGCTGCCGCCTCTGCCTCTGCCCCTGCCCTCGCTGCGCGGCTTCGTCTGGAAGGTCTTCCGGTCTAATTAGCAGATTACATTTTTATTATTATAGATACTCACAGTGAACTGCCCACTGGCTGTTGCTATATAAATGGTATACTGCTTCTCACTGGCTGTATCAAGGTTCATCTGGTTTGATTCTCCTTTGCTTCGAAGTTCTTCTAAAGCTAACCTCACAGCCAGATACTTGGATAAGTGATCAACGGTGGCATTACCAGAAGTCTTTATGTATCTGGAAAAATAAATCATTAGAAATTTAATTTCTAAATTAATAATGAAAATGTACTTAGATTACAGGACTAATACATTTCTATAAAATGTAAATGTCTCTATTACTGATAAAATAGTACCAAAAATTATAATCATCTATTATCTAAAAATTCCTTATTGAAAGTATACTATCTACCAGGCCACAAAAGCATCCATAAAATGTGATATAAAATGATAAAAATCAAACAAATATACACAGTACTGAGGAAAAAGAACAAATATCTCAACCCAATGATCAAAGTTCTGCTGTCTACAGCAGCAAGAATATGACCAATTGCTTATTGTTTAAAAATTCATCAATTTTGTGGTGTTTGAAGACCGAGCATAAAAGTGCTAACCTTGGGGGTTAAGTATGTTATATTCATCAATTACTCACTGAGCAAATATTTGATGTTTATCTGTACTCAATGGCAGGCAGAATGCTGAGATACAGGGTCATCCTCACCAGCAAGAATTCTGATGTTTATTGGCACCCCAGTATCATTGTTAAGAAATTTAAGTGACCCTTTTTTCTCCCTCCTCTAAGAAGGAGGTTCAGGTCATTCCTTTCAGATATCCAAGTGTGGATGGGAAGCATGGAGGAAGAAAACAACAACCTAGGCATCAAGAATATCCAATGAACCCTGGCAGTCAACTGGATGGCAAATATTGCCCTTCTTTCTTATGCAAAATTGCCTTTTAACTCCCAATTAAATTTTCTGAATTCAGATAATCTAAAACTAATCCACACACTTACCTTGTCTGTGCACTGTCATCTTTTTCCATCAGTGTGGGATGAGGCCTGAACACTAACTCAATTTCACTAGCACCATCCATTACTGGATCAATTGCCACTGTTGCATTATTGTTATCAAGCTCAAGCCCAGAATCATCTGATGTTTTGGTCCGTTTGTTACTAGGCCCTGCTTCCTGATTGCTGTGTGTGGATGCATTACTACAGTGAGAACTGTCACCATTGTCTTCTGCTCCACTGCCATTTTCAATCTGTTGTTTCTTGCCTCGCTGTAGTCTAGTTAAGGAAACAAAAGGCATTGCAGAAAATGTACTTAGGCATTTTTAATGAACCCCTTTGAAGCATGTTTACAGAACTTTAGAATTCTAGAAAAGTCAAGAAGATTCTAGAAAAGCCCAGTAGGGGGCATGCAGGAGGCAGCCAACAGATGTTTCTCTTTTATCATTGTTTCTATCTCTCCCTACTCCCTCTCCCATTCCTCTCTCTCAAAAAAAGAAAAAGAAATCAATTTAAAAAAAGGATTGTGTAACTCTTTTAAAATAAATACATTCAAAATTTAGTACTTTTAACTATATATGATGAAAGGGGGCGGGTACTAGAAATATTAGGGGAGGGACTTGGTGAAGTATATTATTGTCTAATCACTATTCTGTATACCTGAAACTAATAATGAAATAATATTGAATATAAAAAGTGATTAAAAATTTTTTTTTAATTTTAATACTTTATATCACTTTACTAAATACAATTTCAGGTGAGTTTAATGGAGTTTAACCTCTAAGCCAGTGGTTAAAGGTTGCACTTTTTTTTTTTTAAATAAAAACATGTATTATTGATTTCAGAGGAAGAGAGGAAGAGATAGAAACATAAATGATGAGCGAGAATCATCCATTAGCTGCCTCCTACATGTCCCCTAGAGGGGATCAAGCCAGCAACCAAGGCATGTGCCCTGACTGGGAATCCAATTGTTACCTCCTGGTTCCTGGGTCAAGGCTCAACCACTGAGCAATACTGGCCAAACCACTCCTGAAACCTTAAATACTGATGCCTGAAGCCAATCAAAGATTCTGATTCAGTTGGTCTGAGGTGTTACCTGAGCCCTAGGATTTAAAAACTTTCCAAGTGACTCTGAAGTTCAGCCAAGGTGAGAACTAGATATGGATGGGACTCTATTGGCATCTCCTACTTTGGAAAATGATGAGGCCTAAATATATTAGGAGATGTCAGAGAGAAAAAGAGAATGGGAGTGAGAAGGTGCCCAAATTATGTAGGGTTTTAAAAGCCAAGGTCTTTTAACCTGAATGTTAATAGAAGTTATTAGAGACTTGGAAGCAAAGGAGAATCATGATTTGACTTTCAATTTCACAGAATCACTCTGGCTGCTGGGCTGAGGATAGACTATGTGGGGGAAGCTTGGAAAGTATAAAGACCACTCATGAGGATTTTTCAGTACCAAATGAAAGATAATGGTGACCTAGACCAATCTAGATAGATGATAGATAGATAGATATAGATATGTGTATGTGTGTGTGTGTGTATATATATATATATATATATATATATATATATACACACACACACACACACACACACACACACACATACACACACACACACACACATCTGGAGTTTTATATATATATAAGCAAGTGGAATGACAGAGCTGCCATCAACTGAAATGAGCAAGAATTAAGAAAAATAGGGGGTAAGAACAAAAAGTTCAGTACATGTCTATACATGGTAAGTTTCAGGTAAGAAATAGCTAATAACATACAAAGGGAACCAGGAAAATATGGTCTCCTGAAAGCTAGGAGAAGAAAATCATTCAGAAAAATTAATTTGTAAAATACTACTAAGTAAGATGGGGTCTGAGAATCAGCAATTAGATTTCACAATGTGGACACCACTGGTAACTTTTGATAAGAGCGATACAAGGGATTAAAGTCTGACTAGAGGGTTCAAAATGAAATGAAAAAAGTAGAGACAGTGAGCACAGACAACTCTTTTAAGAAGTTTTGCTATAAAAAGAAGAGGAGAAATAAAATAGTAGGTAAGTGGAGGGAGAAGTGAGTATAAAAGGGTATTCAAAAGTTTTAGTGTTTTAAATGGAAACCCAGGCATATATGATACCTGGAGGCATATACCACACTTGCATGAAAATGTAATCATGCAGAACTACTATTTATTACTTTTTGTATTTTGTCTTTTTCAAAATGAAGGCTAAGTAAATTCAATATTTAATAAAGTATTCAGGAAAATGGCCACCTTCTTCCCCATATACCTGTTCATGGCCTGTATCTTCAGTCCTTCCTCAATGCTGTGACTGAGTGCTTGCTGATTATTGTGCTTATTGATCCTGGCTAATACTCTCTCTTGATGAGCTTCATACTCATCACGACTTGGATAAATTTTGCTGATGAGTGCATCAAAGTTCGGGTCTGGCCTTAGTGATCTTTTGGAAACTAGCTTTTTCCGACATGTAGGACATTCTTTATTGCTAAATAAAAAGAGAGGAAAAACAATGTAAATGATGCCAGTACCTTTAGGCTAAAGACAAAAATATGTAGCTTCCGAATAGTTACATTATCTTTATTCTAATATCTTTAAGAAGTCACAGAAATTTAAACTGATTAACCTAAACTTTATTAAAAATCTGACTAATCTTGGGTAAGCAAGATTTTTGGAAATCTCAGATACTCTATACTACTTGTCAAGGGAAAAATTTGAATATCCCTAATGATAATTTATATATAACCATTTTAGAAATAGAAATCCATTCTTTTCCTAATATTAATTTCCCCTTTCTCATTCCCATGATATACAAGCAAAAAATCATCACCTATATTAATTTGTTATCAATGTTTTTATAACAATTCATAAGGATATCATTTTGTATACTTAAATAGAAAAACCATGGTTTAATAATTTCCTCAAAACAAATATGCACCCTATAAAGCTTCTGAAAAATGTATAAAATGAATTGTTTCAAAACAATGATACTCCAATAATTCAAACCTAGACTTTAGGAAAATTTCCAATTCTCAAATGAATACTTCTAGAGCAGTGATTCTCAACCTTTCTAATGCCGCAACCCTTTAATACAGTTCCTCATGTTGTGGTGACCCCCAACCATAAAATTATTTTCGTTGCTACTTCATAACTGTAATTTTGCTACTGTTATGAATCGTAATGTAAATATCTGTGTTTTCCGATGGTCTTAGGCTCTACAGCAGCAGTTCTCAACCTGTGGGGCGCGACCCACAGGTTGAGAATCACTAGCAGGATCGCCTGCTGTAGAGCCTAAGACCATCGGAAAACACAGATATTTACATTACGATTCATAACAGTAGCAAAATTACAGTTATGAAGTAGCAACGAAAATAATTTTATGGTTGGGGGTCACCACAACATGAGGAACTGTATTAAAGGGTCGTGGCATTAGAAAGTTTGAGAACCACTGCTCTAGAGTATGTACTTCTCAAAACCCATAGAGCACTGTCTTGGTACAACTGAAGTGCCTAGTATAACTCATTTCAACATACCCACTTCTGAGGGCTGTGATAATGCAATCTGCACAAAAACGGTGTAAACACTCCTTTGTAGTCATGGTGTTCTTCAACATATCCAAACAAATTGGGCACATTAATTCACTGTGTAGACTTCGAGGTGAAACCACAATTTCCAAGCCATCTGTTATTGCCTCCTGTAAAAGAGGTAATTTAAATGCTTTTTAAATTCAAATGTGGATAAGTTCAAATACACAAAAGTATTGAGAATGACAAAAATGAACATCTACATACCTATCACCCAGCCACTATCACTGTCAGCTCACAGCCAATCTTGTTTCGGCTATAATGTCCCCCAATTCCCCTCATTGCTGCCACCAATGCATTATATACAAATGCTCTCATTTTAATGCTAAAGGTAATATATTAATGTATCTAAAAGACAACTAGGAGTAAATTAGCCTAGTATAATAAGAAAAAGCATTGAATTAGGAATCAAATGCCTTAGGTTTTAGTTCTAGTCATATTAACTAGTTATGTGGTTCTAAATAACTATTTAACATTGTTCGTTACTCTGCAAAATGAGGAAGTTTCTTCCGTCTTCAGAAATTACACCATTTTGATAATCTAGTCCCCCCTTTTTTATCAGTGGCTTCACTTTCTGAGGTTTCAGTTACCTACGGTCAACCACAGTCCGAAAATATTAAATGGAATATTCCAAAAATAAACAACTCAGAAGTTTTAAATTGTGCACTGTTCTGAGTAATGTGATGAAACCTTATGGCGTCCTGTTTCATCCCACTTGGGAGGTGAATCAGCCCTTTGTCCAGCATATCCCCACTGTATACACAAGCTACCCTTACTTTGGCGACAGAAGCCTTCTCAGTTATCAGATCAACTGTCTCAGTATCTTGAGCTGTGTTCAAGTAACCTTTATTTTACTTCCTAATGGCCCCAAAGCACAACAGTAGTGATGCTGGCAATTTAGATATGACAGAGAGAAGCTATAAAGTGCTTTCTTTAAATAAAAAGGTGAAAGTTCTCAATAATAGAAAATATCGTATGCTGAGGTTACTAAGATCTATAGTAAGAAGAAATCTTCTAGCCATGAAATTGGCTAAGGTATAAACTAAACTTTATCCTAGGTATGTTTGTATAGGAAAAAAAAACAAGGTATTTATAGTGTTTAGTACCACCTGTGGTTTCAGGCATGCACTAGGTGTCTGAGAATGTAATCTTGTGGATAAGAGAGGACTACTGTAAGTTATACATTTCATGCCATCTATTAAAAAGATTTTAAGATTCCAATACAAATATTTCCTAATTGATATGCAGTTTAACTATTTCATTTTAAAATCATTTTTTTTAAACTTAAAAAGTCTTGATCCACAAAAGCAATTTTACACAAAGTGGTCAGGTTCTCGGGCTAACTGATTTAAACCACAGTACATCTGAAGTATTTTTATTTGTCATGACTAAAAAATGTTAGTGAGAAAATGCATTTGGAGTTCCAATGTACACATCTCCCAGCTATAGAGAGACTAGTGACTCCTACTTCTTCTCCACCAACACTATCCACTCTTCCTACAAGGTGGCACTGAGAACAAATTACCTAGCTCAAAGGCCACCAGTACTGGCTCCTATGGAATAAGAAAAGAGATTCAGTAATACTGAAAGGAAGATGCAAGTAAAAATAAGGAGCTTCCCATGTTAGTGCCACTTTCTTGTTTCCACTGCCTCCCCATAGTACTTGCTTTCTCTAAAGGGTCAAAGACTGGTGACCCCACAAGGAAAGACAGAAATAACAGGTACTGTCCATAAAGAATGCAAGTAAAATATATTTATATTTATAATAACTATCACTATTATCAAGTGTCTATCATGTTTCAGCCTCACTATATAAAGCATTTTCTGTATTTTATTTTACTTAGTGTTTTTTTTTTAATATATTTTATTGATTTTTACAGAGAGGAAGGGAGAGGGATAAAGAGTTAGAAACATCAATGAGAAAGAATCATTGATTGGATGCCTCCTGCACACCCCCTACTGGGGATGTGCCTGCAACCAAGGTACATGCCCTTGACAGAAATCGAACCTGGGACCCTTCAGTCTGCAGGCCGATGCTCTATCCACTAAGCCAAACTGGTTAGGGCTATTTTACTTAGTTTTAATACATACACAAACTTCTGATTTAGGAATTATAACCTCTGATAAGGAAATAATCAAAGAGAATGATGATGACTCAGCTAGTAAGTCTGTCCTGATTAGAAAGAACTTGCCTAGCAAAATCCCAACCCTGGATATACCCAACCATCCATGTTCTCCAGGCCTGTGCCTGTGCAGGTAGAGCAGCACTGTGGAGGTAAAATGGGGGGAATCTCACAACCAGACTGGGATCACTGAAACTTTCACCAGACTCAAATGGGTGTTCAACACGGCTCTGTAATTGGTTTCTCCAACAAACTCCTTTTTCCTTTCACTACACTATTGTACACCTTTCCTTCTATCTGCAGACCTTCTCCACCTGAACATTCAATACATTACCTTACCTCAAATTTCATAATCATCTTCTTTCTTGCTATAAGGAGAAAGTATACCTCTTCCTATTGAAAATACATTCCTTCCTATGTTATCAAGTGTATCATTCTTGACTACTCTATCTGCTCTCAGATTTTAGCCAACTTTCCTCCACTAAATCAGCCTGTAGTAGTATCTCCATAGAGTTGCTACACAGAGAAATGTGAATGATGCGCCTTAGAGCTGTCAAGGGCGGAGTGGAGGGAGGAGAGGGGAGTGTTGGACAAGGGAAGTGGAAGGAGTCTACACAGCTCTATCTCCTTACAAACAAAACGAAATTTAAAACTTCCCAATTCTATGTTCCCCTCCAGTGTTTGCTCCATTTCTCTGCTCTACTGCAGAGCCAAACTTTTCTGAAGAATTGCCTATGTTTTCACTTTTTCCCCCTTCAACATAGCAACACAATCAAGTGAATCTCTTAAAAAATTCACCAAGTACATATTGACAAATCTAATGTACACTTTTGTAATACTCATCTTATTCATCTTCTGAATACTGTTGAAAACAATAACTGAATCCTCCTCCTTGAAACACTTCCTCATAGATTTTGTCCCCTCTCTCTCATTTTCCTTACTTTTCCCTGTCTCCTTAGCTGGCTCCTTGTCCATTACTTAATTTCTAAATGTTGAAGCTCCTCTGGATGAAGATCCGGGCCCTCTGCTCCTCTCTTTCTAGGCGATCTTATCTATTCACCATGCTGTAAATGGGCTGACAATCTCTAAAACTTAGTATTTAGTCCAGATCTCTAGTTAGCATCACTGCCTGTCTTATAGGCATCACAAACTTAAAATGAGTTCAGTTTTAAGTATGCTTATCTCCTTCAACCCTGCTTCCATCCCCAGTCTTCCCCATCTTTAACTTCTCAAAATAGTCTTCCCTACTTATCTCTCAAGGTATAATTCTATGGATGTTTATCTGTTTAATGTCTATAAATTCTAAGAGCTGATGTTACATGTTTTATTCACCATTTCACCTAGTGCCTAGCTGAGGACCTGTAGAATATGGACTCAAATTATTTGTTGAATGAATGAATGAAGTGTCAATCAAACATACAAAAGTCAGTACTACTTATATGGCAACTAGTAGCCCATTTGCAGGAAAAATCCTGCAAGCGGCCGCTGCGGCCACATGCGCTGCCGCCGCCGCCGTTGCGGCCGCCGCGCCTGCACCCGCGCGCCACTGCCACCCGCTCCGCTCCACCCCGCTCCACTCCGCCCTGCCCCGCCCCGCCCTGCCCAGGCTTTCCCTCTGGCAGCCATCTTGCTTTCCGCTTTTCCTCCCTCTTCCTTCTAAGTTGTCTTCAGTCTTCACTCCTCCCTCCCGCAGCGTATGCAAATTAACCGCCATCTTTGTTGGGTAATTTGCATACTCGCCCTGATTGGCTGGTGGGCGTGGCTTTTGATGGTGGGCGTGGCTTAGGTGTAGCAAATGTGCGGTCAATTTGCATATTACTATTTTATTAGGTAGGATTTATTATTATTATTATTATTACTGTTAAGTTCGTCCAAGTTTTCATTTTCTAAAAATGCATCCCAATTTACATATGTATCATATTTCCCCTGTTATCTTAGTCTACATTACCTGAGGTGTTCGTTGTAATTCATATAAACTGAGTTCCCATGTTTTGCTTAATGGTTGAGTTCCATTCGTTTGCACAGCCTGAGACATTGCTAGGGATAAAAAGGAAAGAAAAAACAATTTTAGTATCTGAAAGGGAAATAAATCTCAAAAGTGATTTTTAGGAATTGTAAATCCTGACGGTAATAAAAATAAAAATTATACACTGGCTCCTCAAAATTTTTTTTAAAAAAGCTCAAGAATCTCTCCATTTAAAATACAAACTACTAAAAAGCAAGAGAGATTAACTGATCTCTGAATGCCCAAAATAATTAAACACACAGAAAGTACTTGATCATTACTGAAGGTATAGAAAACTGTCTTAACCAAAACAGTACTTTCTTAAAGAGGCATTGTCATGGAACTTAGAACTAAATCAGGAAAATTTCAGATTCTACAGCATGGCCTCTAGTCCAACTTTTGTCAAAGGTACAAAAGCTGCTTTCTAGCACTTTAAGCTACTGGTCACTCTGTTCTTCTTAAGGAAAAACTGGTTAACCAGAACCTAACCTGCCAGAGTATTAACCAGAACCTCACTGACCTGGAGAAAGAAAATAACCAACTCTTGCGCATTCTAGCCATCTATCCCCACCTACTGGGGAAACGGGGAGGGGAAAAACTAAGAACCAAAAATTGACAGCATTATTTGTAATATCAAAAAATCATAAAAGTCTATGCATGCCTGTCAAAAATCTATGCATGCCTATTCTTTTGACAGGCATGCATATATATAGATAAATAGATATAGATATAGATATAGATATAGATATAGTATTCTGTACTAAGATATAGATATAGATATAGTATTCTTACACAGTATAGATATAGTATTCTGTACTAAGTATTCTGTACTAAGATATAGATATAGTATTCTTACATAGTATTCTGTACTAAGATATATAGTACAGAATACTATGTAAGCTGTATATCTGACATGGAGTTCAACAGATGGACACAACAAACATTAAGTTTTTTAAAAAGCTAGTTGTAGAGCAAAATGTTTATCATGCCTGTTTTAGAAATTAAAACAGAAATCCAAACACCTAAAGATGCTTGTGATTCTGAGTTCTGTTCACCATCTGTCAGCCACATCTGTCATTCTTCTCTTTATCAATCTTGCTCATTTTCATTTTACAACCTTCACTAGCTCATCCTTCTATATGTAACAAAAGGCTCTCTTTCCCAAAGATTTTCCCATAGCTAGCTCCTTCATGAAGTTTAACAAAATTCTTACTTTGACATTCTTTCATGTCTTCCTTCCCCCACCACCCTCCCACCGTGGCACTTTTATCTATCTTATTCTCCACAATATCCCCACTACCTTGCATTGGGCCTGGCACATAGCAACTACTTAAAACGATACTTTTTTAAAAAGTCATGGTCATGGAACTTAGAACTAAATCAGGAAAATTTCAGACTCTACAGCAGGGGTCCTCAAACTTTTTAAACAGGGGGCCAGTTCACTGTCCCTCAGTGAAGGGCCGGACTATAGTTTAAAAAAAAACTATGAACAAATTCCTATGCACACTGCACATATCTTATTTTGAAGTAAAAAAACAAAACAGCAAAAACACCCGCATGTGGCCAGTGGGCCGTAGTTTGAGGACGCCTGCTCTACAGCATGGCCTCTAGTCCAACTTTTGTCAAAAGATCTTCTTAAGCTCTGCCCTCAGGAAAAACTGGTTAACCATAACCTAACCTGCCAGGGCATTGCTGAAGAACTCAACAATGGTTATGATTAAAAGAAAGGAGCTCAAGTTAGACAATCTTAACAGTGTTTCACCTGTTCATGACTAAAAAAGTGTCACTTCAAATTATCATGGGGAAGGGAAGACAAAAGGAGGATTTATCAGTTTCTATGCATAGAGAAAATATTTTTGTGTTTCTGCATGGTTAGGGCCCGAAGCAAAAAAAAAAACAACCAGAAAAAAAAACCCTAAAAAACACAGAAAAACATTTGTCCCTCAGACAAGTCTTAAAACACAAAGATAACTGAATAGATAAGAGATTTATCTTCCTAGACGTATGCGTTTATATTTCAGGAGGCTGAGACTACGGAGACATTCCAGGGGCCTTAAAGTTTAAGACCTCTCTGATACCCGCCCCTGCCCAGAAAAATTCATTTACATTCTAAAGATTGTATCCTCTTTCTCAACTAAGGAAAATTTGTTTACATTAGGGAGCAATGATTTCTCTGCCTTTCTCAGGAGGTGAGGTAACAACTACATAAGCTCCCAGATTCATATTTTTAGATTCTTTGCCTACCAAATGAACATCTAGCTCTCACTGCATTGCTTCGGGGGTGGATGAGGGGAGGGGGTGAGAAGAACTCAGGCAAAGGGGAACTGATGCAGTTATTGCTGTAATAATAATCTATCCATCCTTGTCCCTGAAATTTTGTGTCTACTTCCAGGATAATATGAATAAATATAGCTTTTAAATATTTATCATTCTACCATACAGAATTTGGTTCCTAAAATTACCCTATAATTTAGGCTTTAAGAAGACTAACAACTTTTTTTGAAAATGAATACTGTATAGAAATTATATTCAGGACAAAAGTACATTAAGTTCCCACATACCATCTTTGAAGGGATTAAGATAATATAGGCCAGGTACATTGTTCTCTGATCATCAAGAATATTAAAGTGTAGAGAACCTACGGTATATGGCCTTTATCCTTTGGTCAGACTTGCAATAGACCAAAGTTTCAAGTAAGACCCTGACACGTGCTGGGACATAGTGAACTCATAACTAAATTCTCAATAAGAACTTCAAGTGTACATTTTCTATAGTATGGGTGAAAGAAGAATTGATATTAAATACCACACATACAAACAAATGGGCAGGCACTGTGTTATAAAATTTTAGAAGTCTAAATTATGCTCTTACCAGAGTGCAGCTATAAGAAAGCAGCCATGAGGGAGATTCCATACTGGATAAAACTTCCCCCCAAAAAGAAGCTTTAAATATAACTTATTTTGAGCTAACACCTCAGAGTTCTATGCCTGTAAATATTTACCAGTTGCTTTAATCATAAAAATTACCTGGCCTGTTCAGACTATTTGAAATACAACTACAGTCTGATATGAGTAAATTATAAATTATACCCCTCAAAAGAGAGTTAGGGAAATGGGGTTATTTAGCAATGTCAATTCACAGTTTGAAAAATGATTGCTGTATTACTTTCTGAAGACTGCTGTACCAAACCACCACACGTATGAGGATTTAAAGGAGAAATTTATCTCTCAGTTCTAAAGGCCAGAAATTCTAAATCAGTATCTCTAGGCCAAAATCAAGGTGCTGGCAGGGCTGCACTTCCTCAAGAGATTTTAAGGGAAACTGTTCCTTGCCTTTTCCATCTTGGAATAACTGCTGGCATTCCTGGTGTGTGGTCACATAGCCTCCTCCTTTTCTGTGGGAAGAATCTCCCTCTGCCTATCCCTTTTTTCTGTTTGTTTTTTTAAAATATGTTTTTATTGATTTCAGAGAGGAAAGGAGAGGGAGAGATAGAAACATCAATGATGAGAATCATTGATCGGCTGCCTCCTGCACGCCCCCTACTGGGTATCAAGCCCGAAACCTGGGCATGTGCCTTTGACCAGAATCAAACCCAAGACCCTTCAGTCTGCAGACCCATGCTCTATCCACTGAGTCAAACTGGCTAGGGCTGCCTATCTCTTTAAAGGGCACATGATAACATTTAGAGCCCACCCAAATAATCCAGTACAATCTCCTTATATCAAGATTTTTAATTTAGTGACATCTGCAAAGACCTCCCTCCTCCCCCCCAATAAAGTATCATTACAGATGCCAGGGATTAGAATACAGATATTGTTTGAGGGCCTATTTTTCAGCCTACCACACTTGCCAAAAAAAAGTAAGAGTAACTTATAACCAACTCCTCACAGCCAACACTTTATGTCTTAATCCTGTATATAATTTGTTCCCTTAATTTGTTTTTTAGACTTTGAAATATATATCAGAAATACACTTTTTAAAATTAACTCTTCCAAACTTTAGCATTGTTTTCTTCTTTCATTATATTATACAATATGTGAATGATCAAATGATTTGTTCCTTAATTAAACACTCCTTGCTTACAGGATACAGGTGTTAGCTTTTAGAAATTTATTCAAGACTAGGCAAACTAGGGAGCAATGATAAATTCTGAGTAAGCAATTCAACCGTCATCATAGCATTGCCTGCAGTATCACCCCATGAAAACCACTTGCAGCAGTTTTTAATCTGAAGTGGACAGCTGTAAGACAGACACTAATTTCTGTAAACATCTAAAGACAGTGTTCTTTATTGAAAAAGTTGTCATTGTACTAAACAACTGTAATATACATCTAAATTATTTCTGCTAACCTAATAGCTTCTTTATTTAAAGATAATATAATCAACTCCTAATTGGATTGTATTTTTTCCACATCATGGAACACAGAGCAGAAACCTTTCAAAGGTGAATTACAGAGCTTCATTATCCAGTCTTAATTAAGTTTTTGAGTACTGATAACAGACTTAAGGTTTTCTAACCTCTATATAATTAAGTTATTGTTACAGGAAAAATAAATGTTCTAAGATTTTTTAAAGTACCACTTAAAATGCAGACCTAGATAATCTAGATCATCTGTGCCCTCTTATAATATTTGTCATCACTCATCACTATTTCATTCTAACACTACTCCTTCAACCCCTGTTGCACAACACACAGATACTTTCTTAATGGCCCAATACAGTCTTTCCCCAAAGCTTCAGATATACCTATCAAGGTCTAATATTAGGCAACATCAGTCATATTAGCAGCAGCCTTGTTTTCCTTCTGTCCCTGTCTACCCACATTAGAAGCTAACAGACCCACAATGAAAACCAGTTGAGTAGGAAACATTTATTGAGAGCTACTATGTGATAGGAAATGAGACCCTCCAAGAGTTTATTGGCTAGTGGGCCTGAACCATGTTTTCCACACAATTTGGTAAATGCTACAAAAGAACAAAAAAGTAGTCACATGGAGGAGCAGAAATCAGAAAAGGGTTTCCTAGAGAGACTCCTCCCTTGGAAGAGGAGAATTTAAGGTTAAGTGTAAGTTAACCAACTAAGGAAAGGAAAGCAGTCCAGAAGGACCAACATAGTAAGCAAAGGCACAACTCAGCATGGGGTGTTTGTGAAACTGGAAGTAGTTCACTACTAAATGAGTGAAATGTGAGAAGCTGACATAAGTGAAGCCATTTAAAAATGGAGCCAGAATTGGAGGGGGGGGGGGGGGGGGGAGGAACACCTGTGATAATCTGAACAATAAAGATTTATTTAACAAAAAAAAAAGAATGAAATGAGCCCTGAATGGTTTGGCTCAGTGGATAGAGTACCGGCCTGAGGACTGAAGGGTCCCAGGTTTGATTCTGATCAAGGGCATGTACCTTGGTTGCGGGCACATCCCCAATAGGGGTTGTGCAGGAGGCAGCTGACCAATGTTTCTCTCTCATTGATATTTCTAACTCTCTATCCCTCTCCTTTCCTCTCTGTAAAATTTCAATAAAATATTAAAAAAAGAATGAAATGAAAAAAAAAAATGGAGCTAGAGCAGCCATTCCAGAGGAAGTGCTTTGTAAGCCTTGAGCCTTGAACCTTTGGAATATTTGAACTAGGGAAAATAAGCTTTGGACTGGGCAAAACCAACAATGTATTACAAACAACCACTTGCAAAGCCAACAGAAAAGCAGACATTCTGAACACACAAACTGATGATTATGGATTCTCTTTTTGAAGACAGAATCAGTTACCAGCCACGTATAGCTAAAATGTTAACTCAGTTTGTTGGCACCAATAGAAATTTCTTTCGTCTATTCATGTAATTATTCCCTTCCTTTTCTAATAAAAACCCCTTGTGCTCACCCTGTAATTAGGACATTTAGGTCTCTGCCTGAATCAGTGTTTCCAGAATTGCAATTCTTTTGATCCCAAATAAACACTTGTTGCCTCTCATTTTTGGTTTTTTATTTTTAGCTTAACAGAAAAGAGGGAGGTTGGAAGTAGAACAGAGGCTGAAGAATTAAACTGTGGACCAGATTAGGGAGGCCTACTATGCCACATGCAAAGGTGTTGGGGGAAATCCACAGTGGAATGATAAAAATCAGATTTACATTTGAAACACACAAATCAATTCCAGCAGCAGTGGAGGATGGACCTGTGGAAGCAAAATTTAGTTGAAGAACTGTGCAATAATCCAAATGAAAAATGCCTACATTTTTATAATAAGCATGAATTAGAAGAGGCAAAGCTGAAAAACACTGAGGTAAAATACATGGGATACAATAAATGAGAAAAAAAGGAGAGTAAAGCCACAAGCTGCCAAGCTTGTTGCTGTCTAGTAGTCAGTACTAAAAAAAAAACAACAAAAAAAAAAAAAACCTAAAGTGAGATAGCAAAATATATTTTTAAAACAGGAAATGGTATGCATGTTCTAGAAAGGGATGAGAAGCTAACTTCATTTTTTGGACTTGTTGCACATGAGGTATATGCAGGTGATCCAGAAGCATAAACACACCTGAAGCATGAAAGGTTCTGATAGGAAATTTAATATTATAGTAATCAAAACTGTAAGAGAAAAGAACATGCAGTGTGAAAAGAAAATGTAGAATAAGAATTAAAGGAAACTGGGCTTGCTAACTAAGCCACAGGTTATAGGAAGACTACTATTCAAAATTATCCCACCATATATCAGTGTTATGGATTATTTGCATTTAGCTCTAAAACAACTCACCTGTAATACTACTGGACAGAAAGAAATCTACTGGTACATGGATGGAAATGGAGAGCGAAATAAGCCAGAAAGATAAATATCACATGATCTCACTCATATCCTATATAATTAAAGGCTAATATGCAAATTGACCAAACGGCGAAATGACTGGTCACTATGATGCACACTGACCACCAGGGGGCAGATGCTCAACACAGGAGCTGCCCCCTGGTGGTCAGTGTGCTCCCACAGGGGGCGCACCGGTCAGTCAGAAGCCGGGCTCACAGCTGGCGAATACAGCGGCGATGGCGGAAGCCTCCGCGGCCACACTAAGGATGTCCAACTGATGGCTTAAGCCCGCTCCCCATGGGCCTAAGCCGTCAGTCAGACATCCCCCGAGGGCTCCCAGACTGCAAGAGGGTGCAGGCCGGACTGAGGGACCCCCACCCCCCATTGCACAAATTTTGTGCACCAAGCCTTTAATGTGGAATATAATGAACAACATAAATTGATGAAATAAAACAGGTCCAGAGACATAGAAGCATCGAACAGACCATCCAACCTGTGGGGTGTGGGGAATGGAGGGAGTGGGGGCCAAGCGGGGGAGAGATCAACTAAAGGACTTGTATGCATGCATATAAGCATAACCCATGGACACAGTCAGTAGGGTGGTGAGGGCATGTGGGGGGGGGGAGGGCGGGGACGAGTGGGGAGAGGTCAAAGGGGAAAAAAGGATTCATATGTAAATACTTTAAACAATAAAGAATTTTAAAAAGGAAATCTACTGGTGAACCTCATCCTTGTGATATCAACTACTCTTCAGAAACACCATAAAAATTAAAGTATGAAATTCCTCCAAGTTTAAAATAATTTACCTATTTTATAGGATTCTGTGAAGAACATGATAGATATAATTGTTGTAATAAAAGAAACAAATCAGCCATATCCTATTCAACCTCATATCTAAAAATAAAGGAAAACTTAAGATTGTTCCTGAGGGAGAATAATCATTAATCATAACTCACTATATGGAAGCTAAATTACTTAGGGCTATAATGTATCAATTTAAAACACACTAAAATATTCCATCTGTAAGTTTTTGGTGGCTTTCTGAATTAAGTCTCCAACTTAGTGGTAGGCTGAATAATGGGCCCCCAAAGGTGTCCACATCCTATGTTCAAAATTTGAATATGCTACCTTACATGGCAAAAAGGACTTTGCCAGTGTGATTAAATTCAGACTTGAAATAGGGAGGTTATCGTTGATTATCTGGGTTTGGCCCAATGTGATTACAAGGGTCCTGATAAGAAAGAAGGGGGTGTGATGAAGGGGCAGGGATAGTAGTCAAAGAGATAAATCGAAAGATGCTATGCTGCTGGCATGAAGCTGGAGAAAGAACCCATGAGCTAAGTGACGGCAGGTTCTAGAAGCTAGGAAAGGATATGATTCTCCCCTAGAGCCTCCAGAAAGAAAACAGGCCTACCAACATCTTGATTTTGATCCTATCAGTTATTGTTTAGCTCATCTCCTCTCCGCTAATGAATTTACCATGCTACCTTAACAAAGAGAAAAAATTATACATGTGAATATACATATGCTTATATAATATATCCTCTCTAATAAAATGGTAATATGCAAATTAACCATCACTCCGCTACATGAGCCACGTCTACCAGCCAAGCCACGCCCACCAGCCAATCAGGGCGAGTATGCAAATTAACCCCAATCCAAGATGGCTACAGCCACAGAGAGCAAGGTTTCCCAGGTAACAGAGGAAGCCAAGCTTTCCATAGCCGTTGCAGGCCTAAGCCTCCACTCAAGCTACAAAGTTTCAATTATAGAAGGTAAACAAATTCAAACAAATGGCGGCAGAATGGAGCTTGAGAGAGCAGCCAGGGTTGCCAGCGGCAACAGGGGAAGCAAAGCTTTCCGCACACCCTGGCCAGGCCCACCCGCTTAAGGCAACAAAGTTTCAATTATAACCCCAACACAAATGGCTGCGGCCTCGGAGGGAGCCCTAGGCTTGGCTCCGCTCCAGGCTACAAAGTTTCAATTGTAGAAGGAAAATAAATCCCAGATACCAGGGCCTCTGCTTGGGTTGCCAGGGGGCGTGGCCGGCCTGCAAACCACCACAGGCCCCTTGCTCAGGCCGCCCCACGCCCCAAGGGAACCCCACCCTGATCCAGGACACCCTTCAGGCAAACCAGCTGGCCCCCACCCCTGTACCAGGCCTCTATCCTATCTAATAAAAGAGTACATGCAGATTGATCATCACTGCAACACACAATATAGCTGCCCCCATGTGGACACAAGATGGCCACCACAAGATGGCCAGCAGGGGAGGGCAGTTGGGAGGCACCTGGCCTGCAAGGGAGGGCAGTTGAGAGGGACCAAGCCTGCAAGGGAGGACAGTTGGAGGTGATCAACCCTGCAGGAGAGGGCAGTTAGGGGTGACCAGGCCGGCAGAGGAGAGAAGCTGGGGACAAACAGGCTGGCAGGGGAGCAGTTAAGCATCAACCAGGCTGGCAGCGGAGTGGTTAGGGGGTGATCAGGCTGGCAGGCAGAAGCGGTTAGGGACAATCAGGAAGGCAGGCAGGCAAGCAGTTGGGAGCCAGCAGTCCTGGATTGTGAGAGGGATGTCTGACTGCCCGTTTAGGCCCGATCCTGGTGGGCCTAAACGGGCAGTCAGACATCCCTCCAGGAGTCCCAGATTAAAGAGGGTACAGGCTGGGCTGAGGGACAACCCCCCGCCGTGCATGAATTTCGTGCACTGGGCTTCTAGTATGCTTATATAATTGTGTGTGTGTATATAAAAACTCTAAAATACAAATTTAACACACCAAGCTCTGCAATAAATGTACTGCCTTATTCACGTGTAACTGTAGAGTTTACAAATTCCTTAATAAGGTTATGAAGCATGAAAATAAGCATTAGGCACATTGTCTCCTCTTTTCCCTTTGCAAAGGCAACACAATTTGTCACCAGGCTGACTCTTCTTCAAAAGGAGTGATCAATAAAGTTACCCCTAACAGTTTTTCTCATGTTTATACTCAGCCTTGCAAAATATCTGTTGCCACTAGGTGGAGACAATTTTGATAAAAGGGATATTGGTTACTCAAATAGGAGTAGCCACAAAGTTTCTACAAATACATGCACGTGGTAAAAAAGCTCTGCTTCTAAATTCTTGGGTGAACTAGGGCTAACCACTTTATCAGAGGATCCCGTTTCCTTCTCTGTAAATAAAATTTACGTTAAGTAGCATCAAGTGCCCTTCTTAGCTCTAATATTTTGTGGATCAAAAGCTTGCTATAAAAAAGATCCTTACCTCTACAATACCTAAAGATGATCCTTTCTCTTGACCTAAGAAAGTCTACCATTAGCAACTTCTTTTAACTTGCATACTTCAATCAAACACAACCAGTCATTCATTTCCTCCAATCTTTTCTTTTCAAAATAAGAGGCATATTGTGTATTAAAGTTCAAACATCTATCGTTCACAGCCAAGGGTTTCTGCACTTTGTCTTCAAGAAAACTGCTGAAACTATACATCTCCAGATCCATCTGGCTTGTTTGCATATCCTACCTAATAAAAGGGAAGTATGCAAATAACCATCACTCCGCTACGCCCACGATTGGGCCGGTGGGAGGCTGGGGGTGGGACTCGGGGTGGCTGATTGGGCTGGCGGGAGGAGCGGTGGGCAGGGACTTGTGAGTCCCCGTCCCCCCGTTCCTCCCGCAGGCCCCTACGGCTGGCACTGCAGGAGGACCCATGGGGCCAGCAGAAGGCGCCGGTGGCGGAACTCGGGGTGGCCGATTGCATGGCTGCCGGCACCAGTTTTCCGCCAGCACCAGTTTTCCTCTGGCTACCCGCCGATCGGAGCGCCTCCTGCCAGCCACGGTGGGAGGCACTCCGATCAGCGGGTGGCCAGAGGAAAACTGGTGCTGGCGGAAAACTGGTGCCGGCAGCCAGGTGAAGGAAGGTCTATTGCACGAAACTTCGTGCAACGGGCTTCTATTATCCTATATAATAAGAGAGAAATATGCTAATTATCCATTATGCTGTGAGGCATAACGACCGACCACGTAACAACTGGATCACGGATCTGCAAGAGGCTGGGGCATCGAACTACAAGCAGGCAGCGGAGAGCTACAGGAGGGGGCAGAGTAGCAAGCTATGAGGGGGGCAGGGAGCTACAGGAGGGCGGGGCAGCAGGCGGAGAGCTATAGAAGGGCGGCAGAGAGCTACTGGCGCACGGATTCGTGCACAGGGCTACTAGTATTTTAAATAAGTTAGCTATAGATCTTTTTCTGAACTGGTATACTGATGCTAAAGAATGTACATCTGGGAGTGGGAGTTGTTTCTCTTGTGTCTCCATTTTTTTGGTCCCATTTGGTTAGAACTTTCTATTTTTGTTGATTTCCTGAATTCTAACTCATCTGTCTCTCTGACAAGACATTCCTTACACTGGTGCTTTACTTCTGATTCTCATCTGCCAGTCTAAATTTTATAACTTCTAAGACTGTCTTAATCCCTGCTTGCACAAGGGGTTTCTAATATATTGCCAGTCCTAGGAAATCTATATATATAAAAGCCTAAGTGACCATCTGACCAGTACTATGATGTGCACTGACCACCAGGGGGCAGACACTCAATACAGGAGCTGCCAAGCTGAGGTGACTTGGAAGCTGCAGTTCTCGGGTGACACACCGGAACCAGAGGAGGGAGCCTGATTCCAGGATGTGTCACCCGAGAACTGCCCTCTCACAATCTGGGACTCCTCAGGAGATGTCTGAGAACCAGTTTCGGCCCGATCCCCACAGGCCAGGCCGAGGCACCCCAACCGTGCACGAATCCTGCACCGGGCCTCTAGTGTTATTAATAATAGGTAACTTTTGCCCAGCTGATGTGGCTCAGTGGTTGAGTGTCCACCCAGGAACAGGAGATCACGGTTCAATTCCCAGTTAGGGCACATGCCAGGGTTGCGGGCTCGATCGCCAGTAGTGGACATGCAGGAGGCAGCTGATCAATGATCCTCTCTCACCACTGATGTTTCCATCTCTTTCTTTCCTCTCTGAAATTTTGCTTAATCCTAATAACCCTATGACATAGGTACTAGAATTGCTCTCATTTAACAAATAAGGAATCAAGCCAAAATATAAATAAATAAATAAATAAATAAATAAATAAGCAACTTGCTTCAAGGTCTCATAGTAAAGGTCAGAGGCAAAACTCAAACGCAGGTCTGTTTGACTAAGAAGGCCATGCCCTTAGCCACTGCACCAAACATACAATTATTATTACTACTACAATAATGCCATTAGCATAGAGACATTTGCTGCAACATCAACAACGTAACATTGCTTCAATCATTAAAAGTAGTAATTATTAATACCATATCCAATGACTAGTAATACTTATAAGGTAAAGTGATGAGAGAAGCCACTAATTTGCATCTATGCTACAATTACAGCTATGTAAAAGTTATGTTCTAGAAGGTAAAAACTGTTTGGAGTTTGTGGAGAGGCAAGGTTCCCTCCATTTTTCAACTCCTATTATTATTATTACTATATTACAATAAGCACAGATTTTAACAAAGAGTTTTAAGACAACAACAGATAAGAACAGAAGAGTGAAGAATGTGTTTCTAGTGTCCCTCTGTCACATGGGATAGATTTTCTCTTGTAAAAAAAAGAAAAACAACTACTATGGGGAATAGTAGCAGTAAGACTGGGATTCAATCCCAAAATGTGAATTAATTTAATCTTTTTTTTTTTTCTCTTCAGGAGTTTCTTGTCACCTGGTTTCTGCAACTCAGATCAAAAGTTTAAAACTGGAAAAGCAGCTTCTTCAATTTTGAAAGACAGGGTATTAAAAGAAGCATGAAAATGGAAACAAAAACTTTAAGGATAAAAAGAAATCTTACAGCTCTGATAAATCTAAAGATTAGCATGATTTTAGTTTTATGAAAGCTGCAAAAATTTGGCATAGCTCATATATACTAGAAATCAACATGACTTTGGTGAGTCAATATATGTAAACCTCTTTATAAAAAGAGCATGTTTTAGGTGATATATATATTTTAAAATGTATACTAATTGCTAATAATACCTGCCCTTATGGACATCCAGATCTTATTAGCAATGAAAATATATTTAAATATACACATATATTTATATAACAAAAGCAACAAAAATTTTGGGCTATATCAATTCAAAACAAATGGAATCAAACTAAAAAGCTTTTACAGAGCAAAGGAAACCATCAACAAAAAGAAAAGGCAACCTACTGACTGAAGAAAATAACTTTAAATCATCATATATATAACAAGGGGCTAATATCCAAAATATGTAAAGAACTCATACAACTCAACGGACATTTTCCAAAGACATACAAATGGCCAACAAGTACATAAAAAGATGCTCAAATCATCATGGAAATGCAAATAAAACCACAAAGAGATATCACCTCAAACCTACTGGGGGAGGGAATACTACACTATAAACAGACTTGGGAAAAGTAGTATTAAAGAACATCCACTTCTCCCATACATCATTTTCACCCCAACAACTTTCTTTTATTTCCATTCTTTTTTAAAATATATTTTTATTGATTTCAGAGAGGAAGGGAGAGGGAGAGAGAGAGAGATAGAAACATCAAGGATGAGAATCACTGATTGGCTGCCTCTTGCATACCGACTAGTGGGGATTGAGCCTGCAACCCAGGTCTGTGCACTTGACCAGAATCGAACCCGGGACTGTTTGGTCCACAGGGCAACACCCTACCCACTGAGCCAAACCAGCTAGGGCCCAACAACTTTCTTTTAAATATTAAAAATAAAAAATTTGGAAGTAGACACAAAACTATCCCCAGGATCCATGTCATAAAGCATTCAGTCTGTCTCCACATACAGCCCTTTTATTTATAATGTGCTTTGCTCTTTACAAAACCTCTTTACCTACATCACCTCTTAAGTCTTTACAAATAACCAGTAAGGTAAGCAAAGGTATTTCTATTTTCCTGTAAAAACATTTTATTTTCTGTTACATAAACAGCTTTCTCAGGTAATGTTACTAGAACCACCTGTTTATGGGGTTTTATAGCTTGGGGTAAGCCTATCTTACTTAAAAGTAAGCCTATCTTTTATATACAAAGTTGTAATATAAAAATGATTTATAGGCTATAGTTGTCAGAAAGCAGTTAGACTAACACTGCTGAAAAACTTTCCTATTTAAGTCTATAATATGGAATGAAAATAGTTACATGATTTTAAAAATCTTCTGATCATCAAGGGAATGTTTACTGTCCTCCAAAGAGAGCCACAAGAACTTTTTCATAATCTCCTTTGGTTTCATCCAGGATGACCTGGCAGAGAGAGATACCATACAACTTCTGATAACATGTTTTGGTATCATTCATGTCAATTTCAAAACAGGAAACCATAATCCTGACCAATGTCTCATGACTTGTTCCAACACCTTTCATGGCTTGATGAAGCTTCTCAGCAAGAACATTGGATGGTTTCTGACACACTTCCAAGTAGTTGTAAAGCAATTCTTTTTTTAAAAAAATATGTTTTTATTGTTTTTTAGAGCAAGAGGAAAGGAGAGGGGGAGAGAGAGAAAAAAGTATCCATCAGTTGCCTCACATATACATCCGGACCAGGGATTAAACTGGCAACCCAGTATGTGTCCTGAGTGGAAATGGAACCAGTGAGCGATCTTTCGGTGCACAAGACAACACTTAACCAACTAAGCCACACTAGCCAGGGCTGTAAAGCAATTCTTGGCATCATCTTTCATCTCCAGTTCCAGAACTTTGTTCACCATGCTGACTGTATTTGGTGTACTTCTGAAACACTCTGCAAAGGTGGGGATAGCTTCTGGTGGTAAGAATGGTATTAAACACATTCACATCCGTCCCTTTTCTTTCTCCTGCTTCATATCATGCCCTGGCATCTGAATCAGCTAAGTCCTCATTTATGCCAAGATCCTCAGCTTAGTCATCCTTAACAAGAGAATGCAAAGCCTTTAATAATACCCAGATGTGTCTGAGGCGATGTCTTTAGCCAGTTCTCTTTTCGATACTTCTCTATAGACTGTTCATTTCTGTTAGTCCTTGATGCCAAAATTTCATTCCGAGTGTCTCAATCAGTTCCAAACCCTTCATGGCAGCAGGGAGTTCATCAGTCTCCAACTGGGCTGGAGTTTTTTAGAGCCAAAGCAACTTCCTCGAGATGACCTGTGAGGGCTTTCCTCAGAGATTCATCCAGAGGCTTTCCTTTTTCCTGGATATGCCGCTTCGACCTGTGGATGCTGTGCTGTGCGTTGTTTCTGTTAGTTAGCATGTCGATGATGACTGCTTCATCCACCAGGTGTGGTGTTGTTTTTCTTTTAACAGAAAAGCCAACATTCTTGCTAGTAGTAGAACCAGACCTAGAAATCAAGCCTCCTACCTTCTACTATACTCAACACTACACCTTCTGTAATGTAGTAAAGGCGTCTATAAAATGTTTGGCTAGATTCCAAGACAAACGTCCCAGACTGAATTAGACTCTATATAGTAAATAGTATAAACAGTGAGGTTTAATGCAACTACTGGCATAGAAGCATACATCTTTTTTAAAGTGAAAAATCGATTGGTTTTAAGTTAAATCAGCATAATGTGTGTATACAGGCGGGAAGCAAGCAGGACACGTCTAAAAAGAAATCAAAATGAAGTACGAAGTTAGAACAGTCTACAATAGTTAATGGAGGTAGTGGTAATTAATACAGGGAGGAGATAAAGAGTACACAACTAAAAAGAACAATGTAAAAGGAAACTACATGATGTTTCCAATTTTAGGAAATAAAATGAGGGACTTCTGTCTTTTCTTTCCCCCCAGAAATAACTGTGAGATTTTAGAAGATTAGGCTATAATAAAAGAGGTAAAAGATTTTAGTTAGTCATCACATGAAATCCCATGCCCTAGCCCCGTGGTCAGCAAACTGCGGCTCTCGAGCCACATGCGGTTCTTTGGCCTCTTGAGTGTGGCTCTTCCACAAAATACCAACGCCTAGGCGAGTCTATTTTGAAGAGTGACATTAGAAGTTTAAGTTTAAAAAATGTGGCTCTCAAAAATTTCAATCGTTGTACTGTTGATATTTGGCTCTGTTGACTAATGAGTTTGCCGACCACTGCCCTAGCCAATTTGGCTCAGTAGTGTGTCAGCCTGTGGACTGAAGGGTCCCGGGTTCGATTCCGGTCAAGGGCACGTACCTTGGTTGCAGATTCCCCAACCCTGTTCCAGGTTCGCGCAGGAGGCAACCAATCAATATTTCTCACAGTGATGTTTCTCTCTTTCTCTCTCTCTCTCTCTCTCTCTCTCTCTCTCTCTCTCTCTCTCCCCCTTTCCCTCTCCCTCTCCCTCTCCCTCTCCCTCTCCCTCTCCCTCTCCCTCTCCCTCTCCCTTTCACTCTCTCTAAAAAATCAATGGAGCCCTGGCTGGTTTGGCTCAGTGGATAGAGCGCCGGCCTGTGGACTTAAGGGTCCTGGGTTCGATTCGGGTCAAGGGCACATGCCTGGTTTGGAGGCTCGATTCCCAGTAGGGGGCGTGCAGGAAGCAGCCGATCAATGATTCTCTCTCACCATTGATATTTCTATCTCTCTCCCTCTCCCTTCCTCTCTGAAACTAATAAATATATATTTAAAAAATAAAAAATCAATCACTCATCTGTTACTGCATTTAACACACTGTACTGTCATTTATTTGTCATCCCCACTCAGACTGTAAATCCCCCAAGGACAGAAACCATGTTCATTTTTCTATACATAATCATTAGCATAGGGACAGCCACACATGATAATCAATAAATGTTTTTTGAACAGGCAAGGTTAAGGACAGGATTCCCTATTTAACCTAGTCTATCTGTGCAGGTTTAGTCACTGATTCTCAACTTCAAAACTACCACGCTAGCCTCTGATCTATGGTGCTGGAGCTGAGACTGTGCAACTATCCTAAGCTACTCTTCTGCCAGGGAGCTCCTTGTTAGGCTTTGCCAATGGAGGAATTAAATGAAGATTTGAAAGGAAGATGAGGGGTGAAGGGACTTCTTACAATTGCTGACAGCAGCAACTGATTCCAGCCCCCAGCTTCTTTCTGTACTCCCAGAACTAGCCATATCAGCAGCCCAACACTGACCTCCTCAAAAGTTCAGAACCAGGCCCATGGAATCTTTTCTCTGAGCTCTTAGGTTGACTAATGTAATGTTCTCTTTTTGTTCTTACACCCATCTAACCAACTCCCTATATTAAATCACCACTGCTGAAATTCCTATTGAAGTTTCTGTTTTCTTTACTGGACACCATTCCTGGACATCAAATACATTATTAAACACAGTGATTCTAACTGTTCTCCTCTGAGATACCTTCTTGCTACTTCAATGAAGGATAAAGAAAGTTTGGAGTTATTCCTATAGATAAAAATTCCAAGCATGCACACCCACCTCTTTTTACTAGACACAGCCTAGAGAAAATGCGAGACGGTAGACCTGATCTCAGTTCCCACAAGCCTCCCCTAGTATGAGCATTATATCATTCTGAATGTGATTGTTATATTTTAAAACTTTTTTTTTTTTTGCTGTTCATCATGTCCTCTAAATTCAAGCTAACTACTTCAGCATTCTGTTCCAACACTAAAACTGAGCTGAACTTATGTTGTTCTCCCTTCTTAAGGGATTTTTAAGCATAATTTTTTACTACATGTGATTTTCATTTTATTGACTTTAGAATTTAACCTCTTCATAATACGCAACTCCACACTTTAGCAGAAACAAAAAGAAATCCCTCTCACAGGAGTCCACAATCAACACATCTTTTGAAAACAAATGATCAAAATGCTTTTATATTTTAATGACATGCTTAAATAAGATGACTTCATTAAACAATTTATTCTGAGGTTAATAACAAAAATAATGTCATTATTGTACTTAAACTGATTTTTTAAATTATGACAAAATGGAGATATGTAGAAGCAGCGCACATGTTGTTAACGCATTCTCTAAATGAAATGGGAGAAGGCCAACTCAAGCAACAGGACTCTTTCTAAGAATGTTCAGTAATTTATGTAGGTTCTAAGCATCCAACAAGAGGTATCACTAGGCCCAGACATATATCAGTCCACTTCAGCTGCCTAATTCTGTAAGACAAAAGAGAAGTAAAAAGAATCTCAAAATTGAAAAACTATAGTCAGTTCCATGGGAGTTCCTCCACACAGTATAAAACTGATTAACAGCCAACCTACCTCCTACCTATGGACATATGAACACCAGCTTCTATTTCAGTGCCAAGAGCTGCATACACAGTCAGCATATCCATGTAAAATCAACTAAACTGTACTTAAAAGAGACACCTGAGGACCCATGTGACATATTAGGTAGAAAAGGTAAAAAGACTGGAGGTGGGGAACATACAGGATATATGCACCTTCAGGGAATGAACAGGGTAAATGTTACTGTACCTTTGTACCCAAAATTACATGGGGATCTAAACATTCAGTATGTTACTACGATAACAGAGATTTCAAAGAAAAAAAAAACAACCCAGGAAATTAAATAACTGGTGTCTGATGACAATGTATGTCTCCCACAGCATGTATAATAAACAATATTAATTGAAAATCAAGCATAGATCTGTATGTGTGCAGAATATACATAATCTCATGGTATTTTTCTTTTTTTAAAAATCGCAAACTGTAATGCATTGTTTAATTTCTCCAGATTTAATAAATGAGGCGCTACAACATTATGCGGTGCTTTAAGTCATACTAGAAATGCTGTCATAATTTTAATAAAGTGCTTTTTAATGTTAACTCACTTCTCCTGGCTGGGAAGAATTACGCTTCTTTGCTAATGTATAGAAATGAAACTGTCACTGAAACATCTGGTTATATATTATTCATTAGACATATATCACCTTTATCCAACGACTGCATAATATAAACACAAATCATGAATAAATCAGATTAAAGAGATAAGACCTGACATCCAAAGATGTTTGCTGACCTGCTCTATATTTCTATCCATACAAACCAGGGACCTAGCTGTCTGAGTGCTCCTCACAAGCACGAGAAAACTAAAAATTCTCAATGTCTGCATTGTCTGCATTATGTTAGCGGTTCTAATTTGAAATTTTTTTTATGCAGCGCATTTAAGGACCATCAGCATATTTTTCAAATGCTCAAAGGGGACCAGCCTACACAGGCACTTTTCCTTCATAAAAATCTCCATTTCACTCCCACACCTATTATAATTAACCTCCAACGTGGACTCCACAAGGGTACCTGAAGGAAATAACCCAAATCCCTAGAAGTGAGAGGCCGTATTCGCTGTGCTATCCCTGAAAAAATGAAGTCTTATATAACAACCAATTATTTTACTAAAAAGTGCGTTCAGTGTACAATCAAGATTTTTTAAAAGATACCTGTTGATTGTGACACAAGTAGAAACGCCATGGGGGGGACAAGGAATAACCGAATCATGTTGCTGCCATTTAAATTCTTTATAAACCAAAGGATCATTTTAAGGACCAAGATCTAACACCAATCTAAGCTGTTAAAATATTCACCAACGATACCCTAAGGCGAGTGAGGAAAGTAGATGACCTACCCATTACACTAGTGAGTTTCAGCTCAGCCTCTTGGAACTACCAAAAGTAGATTATGTAATGCAAACCACTCAAAAACTAGTTTCCAACGTGATTCTCAGGCTGAAAACAGTGACACCAGGTCTCGATTTGAGGTTTTTTTTTAAAAGAAGCAAAGCACAGTATTCAAGTAACTGAATGCAAACCTATCCATTTCACAGCAGAATTTCTTGACACCCCTCAAGGAAACCTGACATTTTCAGACATCCAGGCACACATTCTCGAAAACTTCTGACAGTCATAAAGTAGAGGACCCCCCCCCGCAAAAAAAAAATAAATAAAAAGCTTCAAGGAGATAAGCCATTAATTAATTAGGATTACGGCCTTAGCGGGCAGATAACGGGAATGAACCTCAAAGCCGGTGACTGATGTTTACTAACCGCACCTCCGGGAATAGGGGAGGCGACTTCGGAAGGAGGGACATTATTCTGACAACCGGGTCGAGGGCTCCCCGACGACACCGGGTACCCAAGAGCTGCGCGTCCACGACAGGATTCGAACCCCGAAGCTGCCAGCAGAAACAAACGGAGACACCCCCTCCCCCCCCCCCCCCCCCCACGACTCATCGGGGTCAACCTGGCGATTTAGAAAACAGCAACAGATCCTCCCGGGCCGGCGGGCCGGCGGGCGGGCGGCACCCCAGGCGTGTTCTCACCAAGAGGGGGGAACCCCGCAGCCGGGGGGGAACCCCGACGCCGAGGAGCGCCTCCCCGGACCCCGCCGACTCCGGCACCCCCGGGGGAAAGGGCTACTTGCACAAAGCGCCCCCACCCCGCCCCGCCCCGCCCCGGGTTGGACGCACACTCCCGGGCTGCGAGGGGGCAAGCCCGGAGAAATCCCCCGCCTTCCACGCCTTTTCGCCTCCGGGAAGGGGCCGCCGAGAGGGCTGGGGCCCCGCCGCTGCCGCCGGGGAGGAGCCGGCGCGGGGGGTTCGCGGCCAAGGAAGGAATCCCGGAGCCTCGCCCGCGGGGTCCTCCGCGAGCCCGCCTCACCACCCCCGCCAAGACCCTGGAAGACTCGGGAACAATGAGAAGCCGCCTTCCCCCGCCCCGAGAGCGGCCGGGGGCGGCGACGCCATCTCCCCTCACACCCCCGCGGACACACACCCCCGGCCCTGGCCGCCCTCAGCCGCCCGCAGCCCGGCCCGGCCCGCCCGCCGCTCCCGCGCCCTACGCCGCCGCCCGCCGCCCGCCGCACTCACCGGCTCCTGTCCCAGCCCGGACTCCGCTGCCCGCGGCCGGAGCGAGACTCGGGTCCAAGCCGCCGCGGCCGCCGGCGCCGCCGCACAATATGGCGAGCCTGGGCTTCCGCAATGGAGCTCGGGAACTACAACAGGGGCCGCTCAATATTCATGAGAGACCAAGGGGAAGCCGGCTGGGCCAGCGCGGCGGGGAGGGCGGGAAGGAGCGAGCGAGCGAGGGGGCGGAGGCGCGGGACGGGGACGGGGACGGGGACGGAGACGTGCTGGCGCGGGAGCGCCGCCGCGTGCTGGCCTGGAGGCCCGAGCCGCCGCCACGCCCCGCCACGCCCCGCCGCGGCCACGCCCCCCGCCCCGCCGCCGGCCACGCCCCCCGCGCCCGCCGCGGGCCCACGCAGCCCCCGGCGACGACGGCGCCACCGCGTTCTCGGTCGGCTGCTGGCTGAGCCTTCCCCGGCCTCGGCCCACCGGTCCTGCTTCCCGGGCCGGCTGCGGGGGCGTGCGCTACGAGGTGAGCTCCCCGGTGGCCGCCCCCGGCTCTTCCACCACCAGCCCCTGAGTAATCAATCCCCCTTGGGCATTCACCTCCAGAACTTCACCTGAACTTCAGCGCCCTGCCACCCCCCTTCATTCAGCAAAGACACACTTTCCACCCTGCACACTGAACCTGCAAGATCCAATGATCCCCGGGGAAAATGACCTTCCATGCTCAAAGTACTATATTGTTGGACGTCTGTAAGCGTTCGCATCAGCTCTTACTACTATTTACCTGGCTGCTCTTGGATTCCTACCTCTGGCCCCTTCCAGTATCACCTTCTGAACTTGAGAATATAAGAATAGGTTAAATACATGTATAATCATTACCTAAAACACAACCAGCTAGTCTGCAGAAAATTATATGAAATGCACAAAAATTAAGCTATAAACTGAAGAAGTAACAAAGAAGGAAAAGGGTTCCCTGATCTCAAGATGTACTACTATTGGTGAGATGTAAAGTTCTCTTGAAAAAAAATCAACAATAGCGGGGCACTCCTGGCATAAAGGAATGAGCTGCCCTGGGAATGGGGCAAGCTGGGTTTATGGCCGTCAAGGTGTCTCTAACTACTGGACTTAAGTAAATTACATAACTCCTCTGGATTTATTTTTCTTATTTGCAAAATGAGAGCATCGTGTTGAATGATTCTTAGGTCCCTTCCAGCTTTCGAACTCTCCAAAGCTCTCTACAAGCAGTGCCAAATAAGTGGCTTGAATTTACTTAGGATTTTGGAAAAGAAAAGGATCACTTTCAGGTGGTGTGTTCAGACGACTTCCTGAAGAACTAGGATTTAAGAATCGAAAATATTAAAGACACGCATTGTGTATCCTGTCAACCCATTAAAGTAAGAGCAAAGCATTATGATTTCAGTGACTTGAAGACTTTCACCTGCTATCTATAGCTTTAAATAAGAAAGTATAATTCTCAGTTTCTTCAAGGTCAAGCCCTTCCTCCAATGTGAAAAATAAAAATAATCAGTGATGCTTCTAATTCTTCCTTCCAGTAGGTCCACTTTCTAGAAATAATGCAATTGCACCAGCACCTCCCATCTTTATTTATGATGACTGCATGTGTAGTTCAATTAAAGATCTTCGTAATTCAAAACATTTTGCTCTAGTTAAAATGCTTATGAAAATAATGATGTGCAGTTGGATTAAGAAATTCAATCGGTGTTGAGAAAAGTGATCATTTGTAGAAAGCGCGGGAACTTGATGGATGAAAGTTAAATATAGTACCTAAAAAAAAGATTCACATGAGAATTAGTGGGAAAATGGAAAACTTATGGGATATCTGGAATAAGTGTGATTAACAAGCTAGACCTCGGGCTAGCATCCTCAATATGGAAGATACTACTGATAAATTAATGGAACTCGTATTGTCTATATTATCTCTTACTCAGAAGCTTGGCACTATGGCTCTATTAATTAGGCAAGTTTATGTTAGGCAAGCATAACTTTCTGGAAGTCACTCAAGAAATCTAATGTTATAAAATGGAACTTGGAGTTTTTTTCACAGCACCTAGTAGCAGAACAGGGGTTCTGGATGGTTGATATTAGTATTGTTCACCATATCCCCAAGGTATTAATTAGAAGTGTTAATCATATTTTAAGTAGGAAAACATTACATTAACACTACATAGGTGGATGACTAGATAACTCTAGTTAAAATATTTTTCCCCTCAAAAAAAATATAAGTAGTAACCTGTTAATCACACAGTGAATTAGGTAGGCATCTCTGATCACAAGAATTGCCTCTCTACTGGCTGTCTGCTATGTGTGGTGCTACAAAATTAGGGAGATTAGTTCAGCTCAATCAACTTTTATCGAGCATCTATTATGTGCCTACACTTTACCAAATGCTTGGAATAAAGGTATTAGTGTAACTTATGTAATTAGGACATTAGTTCCTTAACAGCAGAAATCTTGTCCATCAGTGTACACCTAGAGAATAGCTCAATGTTTGGCACATATCACAGATGCTCAAGAAATAGGTGTTAAGAGAGTGAAAGACGGGGAATCTTTGATCCCAATGTGTCTGTGAAATAGAACGAACTTGGTTTACTTCTCACTTATTACTTAAGAGCCGAAATTTCTATCAAGATTGCATTTAGTTCCTCCAGAGGCTTTCTTTATTTAGGCAGTGTGTCTTAAATGGAATTTCACCCCCGCCTATTATATATCTACCACATGGATTTCTTTTCAGCTGTTCTCCAAATATCTAATTGTTACCTGCTCATCTAAGATGAAGACTGCAGGCCACCAACAGATAAGCTATGTATGTAACCCAGTTTAGAGGACACTTTTTTTTTTTTTAAGAACTTCATTGATTTTAGGAAAGGAAGGGAGAGGGAGAGACAGAAACAGGGATGTGAGAGAGAGAAAAATTCATCAATTGCCTCCCGCACAGGTCCGGACCGGGGGTTGAACCTGAAACCTGAGTATGTGCCCTGACCAGAATGAAATCTGGCACCTTTTGGTGTACAGGACAATGCTCCAACTGAATGAGCCACACTGGTCAGGGCAGAGAGCACTTTTATATCTATTATTTCACTGAATCTTCAAAACAATCCTCTGAGGTATTATTCCTACTTTATAGGCAGGGGAAATGTGACTTTTGTCACATTGAGTGGCAGAGCTGAGGCTCAAACCTAGGTCATCTGATTCCAAGTCCAACACACTTTCCATTAAGCCATATGTGCCTTCCAGCTCCATGCTGCATACACAATTTTAGCTTCCTTCCCTTCCCTTCCCTTCCCTTCCCTTCCCTTCCCTTCCCTTCCCTCCCCTCCCCTCCCCTCCCCTCCCCTCCCCTCCCCTCCCCTCCCCTCCCCTCCCCCTCCTCTTTCTTTCTTTCTTTCTTTCTTTCTTTCTTTCTTTCTTTCTTTCTTTCTTTCTTTCTTTCTTTCTTTCTTTCTTTCTTTCTCTCTCTCTCTCTCTCTCTCTCTCTCATCTCTCTCTCTCTCTCTCTCTCTCTTTCTTTCTTTCTTCCTTTCTTCTTTCTTTCTTTCTTTCTAACTGGTAAGCAGTATGTGAGACTAACATCTAGGGCTTCCTCCCAGCACTAGTTATTATTCTAATCCTCAGCGTGGTCTATTTTCAAGCTAGAGATGATGCTAAATATAACAGTATATGGACCTGATCCATTGGCAGAAAACCAGCAGGTTTTGTTTTTGTTTTCTTAGAACACTTGCTTTAAGAAAACAACCAAATAAAAACTAAAAGCTAGGTTAGAAGACTGGAATACATGTGCAATGCTTTCTTTGAAAGGGTCAAGTTAAGTAGGGACATCGTAAAAAGGCCTAAACAGACTTATAATTCAGGGTGGCTTCAGGAAGCAAGCAACTCAAGATTTACAACCTCTTCAGCTTAAAAAAAAAAAAAAAGTACATAACTCTAGCCACAAGCCTTAGTGAAGTTTTATTTGTATTTAAGCATAGTGTATTTCTTTTTGTGACACCTCCCTTGGTGTTTTGGTTCATTGTTCCTTTTTGTATTCCCAAGACAAAATTATTGGTGCTACTCTTAACCATCCAATTTAAAGGAGTGAAACAGATTAAATAAGATGGGCTAGTTATGCTTTTGAGGAGAACTAAACAATAGTGCTATTTCCCTCCTATGGTAACTTGGAATGGTATTTTTATATGTCCCAGATGTGGCCACATTCTGCCTAACATCTGTTAGTGCATTTTATTAAAATAATGAACTAGCATGTGCTTGAAAAGTCAAAAGAATGAATAAAATTTTTCATTCTGATGCAGCACGGATAGTCAACTGTTTCTTTGCAGTTAGTAATGGAGTACATACATAGGAGATATTATTGTGACAGCAAATTTCAAACAAAAATAAAGTAGGATTTAATAATAAGTGGCTTTAGTTTTCTATATGAAGAAAGTTTTTTCTATTCAAACAAACTCTGTAGATGTTTCCTTTCAAAATGTTTCCTGCAAGAGATGAAATTTGTGCCTTGGCAAGGATCTAGAAACACCAAAAATCATCCTGGGAACTAACAAGGAATAGATGATTAACATTGAAATCCAGAACTCAAATGGAAACTTCTCTGGGAAAGAAGTCTAGAAGATCCCAGAGGGAAAGTACAGATGAAGAATGCAAAATGTTTAAATCAAGTTACAACTTGCTCAAACTGCCTTTATGGACATTTAAATGTTTCCCATTTAAAGCAAGCGTGGGGCTAGAGTGATTTTTGTGGGGTGAGAGAGTAGAGGGTAAAGACATCTCTTAATTAACACATTTCTTAGAAATGTTTTTTTTTAGTAAAGAATTTAAAAGAACTGCCAAATCCCACCCATACAAAGAAAGTTTTGTTTTATTTTAGACTACATCAAGATCTGGAAACCTCTGCAGTATCCATCTGCTGACTCATTAGCATTTTTTACTCCACAAAAGCAAACCATTTAAATATACATTGAATAACCATACTAAAGTAGGTTATAATTTAGGTCAGCGATTTTCAACCGGTGTGCCATGCCAGGCACACTGGTGTGCCACAAGAATTTTTAAAACATGTAATACCTGACTATTTAAGTCAGGAGCACTGACCTCTTTTCCCTTAGATTATCAAATAAAAAGATGACAACAGCCAACACGACAATAGCCATCTGGTGTGAATGAATCAAAATTATATCTATATTGTATTTGTGAGAGTGGCAAAAAATAAAACATATTTTTTTTGGTGTGCCACAGAATTTTAGCCATGAGTTTCCCTATGCCATGAGATGAAAAAGGTTTACCTCTCTGCTTTAGGTAAATCTGAAAATCATCCTGGTAACCTAGAAAACAAGGGCTTTATGTGTTGCAGGAAGAGAGATTTTTCTAAGGACTTTTGTGTGTAGAAAAATTTTGTTTTATCACTTTTTTTAAATAAACACATTTCATAGATCATGCTTATAAGATCCAAATTTGTGCTTCCTTAAGAATTAGGAAGTCTGCCGAAACCGGTTTGGCTCAGTGGATAGAGCGTCGGCCTGCAGACTGAAGGGTCCCAGGTTCGATTCCGGTCAAGGGCATGTACCTTGGTTGCGGGCACATCTCCAGTAGGGGGCGTGCAGGAGGCTGCTGATCGATGTTTCTAACTCTCTATCCTCCCTTCCTCTCTGTAAAAAATAAAAAATATTAAAAAAAAATAATGACCAACAGGAAAGTTTATTATTGGTGTACTGTCAAGAAGAAATGTACTTGGTTGTTGATTTTAAAGACTATTGTCAAAACACTAACATTTCAAACTAAGAATAGAAGCTTAAATGCTATACATTAATCCTAATATTCCAACTGTAACTTGAAATTTGACTAGTTCTCAAACTATGTTTAACAACTTCCTCTCCTATTTGTTTAGATTAGTAGTGTGCACCATGTCATTATTCATCTTTCAACATCAGTCCTTATTCATCTATATATGGGCCCTAGCAATTGACCCAATGTAATATATATGCATTAAATATATATGTGTACACACTATCTGCCTTGTTCCTAAGATACATTTGTTATGCCTTTAAGTACTGACAATAATTACAATTTTTAAAAAGCAATCACTAAAAATACTTGCTTTATATTTTTACAAAATAGTATCTAGTTTAATCATACAATATCATTTAGAAAATGCAAATTTGAATAGATATAATTTTCTACCTACCATGTTCATGCAATCGAAATACTCATTGTTAGTCAATGTTTATTAAGAACATAGATATTGCATACATTATTGATGTGTATGAAAAATGAAACAACCTCTAAAGAGGGCAATTTGGTAGTTATCTTTCAAAGTTCTAAGTGCGTATATCTTTTAGCCTAAGAAGTCCAATTCCAGGAATTTATCCTACAGAAGCTCACACAAGTGTGCAAAAAATATATACATGGATGTTAATTTTTGCAGTTTGTGTTGGTAAAAAAACTGCACATTTTTTACTAAATAAATTTTGGTATATTCATACATATAACTGTTAATGAGAGCTGCAAGTACTGATGTAGACAGATATCAAAGATACATTATCAAGATAAAAAAGTCAAGTTTCTCAGCAATATGTACCATATTCCACTTTTGTATACAAAAATATTGAAAAGAATACACTCCGAACTATTAAGAGGGATTATATTTAAGGAAAAAAGAACCTGTGAGGACTTTGAGTTTCTAAATTACTTCTTAATTTCTGTATTGTCTGAATGTTTCACAATGGAATAAAACATGTTTTATTATGAAAGCAGCAAAGACACAATTACATATAAAAATCTAATAAAAATGAGTGAAAACCTCAGCAGATATCTACCTTGTTAACTGAAGGACTGAAGTAAAGAATACAGGTGTTCTATATCAAGCATCATTAGCCAACATACATAGGAAAACTAGAACTTGGAAATTCTTTGTTTCTAGTGATCTAGTGATACAATGGCCTTGAAAACCAGGAATTCTAATGGCTTATTATTAGATCTCAATCACCATTCCCATAAACATTCCTAACCTACTTAGTAAGAATTTAGGGAAAAGGGAACAACCAATGACTATAGATCCCTCAAATAACAACCCATTAAAATAATTCTAGGACCTATATAATTATCTTGGGATTCTAGTTTCTTAATTTATGTCCCACAATCTCTAGGGGAAATATCAGGTGTTGTTTGCTAATTAGACTCCCTGGTACTCTCTCAAGAAATTTTTACTGATATAGCATGTGATTGCTGGAAGCAAGCACCAATTGCAGGTTGAGAATCAAATACTTGCTTTTTCCATCTTATATACCTCTGTTCCAGGGAATTTTTATTTTCCAGACTCTTTGAGATCCCACCTGGTAAAAAATGTGGGCAATATATTGGGCTGTGTTCAGGAGAATTGACCTTATTCCAAATATGGCTCAAATGTCCCACAGGGTCACAGCAAGAGAACTAGCCACTGAAAATGGGGTGTAGTGGAGGTGGGGTTGTGCAGAGATAAAAGGGCTCTGGGACTTACTGAAAAAAACAAGGTTGCTGGTCCAAAGTGGCCAAATGCCCATAGCTGGAGCAAGAATACAATACACAAGCAAGGAGGAAGTCCAGAAAAACAGGATTCAGGATAAGTTAAATGAGTGCAAGGTACCCACCTGAAAACTGAATCAGGGGGTCCGAAGCCAAGAGCATCAAGAGAAGCTATCTCTTCTTTTCCTCCAGTTGAAAGGATGACAAGTGAGGTAAGGAATAAGGGCAGGGTACAACATGATGGATGTGAGCTGAAGCTGGCCTAGGGACACCCCTGACCTTAACTCTAGATCCTAAAGTGTCAGGTGGGCCAAAGTTGAAGACACATGCAAAACAGAGCATTACGTGTCTTGAGAAGCAGAGAGTCAGATAAGAAAACTAAGGATGTGGATCCAAATACAGCACCAAAACTGGCAAAAGCTCCTGAGATCAATGGTAGGAATCAGGAAATGAGATGGAAGAGAGATGGGGACACTGAGATCTAAACATATGATGATTGGCTTTCTCTTGGTTCTCCTAATTTCTCCAACCTTCTGACCTTGTCCAGCTCAGTGTCTTTGTGACTTCTCACCATCATTCAAAACTCTTAAGTTTTCGAATGTTCCAGGGTTTTGTCTTAGAAGCTTTTCTTCTCTTAATTCATATCCTCTCCCTGGGTGATCTTATTCAGTCACATGGCTCTAAGTATCCATATGTTGACAACTCCCAATTTTCTCCAAACTTACGAACTTCTGTAAGTTTCTGGAAATGCAGGACCTCTCCAAACTTATATCCAACTCCCTCCACTTAGATATCAAATAGATATCTCAGATGTAAAATGCCTTAACTGGACATTCTTTTTGAGATGTAAACAAAGAACACTATATGATTGTTAACTATTCTTTTGTTTGTAGCTATAATACCTAGATTGCTTTATAAGACCCAGTTAAAATAAATTATATTTTAGATAATTACTTAAAATGACATAAACACTACAACTTTAAAATTAATGTTTCAAGTCTATTTCATACATGTTCATTTATACATTCCTTGACTAAGAGTCTACAATTAATTAATCAGACTCAGCACTTCAAAGAGGCATAAGACATAGAACCTCTCCTCAAAGAACCCAGCATCTAGTAGTGGGTGGAGACAGATACATACCAAATGTCGGTGAGGCGGAGAAGAGAAAGGCAATAAGAATAACTTTCCTGCCCTAGCCAGTTTGGCTCAGTGGATAGAGTATTGACCTTCGGACTCAAGGGTCCCAGGTTTGATTCTGGTCAAGGGCACATGCTGGGTTTCGGGCTCGGTCCAACGTGCAGGAGGCAGCCAATCAATGACTCCCTCTCAGCATTGATGTTTCTATCTCTCTCTTCCTATCCCTTCCTCTCTGAAATCAATATATATATATATATATATATATATATATATATATATATATATATACATATATATATATTAAAAAAGAATAACTTTCCCTTGAGGGTCATTGTTAATTACACACCATGGAACACCATTTCTCAGAGGGCTCCATTCTTGGCAATATTAGCTTTAATCCTGGAAATTAGAAGAGTTGTAAGTAAGTTCACAACTGTGCTTATAGTCAATAACCTCACAAACTCCGTATGTGTCAGACATGTGTTATTTTATAAACATCATCTCGTTTAATCTTTACAATAACCCTATGAGAAAGTTGCCATTTTGTTTAATTAGAAAATGGAGGTTTAAAGCATTTTAATACTTGCCTAAGTCACCTCAAGTAATAGGGTTGGCAAATCCATATCCTTAGCCACGATTCTAAACTGCCTTTTTACAATTGGTGCTTTAACTAATGAAAATGGTGGTAGGTGTTGTGTGTGTTTTTTTTTAAATATCTGTACTAAAAGAAAAAAAATAAATGTATGAATAATCCAAATAGTGAATATCCATTATATGTTAGCAATAATCCCCAATTACTAAATACAATTGGATAGAAAGGACAATAGCTTCGGAAGCTGTGAAATGGTAGGTTCAGTTTTCAAAGCTCATAAAGACACAGCAGCAGCAGGGATATTATTTCAAGTTTCCTGCTGATTGCCTTTGGAGATAAGCTCTTAGTTCTAAAGTGCATTCTGTGTTTTGGGCCTTCTCTTATTACTATAACACAAGCTGAGATGGAAAAATCATCAACCTTGCAAAGACTGAGAGAATAGAAGCCACAGCCTATAGGAATATAGTCTTTTAAATTTATTACCTGTTATGCATTGATTTATCACATATGGCAGGAATTTAAACCAGATGTCTGCTTAATGGAGGGGCCATCCCATGACGGACAGGGGAGAGGAAAGGAATGTGACCTCATCTAGAAAGTAGAGAATGAGAACTTGTAGGTGGTTCAGAAGTTTCCTTTTATGTTAGCTATACAATAGAGTAAAAGTTCTCTGATCATCTTTCCAAATTAGCCAGGACTTCATTTCTGAATTTGGAGGTTGTTGAAATTTCTGGCTTATGAAATACAATTATTTTCATTTTGAGAAAGATCTAATATTTTCAGAGTAACTTTTACTTAATCTCAAGCAAAACATTCTTGGAAAATACAGCTCTAATATGTAAATGTTAACATCTACTCATCCCCATTTGCTCATTTTCATGTGGAATTTAGACATCACATTCTAATAGCTAGAATTCAATAGCACATTTTTGTCTGCCATCTGTTTTTTAACTGAAGCTTTAAAATATCTTTCAAGTTTATATTTAAACTAGAGGCCCGGTGCACAAATTCATGCATGGGTGGGGTCCCTCGGCCTGGCCAGCGATCAGGGCCGATCTGGGGGGGGGGGGGGGAGGGCTGGTCGGCTGAGGGGAGGGATCACGGGAGGTTGGCCCCAGCAGCAAGCTAACCAACGGTCAATTCCACGAGGAATCAGGCTCCCTTCTCCCTCCTGTCTGGGTCTGGGGTGCGGGTGAACCAGATTTGGGGCTGTCAGGGCCTCAGCAGCAAGGTTTGGGTCAGTGCACATCATAGCTACTGGCCAGTCGTCTGGTCGTTCCAGTCATTCGGTCATAGCAATTGCTTGGGCTTTTATATATATAGATGCCAAAAGTTACTTTATTTTAAGGATTTACATCTAAGAAAAAAAGATTTTTTTCACATTAGCATAACATAAATTATCAATCTATTGATATATAATTTTTTATTTTTCAAAACTTTAAAATTATTAGTGGAAGAAATATTTCTCATAATAAGTGTTTTAGTTTGTAAACAGTCTTGGAACAAAAAATACACAATATAGAATAACTGCAGGCATTCCTCTATTTTTGAGGGGAAATTACCTTGAAAAGCATTAATTGAGCAAAGATATCTTTCTCAGAAGTACTTGTGATTTAGTTTTCAGTTTATTTTTACTCTACATTAATGTGATAAGACAATTTTCTTCAAAATGATTAGTCCATTTAAACAGTTTTTACTACAGAAGAACAACCCAAAACAATTGATTATACAAAGGAGACACGCACATGTGTACACATACATGTAGATTGACTGCCAAAGAGAGTTACTTTGCTCAAAGCTAGCGCAGTCATTGACAGTCTATGAAAAGCACAGAAGGGAGGTCCCTTTCTGTGTAAGGAAATTCAACACATGCCTAAAAGAAGCTACCTGAAGGTCTCATTGTATGCCTATAACTGCCTAAACAATTGGTTCATTTAACTTTTCTCAAACATGTATTGAGCACTCATTGTGTTCTGAATACTCTTCTAGGCATAGGGGGAAAGAAAGTGAAAAAGCTTCATAAATGATATGTCTTGCTTAACCAGTGTAAGGTAATTATCTGGTGACTTTTCTTCCTATAGAAGTTAAATTTACATGCAACAAAATGCAATATCTACTAAGTGTATAATTGGATGAGTCTTGACAAGTGTGTATATTCATGTAACCAATGCCCAATCAAGATATAAGACACTTCCACCACCCCTAGAAAGTCCCTTCATGTCCTTCATTCACTCTCCCTTCCCAAATAGGCAATTTTGTTCTAATTTCTGTCATCATCAGTGAGTTTGTCTGCTCTTGAAGTCACATAAATGGAATTAAACAATAAGTATTCTTTTCTGTCTGATTCACTTACTCTGTGCAATGATTTAGAGATTCATCCATATTGTTGTATTAGTAGTTCCTTCCCTTTAACACTGATTAATATTCCTTTGTATAAATACATGTTTTTTAAAAAAAATCCATAATCTTGTTGATGGACATTTGTATTTGTTTCCAGTTTTTGGTTGTTAGAAATAAAGCTGCCATTAACACTCTTGGATACATTTTTGTGAATATATATTTTCATTCTTTTGGATAAGCCAGGAATGGAACTGCTCAGTCATTAGGCGGGTATAATTTTATTAAAAGCTCCCAATAATGCAAAGAGGCTGTGTCATGTTATATACCCACCAGCAGTGTGTGACAGTTCCACTTGCACTACACTTTCAGCAACAATTGATGTCAATCTTTTTAGTTTTAGCCATTTTAGTGGGTGTGAAGTGGAATTTCAATGTGGTTTTAATATTTCCCTGATGACTAATGATGTTGAGTATCTTTTCATGTGCTTATTAGCCACTTGTATGTCTACTTTTGTGAAATGTCTGGTCAAGTCTTTTGCCTATGTTTTAATTGTGTGTGTTTTTCTTTTGTTTTTTATTTGTAGGAGTCCTTTATATGTTGTAAGTTATCAGATGTATGAATTAAGAATATTTTCTTCTCAGTCTATGATTTGCATTTTTTGTTGTATTGATTATTAAGGTCAGATCCCCCCCCCATTTTTAAAACTAATTTTATTTTACATTAGATTATTTTGTATTAGTTTCAGATGTACAGCATAGTAGTTAGACAATCATATACTTTACAAAGTGTCCCCCAAATATTTCCAGTACTCTCCTGGCACCATATTGGTTTGCATTTTAAATATACTTTTTCAAAGAGCAGTTTTAGGTTAACAGAAAAATGTATCAGAAGGTATAGAGAATTCCTGTATACCCTCTATCACTACATAAGCATAGTCTCTCTGATTATCAACATCCTGCACCAGCGTGGTCCATTTGCTACAATCAGTGAACACATCATTATCAACCAACACATCATTATCACCCAACATCCTTAATTTACATTAGGGTTCACTCTAGGTGGTGTACATTCAATGGGTTTGAACAAATGTATAATGACATTTCCCACCATTGCAGTATCATACAGAGTAGTTTCAATGCCTTAGTATTCCTCTATGTTCTCTCTATTCATCCCTCCCTCCCACAACCCCTGACAACAATTGATGTACTGTCTCTGCAGTTTTGCTTTTTCCAGAATGTTATAGAGTTGGAATATGTAGTCTTTTCATATTGGTTTCTTTCATTTAGTCGTATGCATTTAAGGTTCTTCCATGTCTTCTCAAGGCTTGACAGCTCGTTTCTTTTGAGTGCTGAATAACATTCTATTGTCTGGATATACCAGAGTTTATCTATCCATTCACCTACTGAAGGACATCTTGGTTGCTTCCATGTTTTTGCAATTAATGAATAAAGCTGCTATAAACATCCATGTGCAGGTTTTTGTGTGGACTTAACTTTTCAACCCATTTAAGTAAATATCAAGGAGTATGATTGCTTGATCATATTGCAGAATATGTTAGTTTTGTAAGAAACTGTCAAACTGCCTTCTCAAGTGACTGCACCATTTTGCATGCCCTTTAGCAATGAGTGAGAATTCCTGTTGCTTCACACCCTCACCAGCATTTAGATGCTGGTCATTTTAATAGGTGGCATTGGTAGCTCATTGTTGTTTTAATTTGCAATTGCTTAATGACATATGATATTGATCATATTTTCATACACTTATTTGCCAATTGTATATCTTCTTGGTGTCCAGGTTTTTGCCCATTATTTAATCAGATTGGTCTAATTAAAAAATGTATGTGAACATTATAAAGATAGTAACACAATCAAGCTAATTAACATAGTTACTATTTTTTGTGTGCTGAGAACACATAAGATCAACTTTCTGAAAAATATGGACTGCTTCATGAATTTGCATATCATCCTTGTACAAAGGCCATACTATTCTTTCTGTATCATTCCCATTGTAATATGTGCTGCCAAAGCAAATACTCAAGGTTTTATTTTTTTTTCATACATTTTTCCAGTTGTTCCAAAACCATTTGTTTAAAAGACTTCCCTATCCCATTGAATTGGTAAATACTCAATTGGCTGTATATGTGTGGATCTATTTTTTATTTCACTATTATGCTCTATACACATGTACACATTTTATTTTATGATTGTGATGTATAATCCAGGCTTGATTCATTATTATAATTTACACATTCTCTCTATAAAATGGTAATATGCAAATTAACCATCACTCCGCTACATAAGCCACGCCCACCAGCCAATCAGGGCGAGTATGCAAATTAACCCCAATCCAAGATGGCTACAGCCACAGAGAGCAAGGTTTCCCAGGTAACAGAGGAAGCCAAGCTTTCCATAGCCGTTGCAGGCCTAAGCCTCCACTCAAGCTACAAAGTTTCAATTATAGAAGGTAAACAAATTCAAACAAATGGCGGCAGAATGGAGCTTGAGAGAGCAGGCCAGGGTTGCTGGTGGCAACAGGGGAAGCAAAGCTTTCCGCACACCCTGGCCGGACCCACCCGCTTAAGGCAACAAAGTTTCAATTGTAGAAGGTGAATTAACTGCCACAGAAATGGCTTCCGGAGCCCCAGGCTTGGCTCCGCTCCAGGCTACAAAGTTTCAATTGTAGAAGGAAAATAAATTCCAGATACCAGGGCCTCTGCTTGGGTTGCCAGGGGGCGTGGCCGGCCTGCAAACCACCACAGGCCCCTCGCTCAGGCCGCCCCACACCCCAAGGGAACCCCCACCCTTATCTGTGACACCCTTCAGGGCAAACCAGCTGGCCCCCACCCGTGCACCAGGCCTCTATCCTATCTAATAAAAGAATAATATACAGATTGATCATCACTGCAACACACAATATAGCTGCCCCGATGTGGTCAAAGATCCTGCCCCCATGTGGACACAAGATGGCCACCACAAGATGGCCAGCAGGAGAGGGCAGTTGGGAGGCACCCGGCCTGCAAGGGAGGGCAGTTGCGAGGGACCAGGCTTGCAAGGGAGGGCAGTTGGAGGTGATCAACCCTGCAGGAGAGGGCAGTTAGGGGTGACCAGGCTGGCAGAGGAGGGAAGTTGGGGGCAAACAGGCTGGCAGGGGAGCAGTTAAGCATCAACCAGGCTGGCAGCAGAGTGGTTAGGAGGTGATCAGGCTGGCAGGCAGAAGCGGTTAGGGGCAATCAGGAAGGCAGGCAGGCGAGCAGTTGGGAGCCAGCAGTCCTGGATTGTGAGAGGGATGTCCGACTGCCCGTTTAGGCCCGATCCCACCAGGAGTCCCAGATTGGAGAGGGTACAGGCTGGGCTGAGGGACAACCCCCTGCCGTGCACGAATTTCGTGCACCGGGCTTCTAGTATTTATTATAATTATACTAGAGGCCCGATGCATGAAGATTCGTGCAAGAATGGGCCTTCCTTCCCCTGGCTGCCAGCACTGCCTTCGCTCTGGCCGGAGCCACCTTTCTGCCTTCCCACACTGCCCAAAAGCCCAGAGTGGCTGGGGTGGTGCGGAATGCCTGCATCATTGCCATGACAATGACGCAAGCGTCCCGCGCGTCCCACCCCTAGCCGCTCTGTGCCTGCGTATGCAAATTAACCCACCAGCTTTGTTGGGTTAATTTGCATACTCACTCCTGATTGGCTGGTGGGCATCATGAAGGTACAGTCAATTAGCATGTTGCTCTTTTATTAGTGTAGATCCATTTTAAAAATTCCACATGTTCCTGGGTCCCTAAAAGTATTACGGGCCTTAGGCACTGTGCCTAAGGATAATTGGCCTTGTAGGGGTAAAGCTAGCTTCTGCACATGTAGCCATGTCAGAAACTAGGTGTAGAGGCTTATGAAATTTTCTCTAGGAGCATCAGCTGAGCTTGTAGGCCCTGAGCAATTATCTAGTAGCCTGTGATTCATTACTCCCAATGTTATGTTCTTTGTATTATCCCTGATCCTTCAGTAAGGTCTTGTGTGCCTGGCAATAAGAGGTGGTATCATCTCTACATAGGGTTATGCTCTTATTAAGTCTGTCTGTAGCTGAAGGTACCCTATTTTTGTGAGAAACTATGTAGCAATAGCTCTGCTTGTATTGGAGGAGGCGGTGAGGGGAAGAATGATATATTTCTTCCTTAGCTTATTATAATTAGAGATATTTGTATGAAAATAGAATCTCTGCTGCTTAAGTGTTGCTCAGCTCCTGCTGATCACTTCTCACTCACAGGCATCGTCCTTTGTGATATAATAGTTGCTGTGGAGATGATTATCCTGTCATGGAGAAAGAAGACTTATGAATTTAAATAAAGAATGAGCAGCAGGAAAAAAAAAATAAGAGCAGCAGGAGCAAAAGAACTATGCCAAAAGCCAAACATTTAATCCAATTCAATTTTCTCTTGCCTTTTAAATATTTATTACATCATAAAGTTGGGCGTACCAACTTAAAAAATACACAGTTCAGGGTTAATGGTAAATAATGACAGAAGGAAAAATTAAAAGAAAAGGCAAGATATAATGCTGACATTCTTTACAGAAACAAGAGTGTGTGCAAGTTAAAAAAACACTCAACAATAATAAACATACGCTATTGGGCCATACTACCGTGGTTTAGATAAACAATTAAGCTATTTGGATAGTTCTATTGCAGCCTAACTTTTGATAAGGTGTTGAGGTCATTTAGACATATTCAACAAGTAGAAAACACAGTGTTGAGCTAGAAAGACTGTGTGTGGGCTTTGTATCGAACAGAGCTGGATTGAATATCACAAGTATTGATTTTAGGCAGGCTACTTGGCCCTCTTTGAAGTTCCATTTCATCAAGCATAAAATTGGGATAAATTTGTAGGGTTGTTTTTTGGGATATTCAATTGGCCTGGATTCATATGGCCATGCCTGTTATTTATAGCCAATGTCTCTTCTGGCTGGTCATTGCACTCATCCTGATAGGTCAGTGACCATTTGGTACTAGTTATTACATTTTCTGAATATCATCTGTCAATCAGGACAGGATAGGCTATGCCACAGTAATAATTTCTAACACCTCAGTGGTTTAACACAATGAAATTATATTTTTTTTGCTCTCATAGATTTTCCTGTGGATGTGGCAACTGTCCTCCCTATTGTGACTAATAGCTTCCAATCCAAGATCGTTAGAGCAGGAAGAGGGGTGGACATGGGGGAGGCATACCAGCTTTTGATTTCCTTGGCTTGAAAGAAACAAATGAGATTGCTACTCAATTCATTGGCCAGAACTAGTCATTTGGCCCCAACCTATCTGCAAGGGAGGCTAGGAAATGTAGAGGAGGTTATGTTGTCATCGGTGAGCACTAAGTGCCTTTGGTACATCATTCCTTGTTTTGTGAGGATTAGATGAAATGCATATAAAGGTTTTATAAAAGTTGTACCTAATGAGATGGGTCAGACCACAAAGGCTGATCCAGGTTTAAGTCTTGGTGTGAATGACAAGTTGGTTGAGATTATTATTATTTTTTAAATATTTGTTTATTGATTTCAGAGAGGAAGGGAGAGGGAGAGAGAGATAGAAACATCAATGATGAGAGAGAATCATTGATTGGCTGCCTCCTGCACACCCCCGACTGGGTATTGAGCCTGCAACCCGGGCATGTGCCCTTGACCAGAATCAACCCGCAGGCCAATGCTCTATCCACTGAGCCAAACTGGCTAGGGCGAGATTACTTTCATTTTCACTTGAAATCAGCAAAAGAACAGAAGAAAGAATACACATAAAATTGACCAAGGATACAGAGCAGTACATGTGGAATACAGCACCCCAATGCCTCCATCTGTCTTTTTCCTTAAGGAAGCGTGTCTCAGGTTCAGCAGCCTCAGCGGCCCAAATGGGGGAGGAATTTGCCAGGTCAGCAGAGCCCAGAACAAATCGTCACTATTTTTGGCTGGACTGGATCATGGTGGTGTGGGGAACAATGGGGAAGCACACATAAGGTCCCACCCTATGAGGGTAAAAGGATTTCTTGCTGAGTCGAAGTTATCTATTCCATGATTTATTCCTTATTGAATTTTTGAGACTGCATTGATAATTTCCTGAGTTTATGCTTATGGTAAACTTATACTATAATTCTATAGGGGAATGCTCAAGAAAAAAAAATCTAGCCTCTTCTAAGGAATTTATAATCTAATTAAAGAGATGAAGTCACTATCAGTAAACAAGTCAGTCAATAAATGGCAAGGAAATATGCCTATCCTACATAATAAAATGGTAATATGTAAATTACCATCACTCCGCTACGCCCACGATTGGGCCAGCAGGAGACGCAGGGGGCGGGACTCAGGGTGGCTGGGGTAGCTGATTGGGCCAGCAGGACGCTGAGCTCGCGGTGCCACTGGCGCCGCGAGCTCAGCGTCTGTGCCATGGCTGCCGGAGGCTTTCGGAAGGCCTGGGGCACCGGCGGACAGCCGGCCAGGTCCCCCGCGATCAAAGGCCAAAGCGGGGGACCCGGCCGGCTGTCTGGTCCGGCGCAAGGCCTTTCGAAAGCCTCCGCAGCGCCGGAGGCTTTCGGAAGGCCTGGGGCACCCGCAGACAGCCAGCCCGCTGGTGCACCAGGTGCATGATTAAATCATGCACTGGGCCTCTAGTTTAATATATACCTAAGAAAGAAAATTTAAAAATAGGGCAGCATATAATAAGATGTTGACTTTGAGGTACATATGACCCCCCAAAAATAATGAAAGGAGAGAAAAATTACTAGGAAAGTTAGTCGAAGTCAGGCAACATTGCTTCTCTGTGGACAGTTAGAGAATATTTTGGTGTAGGTTCAAGTGACAAAGCCAAGAAGTGCAGAACATTTCAGACCACATTTAACGACAGGACTGATCTTGGAGGCTGAAGAAATTTCAACCCAATTGCTCTGGACAAGATGGCACCAGGAGTAACTTGGATGCTGTGGGAATGGAATGCTTGCAGGGCGGGGGGTGGGGAGGAGACTGGGGAGATACAGCGAGGGGCTAATGAGAGAGAAAAGTTGGGTTAATATACTTATACCAATAGATTATAGGACTTTTTGATTTATGCTACAATTGCAATTTTTACCAGTATATAGTTTAAATCTTATTATATTGTAAGTATTTCCCCATATTCTGAAATAATACTTAAAATATCCCAATTCAATCAAATACTTGCTATGTGACTTTCAAATCTCCTAGCCTCAAATTTTTCATCTCTAAAGTAGTGATAATAGTACCTACTTCACATAGATATTATAAAAAAATAAATGAAAAGAATGTATGTGTCTAAACACACATTTTCTAATACTCGAGGAATATTTTCTGGCCATTACAAATTATGTGATGATAAAAACTAAAATTTTTCTTATTACTAATTGTTAAGAAATGAGTTTTAAAAATTATTTTGTATATTTCTTTATGTTTGGGGGGAAATTAAACCCTGCCAGAATTCAATAAGTAATGTCTGAAAAATCTGTATAGTTTATCAACTAAAACATAAAGTTGTTATTTGAAAAATAATTTAAATGTGTCTTGGAAGTATTAAAATTACTTAAAACTCATGGCATGTTTTCTTGTAATGAAATGCTCCCTTAATTGTATTCTTTCAGCTCACAGAGCCACAGTATCAAGAAAACGGCCTTAATTCCTAATTTCAGATAAGAAAACACCAAGTGCAAATGTGTATGTTAAAGTGAAAAAAATCTCAGTAGTGCGTGACAAAATCTCAGTGTATTAAGAGCACAGGCTTTTAGTCAGAAAAAATAGAGTTTCTATCAAGTTCTGTCACTTCATAGTTGTTTAATTTGGTGGTGAGAGACAACCTCATTTCCTAAACTATAAAATAGGGTTGCATATACTTACCTGCAGCCAGGTTGCAAAGCTTAAAGAACATGCCTCTGAAATGACTAGACATGATGAATGGCTAATAAGTGGTACCTATTTTATTATTCAGCATGTTCTTGGTAGATAGACTAGGGACCCTGATCTGTAATTATCTAGCTACTCTGGACTCATCACAATTAATATAATATAGTAATATAATTTGCATAGTTATATATAATGGTTGTCATCCTCACCGAGGGTACTGTTAGATATGAAGGGAAAATCCTGCAGCTCGCCATTTTCAGCAAATAGTAATTCAAGCCAGGCTCCAGAAGATGAAAAACAGAAAATGGAGAAGGTCCAAGGGCACTAGAGTAAAAAATGACTCTTGGACAATTTTGAGAAAATGGATTATTTCAAGGCTGACATTTATTTGAGAAATAGCATTAGATCTGTGTAGTGAATTTTGTGCTTTGAGGGGACATGGTTTAGTGCTAAAGCCTTTCATATATTTAATAGTCTGATAATGTGTTAAGTGCAGCAAATTAAATAGCTATTTGAGTGCTTTTCTGATGTGCGAAGCAATGTACTTAATTGCCACTAGTAAGTGTCCTTAATTTAGTGAAATCTCTCCCCTGTCTGTTGATGGTTTTGACACTGATAAGGTAGAGACCATTTGCTTTCCTCCCTGGGCTGCAAGCAAAGAATGCAAGGCAATTCTGTTGTTGAGGGCTACCCAGACTAGAGAATCATTACTGGGCATTCTTGTCTCTAGTGGCTCAGCAGGCTATTCTGTTAATGGTTCTGCATCATTTTCTCTACTTGAGCCAAGGCCAAACCATGAGCCTATGATTCTAAGAAAGTGGTTGCCTTCATCTCCTGAGAAACCTGTCAGTAAGTCACATCCAACAGAAAGAACACAGGAGTCATGCTCATATTCATCTATTATTGACAAGCCCTCTTTTTTCTCAAGCGAGAGCTAGTAATAAAGACTATAATCATTTTGAGAACAGTAAAACATCTTTTCACAAGTAATGCAAAAAGAATAGCCTTGTACAAAGGTCATTTTACAAGTGTACAAACAATTCTAAAGTGGAATTGCTTCCTCAAAAAGGATGCACATTTTTAATGTTGATGGGTATGCAAATTACTCCTCAGTTGTATCAATTTACACTGTGGCCCGCTATGTCTCAGGGGGCCTGTTTCTCACACTTTTCCCAACGGAAGATGTGATCCAAGAAATAATATTTCAGTACTGCTTTAATGTGAAGTCCTCTTTTTATGAGTACATTCAGCGTTTTTTCCTATATTTAAGAGCCATTTGTTTGCCAACATACTTATTAATATCCTTTATCGTTTTCTATTTGCTGGTGGTGTTTTTTTAATAGATATAAAGGAATCCTTGATATATTGGGGAAATTAGCCTTTCATCTCTGGTTCAAACTGCAATTTTCTCCAACATTTAGTGTGTCCTTTGACTTGTAATGTTCTTTTTAAAGGAAGAATTTAAAATATTTATATGGATTATCAATCTTTCCTTATAGGTTCTCCAGGGTTTTTTTATGTTGCATTATATTGATAATAAAATTGACATCTTTAAAAAAATCGAATATGTAAGAAATTTCATAGTAAAACAAAAAAGAACCCAATGGACACAGAGCCATAGTCTTATACAACGTATATATAGTTTGTATGTGTTAGGTATCCTCTTTTCCCCCCACATTAACATTGTAACATGTCTTAAAGTATCATGGTTTATTCAACAATTATTCCATCCAGGTGGAGCCTCAACTCTTTTGTGTTGTACTTGGAACCGCTTTCGCTAATTTAAGATTATAGAAGAACTAGAGGCCCAGTGCATGATTTAATCATGCACCTGGTGCACCAGCGGGCTGGCTGTCCGCGGGTGCCCCAGGCCTTCCGAAAGCCTCTGGCGCTGCGGAGGCTTTCGAAAGGCCTTGCGCCGGAGCAGACAGCCGGCCGGGTCCCCCGCTTTGGCCTTTGATCGCGGGGGACCCGGCCGGCTGTCCGCGGGTGCCCCAGGTCTTCCGAAAGCCTCCGGCGCTGCGGAGGCTTTCGAAAGGCCTTGCGCCGGAGCAGACAGCCGGCCGGGTCCCCCGCTTTGGCCTTTGATCGCGGGGGACCCGGCCGGCTGTCCGCGGGTGCCCCAGGCCTTCCGAAAGCCTCCGGCAGCCATGGCTCAGCGTCCTGCTGGCCCAATCAGCTACCCCGGCCACCCTGAGTCCCGCCCCCTGCGTCTCCTGCTGGCCCAATCGTGGGCGTAGCGGAGTGATGGTAATTTACATATTACCATTTTATTATGTAGGATATTCCCATAGCTTTGAGCAGTACTTTTTAAATTATATTTCCATCTATCAGGAATCTATTTTTATGTTATGTTTGAGGGTCTTTTTTTCCCAGGTGGCTACCAGTTGTTCCAATAAAATACCATACCAGTTAAAATGCTGTCAGTGATAAGTGACAGAAGACAACAAAAAATAGCTTTAAAATTCAATATATTTATTAACTCCCCTAACAAAAAAATTTGGTGTAAGGTCATCAGAGAGTTAATTCAGTGGCTCAACAATGACTTCAAAGATCCTGCTTCTGGCCCTAGCCGGTGGATAGAGCATCAGCCTGCGGACCGAAGGGTCCCAGGTTCGATTCCAGTCAAGGGCACATGCCTGGGTTGCGGGCTTGGTCCAACCTGCAGGAGGCAGCCAATCAATGATTCCCTTTCATCATTGATGTTTCTATCTCTCTCCTCCTCTCCCTTCCTCTCTGAAATTAATAAAAATATTTTTTTAATTTTTTTTTAATATATATTTTTATTGATTTCAGAGAGGAAGGGAGAGGGAGAGAGAGAGAGAGAAACATCAATGATGAGAGAGAAGCATTGATCGGCTGCCTCCTGCAGGCCCCCCACTGGGGATCAAACCCGAAACCCGGGCATGTGCCCTTGACCAGAATCGAACCTGGGACCTTTCAGTCCGCAGGCCGATGCTCTAGCCACTGAGCCAAACCGGCTAGGGCAATAAAAATATTTTAAAAAAGACCCTGCTTCTTTCCACTTTTCAGTGTGTTTATTAATATTATTTAAAAAATATATTTTTATTGATTTCAGAGAAAAAGGGAGAGGGAGAGAGAGACAGAAACATCAATGATGAGAGAGAATCCTTGATTGGCTGCCTCCTGCATGTGTCACACTGGAGATTGAGCCCGCAATTGGGCATGTGCCCTGACCAGAAATCGAACCGTTGCCTCCTGATTCATAGGTCAACATTGGCTGGGCTGTTAACTTCATTCTTTATTCAAATTGAAAACTGAGGGCTGTGCACTCAAAACAACCTTAGTGCTATAAGAATTCATTCAACTAGATAATGAAATTTGTGTACCACTAAACTTAGATGACCAGGTTTGCAGAATATTTTCACACTACAAATCAACCAAATCACATCTTTCAAAAGCTATTGTGTCCAATACAACAAATACAGCTCCATTATTCTAACGGAGGCTATGTGGTTACACTCTGGAGTAGAATTTGGGAAAATTGGATTCAACTCCTATGGAATTAGCCATGAAGTACCTCAACTCCTTACCAAACCCTGCAGCCCACCTGCATCTGAACCCAGGTCCCTGTCTTTCCCTTGAGTTAGGGAAGATGCATCCATCTTCTATCAAGGCCCAAGTCCAATCCTTCCACGTGGCTATGTACCTTCATTATTACCTTGCTCTCCTTTATCTCCCATTTCTTCCCTTCTACTGGATTGTTTCTATTAGCAGTCTAACCTATCTCTCCTGGTCCCCCTTCTGCTTCCAACCACCACTCACTCCATTTTTCTTTTTCACAAAATGAAAAAATTTCTGAAAGCTACTTTTTGTCCTCACCTCCTATTATTCTCTCCTCCTTAAACTTCAGTCAGACTTTTATTCTCACATTGTTAAGAAACTATTCTTATTAGGGTTGCCTGCGTAGACATCTGTGAAGTCAGACTCTGGATTTTCCTCTGTCTTGCCTGGCAGCTCTTTCTCAGCCCCTTTTCTGGCTCCTCCTCCCTCTGCAGACCTCTTGTAGTGCTCCAAGCTCTGGACTCAGTTCTCCTGCACTCTCAAACTTAACATGTCCGAAGGAAAACTAACCATTTCTCCTATTCTCCCAATTCATTCTTCCCAGAGTTGCTTCTATTACTATAAGTGGTATCTTCATTTTCCCAAATGCTCACATGCAACCAGCCGAAAGTCCTTGGTGTATCAGAATGATGCTCTAACCAACTGAGCTACCTGGCCAGAGCCTATCAGAAAATCCTACAGATACTTACAAAACATGTCTTGAATCCAGTTACTGCTATACCCTCGTCCAAAAGATCACCATTCAGCCTGGATTACTAGGACAGTCTTCCAATCAGTCTCAGAACCTCCACTCTTTCTCCTTCTAGCCCATTCTCCACACAGTAGTCTTTGTGATTTTCCTAGAATGAAAACTGGGTTCTATGACTCCTCTTCTCAAAACCTTTTAAATGGTGTGTCATCACCCTCTGTAAAACCCAACTCCTTTTCCTGATACACAGGGCTCTACAGTGTGTGGTATCTGCCTACCTAACTTCATCTCTGTCATTTTCTCTCCTCTTCATTCCAGTTGAAGTGCTATGATTGTTTTTCTTTGCCTCAAGCACACCAAGCTGGTTGCCATCTTAGGATGTTTGAACTTATACTTGGAATATTCTTCCCCCATACATTTGTGTAGATGTGTCCTCATACTCAGGGCTCAGCTCATGTGAGAGTTCTTAGAGAGTCCTCTGCTTTATCTACTAATTCAATTATGTCTCTCCCCGCCCTCCATCATTCTCCACCACAACTTTCTATATTAGTATCTACACAGAGCAACACCATGATCAGGACCTGAAATTATTTATTCATTTGTCTCCACTGGAATATAAGCTCTTTTGAAGGCAGAGACTTTGATACTCTGTTGTACCCTCCCATTATCTGAGACAGTGCCAAACATTGATCCAGTAGTGGGTATTCCATAAAGGTTTGTTAACTGATTTATTACCCCATCTCTGTTTTGGGGGGGTCACTTTACCTCTTCTGATCTAATTTTCTTAAATATTAAACTTGAAAAAAAAAATTCCTTCTGGTTTGGCCCACCACAACGACTATGTCTTAGAACCTTATAGCAATGACAGGAAAAGTCTTGTCACACCAAAGACTTGTGTCTATGTAGAACATTCATTCATTCAACAAGCCTTTCTTGAGTGCTGACCATAAGCCTGGTGCTGCTCTAGGCATGAGAGGCCAAGTCCTAGCCATGGAGATGATAGTGCATCAGCCTTAGCAAACACATCAGCATAGAAAACTCAGGAGGCCGATGCCACCTTGGTTCTCCAGGTGGGTTTTTTTTTTTACTGATACTACACTTTCAAGGCAGCTTTCCCAATACTACTTAGTTTATCTTCGCTGGGCTCTGTCTAAGCTAACGTTATTGCTCTTATAGTAGTTAATTTCCAAGAATTCTAGGATTAAGTGATATAATTTATGTGGCTATAACTTTAATAAAAACCATGTAAAACTTAGCTATTAAGGCTGCAGAATTTCTGCAAAACTGATTTAGTTCTAATCCAAACTCTGCCATGCTTCCTAATTTAATTACAGCATGACTTGAAAGAAAAATGTGAATTTCATGAATCTAATTTTTAAAAAAATGAATGAAATGAGACTAATAAGGGATTCTATATACATTTAGGTCATGATATGCAGAAGGACTGCTAATTCTCTTGCTAAAATTTGAGCTGATTTAAAATCTGAATTGGAATGAGACAATATTTAATCAAATGTCTAGAATGAAAAGAAACCACGTTCAGAACTGACTACAGAGAATGAAAAATGACTAAGAAGAGTGAATTGTTATATATTGTGCTGCCATTTGTTGGCATATGCTGTAACTCACTCATAGAAAGCAATGTCTACTTACATTCGCTTTAACCAATTATATAAAGGGATATAGGATAGTTAGAGAATGTTTTAATCCTGTATATAAACCCTATATTTAAAGCCTTATTGGTCAAAATATTTTTGGTTGGGAAGACAGGAATCCAATTCAAATTTACATAACAAAAAGGGGAGCGTTTATTCTTTCATGTAACTGGGCAAGCCAGGACTGGACTAACACAATGTGATCAGAGAATTCCTTTCTTCCAATCAGAGGCTCTGTTTCTGGTGGAGAAATGTCCACTAAGCAGCTCAGCCTCCATATCCTACCAGCTTCTCAAGCCCACAAACAGTCTTTTTCAATCGATACAATAGAGAAATCCCGGGCAAGATCCTGATTGGCCTGTTTGGAAATAGACTCACCAAATGTATTTAAAGGCTTTCATGCACCTAAAGATTATGCTTTTCTCCTTCAAAACTGTTGTTCCTGCAATGAGCTGATTTTCGGCTAAATTTCAGGAGCCTGTAATCTGATTAAATGGATTCACCTTAAAGTATTTACTAGGATAGCTTTATCATTTGTAATCTACATGAACTGCAGATTGGTACAAGGTCAAAATCAGAAAAGGCATTTAAGGTAGTGTGGATGAAGACAGTTTTAAGCAGGTACAAGAAATCAAACCAATGTACGAGAGGTTATATATATTTTTTTCATATGTGAGGCAGATATATCTGGACATCTCTGCCCTACCTGCCCACACCATTTGTAACTGCAAATATTTGGAGTTATATTGGGGGATGCGGTGCAAGAGGTCTACCCTTGGTTTAAGTAATAAGGGGTGCACTGTCGGTAGAGAACAAAAAAGCAATGATAAAACTAAGTCAGCTTGCCTTACTTTTATCATCATGTACAGAAATTCTAAACAACGTCAGTGATATAATATCCTTTCCCACCTCGATGGACCAGTCCTAGTGTTCCTGCATCCCTTGGGGTTTCCCTGTCAATACTTCCATCTCCCCATTCAAGACATCAGAATAGAAGTCAGAGCTCTGGTATCTTATTTTTCACAGCTCTTGATACCTGACTAGGAGAAGTAATGTGTTGGTGACTTGCACTAAAAGAAAAAGAGTGAACTATAACTCCAAGAAGAATGAATCAAAAGACTGTGCTTCACAAAATAGGTGATAATTAACATCAAAATGTGATATAAATAGTAAATATAAGCTTATAAAATAATAGAATTAGCCCCCCAAATTAATTCAACAGGAAAAGTCTGTTCTGGAAGAGTAATTCACTTGTCAGCTGAGCATAAGACACTTGTAACAAATAGCTGAATAATGCTAAATGACTGTTAAACTAATTTAAGTGCAAGCGTATGAATTTGATTTGGACCAGAGGCTGTGTCATTTCCCTCATGACCCTATAAATCCTGCCCCTGCATGGAGTATCATTGCTGGTCCAGCAGGTGGCACTCTTCCCTTTGTGCACTGGTACCAAACTAACAACTTGCCCAATACATGGTAGTTCAGAGCCTTGCCTCCAGAGGAATCCGTAGAGTCTGTTAATCTAGGGCAATAACATGGTTATAACGTTTACCAGGGCAACTGCACTGGTCTGGTCTTTGTCAGGTTTGGAGATTGGTATCTACACAGCTCAGTGCCCCTTTGGTTCTAGAGTTTGCCATTCTTAGTTCTAAGCCTTCATTGGCTTTTGCTAAAATACATGGATTCTGTGTCTAAAGTCTTATGCAATGCTAGAGATCTATACAAAATTGTGATGATTTATGTTTGAATAGTACATTGAGCAAAAACAATGTTTCTCAGTTTTTTTAAAAAGAAATCTTTTTTCTAATAAAGCTTTCACATACCCCCAGAGCTCCTGAAAGCTTCCCCTCAAGAATCATTGATGAGCAGAAGTTGGAGTCCATCTGTACATGTTATCTCTAGGAAAGATTTTATCCAGCTTAGTTTTCTATAGTTTGTATTATGAAAATACACAATTTATGTCTTTCAAATATACCATTTAAATATAATAGGTACCTACTCTTCCTTTTTGAAATTGGTCCTCGAGCCTTCCCTCCTGTAAAGTGTGATTTGCTGGTCACAAAACAAAGGTACTATAATAAGCATAAGAATAAAAGGCAAACAAATATGGATATGTTAATAAAATAGTTACAGTTAAACAGTTATAAGACACCTTTTCAGTTATTACTTCTTGTCATGCTAGCTTCACTTAGAGAATGTTAAATATGTACTAGGCATAGTAATGCATATCCAATGTACTACATATATACTCTAATTTTCACAGATACTCATTTTAAGATAAGGAATATAAGGCTTAGAAAATTTATATTATTTCCCCAAATTATGTGGCAAGTTAGTATCAAAATGAGACTGGAGTTTCTAAAGCTTACACCCCTGAGAAAGACAGAACATATTAGATTATCACAACAGTCTTGCTAATAATTGAATTTCCTTCACTAAAAAAAAAAATTATAAAATGACTTTAAAATGTTAACCTGCTTTGTACAACAGCCTATAACATATATTGTTGATAAGGTGAGGCATTCTTTAAAAACTGTACAAAGAGAAGAAAGGAAGAGAGTATTAAAGAAAGATGGGAGGGTACCACAGACTAATTTAATTGATTTTACACTTTGTGGTTAGCACTATTTTCAAAGGAGATAATTCAATAAAGAACATAGGAAAACATGTTTTAAAAAGCAAAATGTGTTTAATCTGCAATGTGTGCCACAGTAAATGGGTCAATGTCTTTAATATATAGAAAGCTCTTCCAAATCAATAAGAATAAGAAATCAATAGAAGAATGGAAAAGTACAAGAACAGTTAATTCACAAAGGAACATGTATAGCCAGAAAACCCACAGAAAAAAATAACGAATCTTTCTCATTAAGAATTTCAAAATTAAGCAATAGAATGCGATACCTATTTCAATTCCCAAGTTGTCAAATATTAAAAGGAATAAAAATAATGATGATAAGAAAATAATAACAGATATGAAAATGTCTAATGTGATTGAGGAATGGGAAAAGGCATGTATACATTACTGGTAGATAAGTGAATTAAGTTACATTTATACCCTCATAGACTTGGATCTAGATATTTATTTAAATGCAAATATACAAAATGAAAAAATTATCACAAAAATTACAGAATATATATATAGTATGAATATTTGTAAATAATTGTAAATAAGTTTATGTATAATTATAAATTATAATTGCATATATGTAAATCTGTAGGAATCTAAACCAACTTGGGGTTATTGGTAATTGGGATTATCTAAAGATACTGTATTGATATTGAGATTTGGGTGATTTTCCCCATTTTTTCTTTTTGTTTACCAATAGTTTCTAATTTTCTATAGTAAAACCTAGATTACTAATGCAAATAAACAAAAGCAAGATTTAAGATAAAAGAAGTAGTATGGTGCTTAAGAGGATGAGCTCTGGAGTCAGATACGTCCAGCTTATAGGTGACTTTGATAAATCCTTTAAACTTCTTAACCTTGGTTTCCTCATCTGTAAAATGATGATGATGGTAGTGCCTACCTTAGTGGGTTTCTGTGCAGATTACATTAGGTAACTATGTAACTTACCGGGTGTACTTATCAACTAATGTAATTACAGAGTTCCTACTCCTATATTATGGGGCAGTGCAAGGTACTTGGGGAAGTTCAAAGAAGTTTGAGATTGTACCTCTTTTGTGGGCAGTTAAATAGACAAAATCACTAACTGCCCAAATAGAACGATGTCACTAACTCCAAAGAGAACATGGTAACCAAGGGATTCATGGTTCTATGTCATGCAAAGGAATCCCAAAATAAAAATTTTAAAGGTACTAGATGTCTATTTAACTCATTTGTTTCTTTTAAAAAAGGTAACCTAAATGGGTGAGTTTCATGCTATGTGAGTATATCTCAATTAAGACGTTAAAAAGGCAATTATTTTAGTACTAGAGGCCCGATGCATGAAGATTCGTGCAAGAATAGGCCTTCCTTCCCCTGGCTGCCGGCACCACCTTCGCTCCAGCCCGGAGCCGCCTTTCTTCCCCTCCGGCTGCTCAGCGCCTGCATATGCAAATTAACCCACCATCTTTGTTGGGTTAATTTGCATACTCACTCCTGATTGGCTGGTGATCGTCACAAAGGTATGGTCAATTTGCATCTTTCTCTTTTATTAGTGTAGATGTGTCATTTACCTGAAAAAAAAATGGTCTTAAGAATATTTTAATAGAAAATATAATATTGCATAGGAAATTTTCTAAATTTCTAAATTTCTAGCTGATTTGAATCATATGAAGTTGAATCTGGTTCATAAAGTTATTGAATTGCTTGGAGACTAATTTTTTGTGTGTGATTAATAAAATGATGCCCACATAGGATTTGCAAATGTTAAATATGATGACTAAAATAATGAATTCCTTAATTTTTTTTCTGTAAAGCGATTGGGAAAAAGTGCTTTATTTGTTTGGGCAAAAAAAGGGAACAGATGTTCTTTCTTAATGGTTTTCAAGGTCCAATTAAAATTCCACTCTCTCTAAAAAATTACTTCTTTGACCACTCTTGTTCTTATTGATAATAACAACCCTAGCTTCCACTTACTGAATACTATGTCCCCAGGAGTGCCTCCTAGACCTGATCAAATTTAATTTTGATAACAGCTCAGGGGGTATTAGCTCCATTTAACAGATAAGGAGACTTAGAGAGGTAAGTTGAGCAACTTGACCAGGTCCAATAGCTATTAAGTTATCAGGTTAGGATTCGAAGCTGGAACTGTTGGGTTACAAAGCTTGTTAATACTACACTATACAAATCCTTCCTTGCACCCTGTTCCATCTGTGAATGCTGCAAATGAGCAAAGAATGATGAATCAGAATTCTCAGCCTACTCTCAGAGTGTTCCCATCAAAAGGTGAAAAGCTAAAACTATATTCTGGCAGAAGACCCAAATTAGTTTTCTTTAATAATAATAATCATAATAAAACAGTATTCTGAGGCACACTTATAGCAATTTATATAATAAAACTACTCTGAGGAGATGTGCTTAATTCTTAGAGCCAATATTGAGAAAAGAATTGAACACTGAATAGTTTAAATCATTGCATATGTAGCTATTTGGAAATGCTCTTTAGTTATTGAGATCACAGCTTTTATTGAGTCCAGATTCTTACATTTTATATTTTATTCATTCACTTATTCAATGGTTATTTCCTGAGTACCTATTATGTGCCAGGTGCTGTTCTAGGCATTTGAGACACATCAGAGAACATAATGAATAAAAATCCTTGCCCCTAAAGAAAAAAATAATAATAAAGAAAAACTAACAAAAGAAACAGCATCAACAAAGAAAATCCCTGACCTTATGGAGTTTCTGTCTCAGTAGGGAGAGACAGAGAAAGAAATATATGTCAGGTGATGCTACGTGATACCAATAGAAATATGAAGGGTAAGGAGCAGAGAAATGAGGGCTGGTGTTTAACTAGGGGGTCAAGAAAAGCCTCTCTGAGGTGTTAGCATTTAAGTGGAGATTTAAAATAAGTGAGACTTAGAGAGTGAACCATGTGAATATCTAAGGGAAGAGCATGGTGTGGTCTTAGCAGAGCAAAATGGCCACTGGGGCTGGAACAGAGAGAGGAAGGGGAGAGCTGTCCTGGGTGAGGGTAGAAAAGAATTTGGGCCTGCTGTCAGTGATAGACTTTGTGGCTTTTTCTCTGAAGAAAGGAGAAGCGTTAGGAGGCTATTGTAATTGTCCAGGTGGAAATTATGGGGATGATAACAGTGGAGGGAATGACACATGGTTGGACTTTGAAGGAATTTTAAAAGTACAGTTGACCCTTGAACAACCAGGGGATTAGGGCATCAACTCTCCCACAAGAAAATTCACGGATGACTTCTGACTCCCTAAATGCTCACTATCCGCAGGGGATTGGTTCCAGGATCCCCGGGGATACCAAAATCGAGGAGTTTGAAAAGGGGGTATATCGAAGTCTGACTCTATACTTATTGAAAAACAACTACATATAAATGGACCTTTGAGGTTCAAACCCACGCTGTTTAAGGGTCAGCTGTAGAACTGAGAGGATATCTGGATGGATTGGAATGTAGGGTGTGAGATACTGGGTATGAGGAGTGAGAAATCTTTGTGTTAAAATCCTAGAGAATTAACTTCGGAGGGAAGAGCCTTCAAAGTCTCCCTCAGGCCTGGCTCTTGTGTGCACAGACCATTTGACCTTGGAGGTTAAGTCAACAGGAGTCATTAAAACAGGAGTGGTAGCCCTTCGGCCCAAGCTGGTTCGCACTTGGGAGGGGTTGCCAAGCTAAATAGTGGCTGTGGGAAAAGAACAGATGCCCTTTCTAATGAACTGCTTCCCGTTGGTCAAGGAGAGGAACTGAACCTAGAGGTGCAAGAACAGACTGATCAAGTCTTCAGGAGTATCAGGAGTATCCTTCCTTCCTTCCTCCCTCCCTCCCTCCCTCCCTCCCTCCCTCCCTCCCTCCCTTCCTTCCTTCCTTCCTTCCTTCCTTCCTTCCTTCCTTCCTTCCTTCCTTCCCCCCCTTCCTTTCCTCCCTTCCTCCTTCCCTTCTTCCTTCCCTCCCTTCCTCCCTCTCTCCCTTTCGTTCTTTTTTTTAATTAAGGTATTACAAACGTGTCTTTATCCCCCCATTGTCCCCTCATCTCCCCAGTCCTGCCCTCACCCTCACCCCCTGTTGTCTGCCTTCGCTCATGCTTATATGCATGCATACAAGTCCTTTGGTTGATCTCTCCCCCTTACCCCCACCCTCCCCTACCTTCCCTTCTTTTTCTTCATCCCCCACTCCCTCCTTGGCCCAGCTTCTTGCCTGCTGGAAGGTTCAAAGTTACCCTTGGTTCTCAAACTCCAGCAGGTGTCAGAATTGCCTGGAGTGCCCTGAAAACACAGAGTGCTGGGCCCCACTCCCAGAGTTTCTAATCGGGGCTGTGTGTGTGTGTGTGTGTGTGTGTGTGTGTGTGCGCGCGCGGCCGAGAGGGAGGGAGTTGAAATTTTGCATTTCTACAATGGGAGAAAAAAAGGAGACATATGTACTACTATTTGTAATACTTTAAATAAAATAAGGGGGGAAAAAACACAAATTTTGCACCTCTAACAAGTTCTTCGGTGATGCGTGAGAACTCTTGCTTCTTGTATCAGAGGGTGAGCAAAGCAATGAGTCTAGAACTCCGCCTGGTGAGAAGTGCGTGGGGAAGGTTCCAGCCCCCAGGCGTTTCCAGTCCCCTGGGAAAGGGTCCACTTACCCCAAGGTGCTCCTGGGCTGCCCTGAACCGCTGAGAGTAAGAAGCAGAATTCAGCAAAAGTGAAGGCGCGGGAAGTCCTTCCAGACGAGACATCCCCTCAGGGACCCAGCGGCGGAGCGAGGGCGGGAAGGCGGCCGGGGCCAGCCCCCAGCTCCTAGGAGGGCGCGGGCCTGGAGGAGGCGTCCCAGAAGGCGGCGCCTCTCGGAGGAAGTTGGCCCTTTAACTAGTGCAGAGCCCCGTGGCCCGTCGCATCAGCCGACGGGAGCGAGCAGCGGGTGCCCACCGGAGCCGTCCGTGCCGCCCGGGGGTGTGGGCAGGGCCGTCGCCGCGCTCAGCACCGCGCGCCCCGCAGCCATGGGCGCCTCGGCCTCCAGCCAGCTGGACGAGGGCAAGTGCGCCTACATCCGAGGTACGCCGCCGGGGGACCCTGGAGCCAGGCGGGCCGCCCGGGCACTGGCCCCAGAGGGGGGCGCCCCGGCTTCCACGCCCCGCTGTCTCCCTGCGGGCGCGGGGGGTCCCCAGGTCCCACCCAGCGCGGGTGCAGCTGGCGGCGCGGTGGGCTCGGGTGGCGCCGGGGATGCTGGGGAAGGGCCGCGGGCGGGCGCGGAGAGGCAGGTGCAGGCGGCGGGGTGGGGCAGGACCTCCTCTCCTCCGCTGCACCCCCCCCCCCCCCCCCCGCCCCGGGGGTCTGGTCTGCCCTCCGCCCAGAAACACCTGTCCCTCCGGGCCCAGGACTTCTTCCTTCCGAGCTCTTTCTGAACTTGTCGGCGCAGGAACGCGGGGATATCCCTGGTTTTCTAGACATTTCCCTGGGGATTCCCGGCCCCTGGAGCAGAATTCCCCTCCTGGTCATGCTGGCCTGGGTTTCTAAAACGCGGCCTTGGCCACAGTTTCACTGGAACTTCAGAGCGCCCATGGGGGGATGATTTCATCAGAGGCAGCAAGGACAATGCCTTTGTGCGCCCAGGTTGTAGGGTTCCTTTCCCTCCCCGGAGAACGGGGCGGGGGGGGGGGGGGAAGCAAAAGAGGAACACCAATATATTTTGTAACTGTTGCTAAAGTCACAGAGAGGGAGGAGAAACTCATTTTTGAGAGAATTTCAGAGATGTGGTGACTCAGAAAAGAGTGTGAGGCAGAAGAAGAAGAAAAAAAAAGCCTTAACTGAAGTGAAACTGCAGGAAATCATGACTCTTATCTCCTGGGTGTACTGGGCCTCTCTGTCTTCCCTCCCCACAACCCAGCCCGCAGCCACTACCTAACATTGGGTTATCTTGTGAATTGGATGTTTCTCTGGTTTTAGAAATAGCCTCTAAATTCGGCACGAAACTCTGGCATGAAACCCTACTTCGGTTAAGAAATGGCTCAGTTCTTCCTGATACCTCTCTCTGGCCCCCTAAATCTTTTTCTAAGAAGAACGCACGTATTTAGGGTTCTTAATCCATATTTGTTTTTAGCCACCACAACACTTACACGCCTTTGAAAAGGATATCAAGTCGGGGCACTTGAGCGCAGTGGAATTGATTCTGCAGATTCCTGCTCTGGTGTTTTTGGAGCTAGAAGGTCATCCACAAGCCATACTGTCAGTGGATAAAATGTGGTCAAGTATCCCTGGGCTGTTGTTTATTTAAAATGGGGAAAAGATGGATGACTTGTTTATATTAGTAAAAGAGCTAAACCAAGACTACCTTAGTCTTACGCATGTGGCTATAGGATTGTTTTTTTCACCAGTGTGCAGGGGACTGGAAGAACAACGTAAAACATAGTGTGAAGGAGCTTGCTTTGAGTTATTAGCAAAACGTGTTTATGGCACTTATTTTATATTATTTTATCTCACTGAAAAGCTGAAAAACACCTAACGCTGAAGCATGGCCATCTACAGTAATCATTGGAAGTCCAGCCTTGAGAGGGATCAGCTTGCTTGAAGAAGACCTCAGGGTCATGGTTATTGTTGATGTAGACATTGTACTCGTGTGATAAGAAAATGTGTTACCTTTTTAATTCTGAAATGAGATTATTACACAGGAGAGATATGAGATAGTTAGTGCCCGGGAAGGACTTTCATGACACTGAGTGTGTCCTCTTAGTCTTGTTCAATTTCATCTCCTCATTCTTTGTTAGGGAGGGAACTTGGAAGGTATATAAGGAAGAGAAGAGTTAACATCAGAATACCTCCAGGGAAAATGAGACGTTGCCTCATGGGAGCATACAAGTCTTGCCAAAGAAGAAAAGTGCATTGGAAAAAATGCATGGTGTTGTGAATTGTTAGTGCATGAGCAAATGAAGGTCACCGGGCTGGGATTTCCTGATGGCTTTGAAGCTCCCGATCCCTGGGAAAACTATCTTCTCGGCTTTGCCCATTCTTCAGCCATTTCTCAAGCTATGATTGAATTGTAAGCAGAATGATGGAAAGCATGACAGTAAAAATTAAACACATTTTTAGGACCCATTTCTCATAAAGTAGCTGCCAGTGAAATATTACATATAGATTGGAAAGCTCTTGTGCTGAGACAATAAGTTTCTTTCAAGCTTGATAAACTTGCTAACATGTGGAGAATAAATAGTCAGTATGTTTGGAATGAGTTTTGTTAACTTCATCTTGTATGTGTTAGAAACAGCTGTCTGAATCAGCATTTACTTGTAGGTGAATCGTTGAACGGCTGCCATTGGGTTTGTGTGCCTCAAAATTGTGTGTGAATAGTGATCTTTGTCACATGGATGTTTTGAAAGTACATTATTTCTTAGGATTTGGGAAATCTCTAGGTAAAGGGGTATCAGAAGTGTTAAAGACTTACTTCATTTCTAACGATGCTAGTTTTGAAAATTACTTCCATATTCACATTTCCAACAACAAACTAATTTTTCAGAATTGTTTCTAGAAGACATTCAATAATTTCCCTGGATAAGATTTTTTATTAATAAATAATAGAGACCAACTTATAAGCACATGGGCAGGGTTATCTGTTAGCTTTCAGGGAATCACCTAAAAGTGTCTTCTTTTGGTGAGAAAGAAAGCTCAGACATTCTAGGTATCAGTGGCCAATTTAAGACAATTCTCTCTTTTTATGCCTTATTTCTTTTTTCTTCTTAAACTTTTGGTATGCATAAAAGTGAACTATAGCTTCAAAAACAGAATATTTTCCTTTTTAAGCATTATCTTTTTCCTTTTGAAAATTACCATTGAATTGTTAATTAATCAAAAGAAAAAGCTGAAAACTCTTCCACATACGTCCTATGGAGGGTCAGAAAGTACTGGAAAATCAGTGCTGCAGCTGAGAACCGTGGGATACACAGGTCCTGGGTCGGGGCTGCTGAGCACTTCTAGGCCTGGTAGCAGCAAATAGCAGTTAGGAAAACTGTTCTTTTCTTAGACGTGAACTGTAAGAGTTAGCTTAGGTGGCTGTATAAGCAACTATTCAACCCTAACTGGTTTGGCTCAGTGGATAGAGCATCGGCCTGAGGACTGAAAGGTCCTAGGTTCGATTCCAGTCAAGGGCATGTACCTTGGTTGCGGGTACATCCCCGGTGGGAGGTGTGCAGGAGGCAGCTGATCGATGTTTCTCTCTCATTGATGTTTCTAACTCTCTATCCCTCTCTCTTCTTCTCTATAAAAAAACAATAAAATATATTTAAAAAAAGAAACTATTCAGATAACAGTATTCAGAGGGAAGTCCTCCTCGATCAGGTGAGTGAAAGTTAGGAGAGCTGTACATGTTTGCAGGCTTCTCAGTGTAGGTGTGTAGTACCAGTCCACACAGTTGCTTATTCTTCAGTCAGGATTTGTTGTGTGTGTTTTTTTTTCTTCATTTTTTTAAATTAAGGTATTATGTGTACATATCTTACCATTGCTAGTCAGGATTTGTTGGTAGGAGATGGGCATAGACCTGGTCTGATTTATCTGGATAATTATGACAAAGTTATCTTAGAGTCCAATTTATCTGGCTAGTAATGGCAGTAGGAAGTGGGCAATGATTATGACATTAGTATTTGTTTCAGTTCCTAATTTGTAGAAATGAATGGGTTCTCCTAAGAAATGAGGGATTGCAGCTCCCCTGATGGGAATAGCAAGGAGGGAAGAAAGAAGGAGCAGACCCAGTATAAATAACACACAAACATAGACTGATCACATTGTCTTTTGATAAAAAATTTTTTAAAAAAAGTCTTCAGCCCTAGCCAGTTTGACTCAGCGGATAGAGCGTCAGCTTGTGGACTGAAGGGTCCTGGGTTCAATTCCTATCAAGAGCACATGCCTGGGTTGTGCGTTCAGTCCCCAGTAGGGGGTATACAGGAGGCAGCCAATCAAGGATTCTCTCTCATCTGGATGTTTCTATCTCTCTCTCCCTCTCCCTTCCTCTCTGAAATCAATAAAAAAATATATATATATTTTAAAAATGCCTTCAAGCATGCCAACCTACCGATGAAGCTAGTAGGCGTTTTAAATTAGGAAAATGACTGCAGGTTGAGAATTTCTAGTGGCAATCATTACTTTCGACCACCTTTAGATTTTGTGAATGGAAACCAAGACTTTGGGAATTTAGTGTGAATTGAGAATTTCTTAGATTCAACAGAAATAAAGACACTAACTGAGACACATTCACATTTTCTCCTGTGCTTGAGGAAGAAACAGTGACCTTCCTTCTTGGGTCCCCATTTATGCTTTGATAAACTCATAGAGACAAATGTTAAATCAAGATCTGGCCCGGCTGGCGTGGCTCAGTGGTTGAGCGTTGACCTATGAACCAGGAGGTCACAGTTGGATTCCTGGTCAAGGCACATGCCTAGGGTGTGGGTTGGATCCCCAGTGTGGGGTGTGCAGGAGGCAGCCAATCAGTGATTCGCTCTCATCACTGATGTTTCTGTTCTCTTCCTCTCTCTTCCTCTTTGAAATAAATGATAAAAAATATTTTATAAAAAAGATCTGCTCAATGAAACACTTCTTTTTTTCTATGGCAATTGGCTATATTATCAAGGGTGCTTTAAATAATAGTAAGTCCTAACATGGCAATAGTGATTTTAATGTTTTTCATTTTTAAGATTACTTTTGCTGTGGACTACTGAACTGATGGTGGTGTTACTCCCGTTGTGATCTTTGGGTCCCACCTAGAAAGTGCCACTGCAGGAGCTCAGTCAGTAACAGTCGTTTCTAATATAACTAAAATAAACGCACTGTGAAAGTTTTACAAAATATGCAGTGTGAACTTTGATGGTGAATTTTCATCTCCTAATCAGAAATTGTAATTTATTTTGTCAGTGAAGCGGGGTGATACCATTTAAAGAAACAAGGTACGTACAGCAATTTGCATTGTGAATGGGAAATGAAGTCAGAAGTGAAGATGAAAGAATAATGGAAAGGAAGACAAAAGAATAAAAGCGTATAATTCATCTGCTACAGTCTGTTTAAAGCACTTGAGTAAAACTTAGGACTTGAGAGCTAAAATGCTAACATTTGCAAACTAAACTACACACACACACACACACACACACACACACACACACACCCCACAACCACCACCACCACCACCACCACCACCAAACAAAACTCCAAATGCAATACAGATTTTCTCCTTTGAAACTGAACATTCACTTAAAAAAGGGACTAGCAAGTTTCTGCCAATAAGGAAATGCAAGCCAATTTATAAAAGTGACTTTTTTTGGTACTGCATGTTTTTTCTCACTTAGAGGAGAGAGGGAAAGATTTAGAAACATGAAAGCAATTAATTCAGTTTTGCAAATTGCAAGGTCTAGGACCCCAGAAGCTTATATTCTTATGCTTGAGGATGTGTGGATGTTGGTGTCTGTAGGATTAGAATAAACTAATAGTTTTTACTAGGAGCCCGAAGGATTTAGAGAGTCTGTAGTCTGAAGGAATTTTGGAAGAAGAGTAAAGGTTCTATGCCAAACCACATGGATATTTTTTCTTTTCCTTTTTAATAAACCATTTTTTTTGTTTTAAAGTAAAATACAGGTTTGGAAAACCAGTGCAGAGCTTAGTGAATCATTATAAAGCAAATTTCCTCGTGGCCATTACCAGGTCAAGAAATGGAAAGAACTTCACAAGCTATCCCAGAAGTCTTCAGGTGCTCCACCCCAATCCTAGACCTTTTTTGTCTCTCCTCATATAACCACTGTTTTCAGTTATCTATTGCTGCCCAACAAGCTCCCCCAAAAGATAATGGCTCTTAAAAACAACTAATTAGCCCAGCCGGTGTGGCTCAGTGGTTGAGCGTCAACCTATGAACCAGGAGGTCAGGGCACATGCCCAGGTGGCGGGCTTGATCCCCAGTGTGGGGCGTGCAGGAGGCAGCCAATCAATGATTCTCTCGCATCATTGATGTTTCTATATCTCTCTCCCTCTCCCTTCCTCTCTGAAATCAATTAAAAAATATATATTTTAAAAATGTATAATACAAAACCTTTTTTAGAACAGCAGATTGTGTCTCTAGATTTATAGAGCCAAACAATTCCTGGCACTCATCCAGAGCTGACAATCGTTCATGTTCCCATCATCCAAAATAGAAAGACCTTGTAATACACAGGGCATTGTATAGAGAGTCCTCAGCAGTAGCAAGGAGAAATTAGCCCTTGGCTTCAAGACTGATTTGGACCTACTCAAAATAAAATAAAATAAGATAAGATAAGATAAGATAAGTAAAATAAAATAAATAAAATGAAATAATAAAATAATAAAATAAAATAATAAAATAAAATAAATAAAATAAAATAATAAAATAAAATAATAAAATAAATAAATAAAATAATAAATAAAATAAAATAAATAAAATAAAGTAAAAGCAAACCTCAGAAGGACTAAACTGATCCTAAGTAACTTAACTGCATGCCTGAACAAAGTCCAACATTCTTTATAGGAATACAACAAAATACACATGCAACTATGTAAAATTCACCGTATCCAGTATTCAAGCAACAAGTGCCAGGCAAATGAAAAAACGAAACTATCCATAACTCTAAGGAAAAATACCCATCAATAGAAAAGACAGGAATTACAGACCTGGTGAAACTAGCAGACAAGGTTGTTAAGACAGTTTTTATAAATATATCCTATATGTTAAAGAGGAAAACATGAAGCCAATGAAGAGAGAAATGGAAGATATTAAAAAAAGTCCTTCTCTCCAGTCTTTAGGAAAGAGAATATATCTCCTGTGTTTTGAAGTCTGTTGGAACCTCTGCTGGAGAATGCATACCTGTCACCAGCATTCTCAACAGATCTGGGAAAGGGGCAGAGCAGGTCTGTGTGTGGGACTGCTCACATGCGCTGGTCTGGGGCCAAGACAAATGAGTAGGATCAACTCAGAAGGAAAACTGTGGATATTGCACGTGCCATTATCTTTGGGGCTACATGGGATGAGTGATAATTTCTGTGATTAGCTCGAAAGAATTCAGAGGTTTTCCCCCAATTTGAATTGAACGCATTTGTTTAAAAGTAAATTTCCTATGTAAGCCACGCGGAATGAGTTAGATAGATATGGCCAAATAATTGCCTGAACAGAGCAGACACGGGCTTGGAGTTGGATTAAGATACATTTTATTAGCAACAATGGAAAAATGGGTACTATCTGGAGTATAAATATCTAAAATAGTTTCATCGGAGAGGATTACGTTAGTAACATTTTTTGAAATGTACTGTTTAAACTTAAAGTAAATAAGAATTTACAGCATGACTAAGAGCATGACTATCAATCTATTTATTTATTAAATTTTTTTAAATTACATTTTTATATTCAATATTATTTTGTATTAGTTTCAGGTGTACGGCATAGTGGTTGGACAATCATATACTTTGCAAAGTGTGCCTCCTGATATTTCCAGTACCCAACTGGCACCATACATAGATATTACAATATTGTTGACTGTATTTCCTGTACTGTATATTATATGGGATGTCAATTCTTAGTGAAAAATGATAGCTCCTAGTCTGAGGAATCCTATATAATAAAGAGCTAATATGCTAATTAGACCAAACATCAGTACGACAGTCCGGACGACCTTCCGGACAAAACCGGGGCTGCAAGAGCCGAGCCCCTTGCATGAATTTCGTGCATCGGGCCTCTAGTGATGATAATAATGACAGTAAACACTAATATTTATTCAATGCTTACGGTGCAACAGGAAGTAAATGTCTCAGAGAAAAGTTAACAGGATATCAAATCTTCTTTCAGAAATTCCTAGTCCTCTCTACATAGTTTTTTCTTTTCTTTCTTTTTAAATCCTAACCTGAGGACATGTTAGAGAGAAAGAGGAATGAAGAGAGAGGAAACGAAAGAGAGAGAGAGAGAGGGAGAGAGAGAGAGAGAGAGAGAGAGAGAGAGAGAGAGAGAGAGAGAAACATGGATGTGAGAGAGACACAGTGATTGGTTGCCTTCCGCATGGGCCCTGACCTGGGATCAAACCCGCAACCTAGGTGTGTGCATTGACCCAGAATTGAACCCGAGACCTTTCAGTGTACTGGACAACACTCCAACCAACTGATCCACATCAGTGAGGGCCACGTAGCTTTTTTTTTAAAATTTAATAAATCTTTATTGTTCAGATTATTACAATTGTTTCTCCTTTTTTCCCTCCATATCTCCCCTCCACCTGGTTCCCACCTCCCCTCTGTCCTTACCTCCCCCACACTGTCCTCATCCATAGATGTATGATTTTTGTCCAGTCTCTTCCCATACTCCCCACACAGACACCCCTTTCCCCCTGAGAATTATCAATCCACTCCCATTCTATGCCCCTGATTCTATTATATTCACCAGTTTATTCTGTTCCTCAGATTTTTAATTCACTTGACTTTTAGATTCACTTGTTGATAGATATGTATTTGTTGTTCATAATTTTTATTTTTTTCTTCTTTTTCCTCTTTTTAAAGAATACCTTTCAGCATTTCATATAATACTGGTTTGATGGTGATGAATTCCTTTAGCTTTTTCTTATCTGTGAAGCTCTTTATCTGCCCTTTAATTCTGAATGATAACTTTGCTGGGTAGAGTAGTCTTGGTTGTAGGTTCTTGCTGTTCATCACTTTGAATATTTCTTGCCACTCCCGTCTGGCCTGCATGGTTTCTGTTGAGAAATCAGCTGATAATCGTATGGGTGCTCCCTTGTAAGTAACTAACTGTTTTTCTCTTGCTGCTTGTAAGATTCTCTCTTTGTCTTTTGCCCTTGGCATTTTAATTATGATGTGTCTTGGTGTGGTCCTCTTTGGATTCCTTTTGTTTGGGGTTCTGTGCGCTTCCTGGACTTGTAAGTCTATTTCTTTCACCAGGTGGGGGAAGTTTTCGGTCATTATTTCTTCAAATAGGTTTTCAGTGTTTTGCTCTCTCTCTTCTTCTGGCACCCCCATAATTCTGATGTTGGTACGTTTGAAGTTGTCCAAGAGGCTTCTTACCCTATCTTCAACTTTCTGAATTCTCTTCTCTTCTTGCTTCTCTGGAGGAGTGTCCTTTGCCTCTTTGTATTCCAAATCTTTGACTTGATTCTTGCGTTCCTCTAGTCTGCTGTTGAGTCTCTGTATAATATTTTTTATTTCAGTCAGTGTATGTTTAATTTCTAGTTGGTCCTTTTTCATATCCTCGAGGGTCTCATTAAATTTATCGGCCTTTTCCAGGAAATTCTTGAAAAACCTTATAACTGTGGTTTTGAACTCTATGTCCAGTCATTTGTTCTCCTCCATTTCTTTCATTTGTGATCTGTTTCCTTGTCTCCTCATTTTCGCTGCTTCCCTGAGTTGGTAGGGTAGCTTTGTGTACTAGTTGTCCTATTGGTTCAATGGGTCAGCCTCCCAGTTACCTGAGGTGGACACTCTTGGTGCACCCCTTTGTGGACTGTGTGTACAGCCTTGTTGTAGTTAAGTCTTGATTGTTGTTGGTGTCACTGGGAGGAATTTTCCTCCAGGCCCATTGGCTGTGAGGACCCGCTGTGTCTATAAAGGAAGAATTGCTGTGTTGGAGACACGTTTATGGGGCAGGACTTGTTCCAGTAGGGCTTTGGTGCTCACTGAGTCTGCCTCTTGAATGTGTCCTTTATGAGAGTAGTTGAAATCTGGTGTCGTCTCACACCGACCACTAGATACACTAGTGTCTGGATCTCCAATGGGGTGCAGGTCAGCTACTGTCTGAGGCCACCCCGCAGGAGCTACAGCAAGAACTACAGTTTTCTCCTTTTTGCTTGGGGTTTGGCAGTTTTGGAGCAGTCTGACTGGAGCTGCTGTAGTTTATTTGGTTAAGCTTCCACAGAACAGGCCATTTATATGCAAAAGCCGCTGTGTGGAGCCTGGGCGGGTTTGTAGAATGTGTGGGGCGGGGTCTCAGGGCGGGGTGGGGTCTCAGGGTGTCACTAGGCTAGGGCGTGGCAAACGGCGATGGCTGCCGTCAGCCGTCTCTGCCTTTCCGCATTTCCAAGTCCCTGCGTCCTGTGCTCCAGCGCAGTAAACAATGAATTCTGGGCGCACTTCTGCAAAAAAGTCACTCTCCCTTTCCGACCCGATGGCCGACAGTCCAGCTTCTCCCCGTAGGCATCTGGGTCCCCCACGTGTCCCCAGAAACTGGAGTTCAGAGTGATCGGGAGCTTGTTTCCCTTCGGGTTGAAAAAAAGCTGCGTGCCCAGTCGCCCGCCACCAGCCCGATTCGCGTGCCTCCGTACCTCAGCTTTTCAGCGTTTGTACTCCTTTCTCTTTCCTTCTTAGTTGCAAAACTTCCAGTCAGCCAGCTTTCCCGTGGTGCTGGGTGGTAGATGTTTTGTCTTTTAGTTGTATTTTTGAAATCGTTGTGCGAGGCGGCAGTTTAGTTTTTACCTTTGCTGCCATCTTGGTTCTCCCAGCTTTCTCTTTAATGGACAGGAGTATAAGGAGAAACAACTTGATAGGATTTGAAAAGTGACTTACTTACTTTATGGGCTAAACCAGTAATTTATCCCTTGGTATAAACTGAAACATTTACTAAATGCTTGACTATACCTTAATTCTAAATTATTGGACAATTTTTTGAAGTGAATATTGATGTGATTATAAATAGCTTAATCCAGAAATTAAAATTCATCCAAATGTTAGCAAAACATAATATGGCACTTACAAATAGGTCAAAGCAGGCGTAGTATGTCACTTTAAAACTTCAAGTAAAATGGTAGCTGCAGGGACCTTCTTCACCATAGAAGAAAATATTTATATTTGTGGAGCAAGATACAAAAGCCTCATAAATGGAGCTTTCAGATTTGAAGAGCAGCATGATACTCTCCTGAGGATTCACTGAATCCGAAGCTGGAATCTGTTATATTGAATCTGTCAACAGGCCTCCATCAGTTTCTCCTATATAAAATGGGGACAAGCAGTAATGCCTGGTGAGATAAAAAGAGCTCAGAAATGAAGGCAGTATAATCCTCCGATTTCCCAACCCTACGATTATGCTAATAAATTTGTTTTTACTATCAGAGATGGCATCAGGCCTTCCCAGAGTAAATAATCGGCTTTCAGATGCTGCCAAATAATACCTATCTCACACATTTGTTCTGCAGACTAATTAATGTTTCAGAGTGTTTAAACACAATGCCTCTACAGAAGCAATGGCATAATTTGTTGGGACATTCTAGGATTGTAATTAGTGCTAATTAGATTCTTTTCAACAGCTTGTTGCATTTACAAATTACTGCGTCTAAGGTATTCTGCTTTATTTATTCATTATGAAAGAGTCAGGCACAAAGGTTTAAACAGGAGCCTTTAAACAATTATTCTCAAGATTCTACACATACCCCTCCCCTCGAATCAGGGGAGGGCAGTAGCAACACAGCTTTCTAGTCTGGGGAGAGCAGCTGTGTGCTGGGACTTAGCTCACACTGGCTGGTGAGCGCTGAATCTGGGAATCACTTCCTAACTCAGAGATCAGTGACATCTTATTGGTAGCTTGCAGTCAGCCATGATAGATGTTTGTTTGTTTTTGTTTGTTTGTTTAGACCCAGTTTACCAGCACGTCACAGCCAGTACTGCTGTCTTCAGGGCATGGAATCTGGTTGCTGAGAAGCAATTGCCAGTGGCCTGAAGCCAAATTTCAGTTGCATATTAGAATGGGCCCCAACTCTGAAACTAACACTCCCCAAATCTCAGTAGCTTGACATGATAATGATTTATAGCTCACCCATTATACAATCCAATGTGATCCCCTGTGGGGTAGAGACGGGGGTGGGGTCATTCAGGGACCCACACTCTTTCTCTCTAGTACATTGTGCCATGGACCCATTGACAGACTGGTGAAACCTATGGATTCCTTCTCAGAATGACATTTTTAATGAAAAAATAATAATAACAGGATTATAAAAGAAACCAATTTATGAAAATTCAGTTATCAAAATATTTTTAAAATCTGCAATATAATGATGTATGGGCTTCTTTATGCATTCAATGGCAAGATCTTGTGGTGGGTCTAATAACTGCTGTCATCTTGATGAAATGCTTTTCTAAGACACGCAGCAAATGAAATGTGCAGTGAAAACATCTGTGATCTCGACTGATGACAGTCACGAGTACTGCTATACTCTGCTATGGTTTGTTGCCTACACACAATACTGAGGAGATGCGGAATTTGAGTTGGAAGTTAATCAAAATAATTGTTACTTCCCCCATTCGACTTTTGGACCCCCTGAATTCTACCTGCAGATCCCATAAGGTTCCACAGATTCCAGAGTAGGACCCTGATTTAGTGACTCCATTATTCTTAGGGGCACAAAGACCTTAACTGGATATCCTGCATGTGTCTGTGGATAAGAGGAGGGATAGTGGCAGACTAGTTGCCAACATTTTATGGACCAGGCCTGGGGTCCATTTCTGTTCAACCTTAGCGTTTCCACGTGACCCAGCTTCCTTCTGTATCTGTTTGGCAATTTCTATCAAAAGTCCTATCCTTTTTTGTTTGTTTGTTTTAATTCATTTTAGAGAGGAATGGAGAGGGAGAGAGAGATAGAAACATCAATGAGATGAGAAAATCATTGATCGGTTGCCTCCTGCACGCCCCCCACCTGCGGATGGAGCCTCAAACTTGAGCATGTGCCTTGTCTGGGGATTGAACCCTGACCTCCTGGTTCATAGGTTGACGCTCAACCATTGAATAACACTGGCTGGGCAAAAGTCCTCAACAGGTTGACTCTAATATTTTAATGAATTGGTTTTCTACTTTATACTCTCACTTTGAAGGTAGGCTATCTCTTTACATGATCTTTAGGTAAGAAACGTTTAAGCCCTCTAAGCTTGAGCTGTAGACATGTATGACCATTGAACTCTTGAAATGTGGCTAGTTCAAATCCAAATATGATGCAAGTGAAAAATACACACTGGGTTTTTAACTCTTGGTACAAAGAAAAGAATGTAAAATGTCTCATTAATATTTAATAGCAATTACATATTGAAGCAATATTATTTTGGTTCTAGTGGGTTAAATACACTGTTAAAAATGTTAATGTGCCAAAGCAATCTTGAAATTACCCTAGAGGCTCACATCTGTGGCTCACATGATATTTATTTTAGACTCTTGTTTCTGAATAAAGATTTGTAGAAGATTCATAGAGCTGCAAGGGACTTGAGAGAGAAGCATCTAACGCAATCTCTTAATTATAATCCCAGTGACTGAGTGAGCTACCCCTGTCTGCATAGCTAATAATGGCAGATATGGGACTGGAACTCAGGTCTCCACACCTTGGTACAGAGTTCTTTTCATAGTCCATGGAATGTCAATCAAATTAAACCAAACCCCAAATCTCCAAGTTTTAAGTTTCCAGTCCAAGCAGAATATACTGTAATTCAGCGTTATATGTAAAAATCCTGAAAATGGCAAGTCTTTTTAAAATCTTATGTACTGTATGATTCAGCCCTAAATTTAAAACTTAAGTATAGCTTCCCCTTGGTATTGAAGAATTGCATGCACAGGTGGGTAGGCAGACTGGCTGGTACTTGACTCTCTGATGAACCCAGAAAAAAGGAACCCTGAGGTCATTCTCCTTTGTCCCTCTGTTGAACGTTTAAGCTCATAAAGAAGTGCTAGACTGTTCCTATCTCTCCTGGATTTTGTCTGAAAGATATGGGAATGTGTGTCACCCTAGGACTTAACATGACTACCCCTCTCTCCCAGCCAGGAGGTGGTAGAGTAGATAGCAATTAAAATAAATAAATGATGGGCTTAATTTTCTTTTCTTCCATTTTCTCTTCTTGGCTCCCACTTTGGACTCTGTAGCCAAATGTAAGACGATGTCTGGAATCTTTAATGATCTTTTGGTTCTAGAATATTCCTTCCCATGGGATTTTTCTCCCTCCAACTCACTCTCCCTCTGTAAAGCACCAATTTTCATAGGATTGCATTTGGGCCATTGTGTATTTAAATTATATTTAAGATAAGAGTTTAGATTTATAAAAGCTCTTATCTTAAATGATATATTTCCAATACATCACTTTCCCTCTTAGGACTTTTTAATAATGTAAGTGATTTTGAATCATATAATTTGCTGTTGAAATTGAAATAACATAGTACCTTGCTCAGACCCTTTGGAAAAGATTATATGTCACCTACACTCTGGAATGTTCCATTTTCTCTGTACTTGCATTTCTCTGCATTGTCAGCAGTCGTTAGATTTCTAAGTTCTGAGAAGAACCATAGGCATGCCTCCTGACCCATTACAACATTAGCGGCTCTCTTACTAACATGTCTCGTGTTTTGGTATTTCATTTCTTCAGTATTGTTATTTGACACTTTCATGAGACAGTCTTGAGGGATACCATCACTACTTTGCTTATTTCTGATCACCACAACTATTGGCATCCAGGGGTGCCTGAGAAAGAGAATGCAACCTCTCAGTGTTTCCATGTGGTTTTTATGAAAACACATGATGCCTTGACAGCCAAATTCACCATTTTTCCTGGGATATTTTAGAACTTTGCATTGTTCATTGAAAGGAGAAATATATTCATGTGATGTATTTTGCAAATGAGGGAAAAACATTAAGATTTGTAATAAAAATGTGCAAAATGATATTTACAATATGTTTGTCCCATTTTCAGAAAAGTGAACAAAATAAAAAGGAACATACAGAGCAGATCAATTCTTATAAAACATTCATCATGAATGTTAAATGTGCAGCTTTCTTAATTCAACAGAATATTGGTTCTGCAGATACACTACCCAAGTTCAGGTACTGGCCCCATCACTTGCTAGCTGTACAACCTTTTGAAGATCTCTAATCTCCTCTAACCTTGGTTTCTCCCACTGTAAAAGGGGGATCATAGTACTGCCCTGAACCAGAACTGAGCTGATATACATTTTCTTTTATTTTTTTTATTATTTTAAAAAATATATATTTTATTGATTTTTTACAGAGAGGAAGGGAGTTGGATAGAGAGTTAGAAACATTGATGAGAGAGAAACATCAATCAGCTGCCTCCCACACACTCCCTACTGGATATGTGCCCGAAACCAAGGTACATGCCCTTGACCGGAATCGAACCTGGGACCCTTGAGTCCACAGGCCAAAGCTCTATCCACTGAGCCAGACCAGTTAGGGCTGATATACATTTTCTATAATTTATGGAGTTGAGACTACAGTGTGCTCCAGACTCAGTAGGGGAGCATGGACTTTTGGGACAAATACATGAAATTTGGTAGGGAAGAGGTTGTTTGAGGCCTGGTTCTAATCCTTACCATGTGACTTTGAGCTTGTCTTTAGGCCTCAGTTTTCTCCTTAGTGCAAAAGTTGTTTGATTAAGTCTCTCTAAAGAATTTTACTGAGGATGAACTTACAAAACTTAATGGAACACATCTATTTCTAATGGTGAGATAGTCATTTCATACCTTTCATTCTAGTCATCAAATAGAATGTGCCCTCTTCTGTGAATTGAGATGAACAAAACAGATTAAACAGCTCTTGAGGGACTTCTGTTATGGAGGTGGTGGTGGGGAGAAATAAATAAGCAAATATTAAGATGGCAGGTGGTAATAAAATGATGAAGCAACCTAAGAATAGGGAAGAGGAAAGAGTGTGATGAGGGCTACCATTTCAGACAAAGGACCAGGGAAGTCCTCTCTAACATTTGGATGAAGTGCCAGGGTGGGATACAGGAGTATCTGGTTGGAGGTACATCCTGGGCAAAGGAAATAGCAAGTTCAAAGGCTCTGAATTTGGAAAGGAGTTAGTTTTGTTTTAGGAACAGCAAGAACACCTGTGTGGTTAGAGAGACATGAGCAATGTGTGCTAATGAGGGAGGGGAGAAGGTAGGTGGGACCGCATCACAGAGGAACTTACAGGCCATTGTAAAGACTTGGGCTTAAGAAATCACGAGGAGTTCTGAGCACAAGAGTGACCTAATCTGGTTTCTCTGACTGCAATGTAGAGAACAAACTGTAAGAGGGACAAGGGAGGAAGCTGGAGGTCAGTTAGGAAGCTAGAGCTATAATCCAGGTCAGAGGTGGCCCAGGCTAGGGAGTAGCTGGAGGTAGTGAGAAGTGGTGAGGGTATAAATATATTTAAAGGTAGAGCTGCCCTAGGCGGTTTGGCTCAGTGGATAGAGCGTTGGCCTGTGGACTGACCGGTCCTGGGTTCAATTCCTGTCAAGCGCACATGCCCGGGTTGTGGGTTCAGTCCCCAGTAGGGGGCATGCAGGAGGCAACCGATCAATGGTTCTCTGAAAGGTAGAGCTAACAGGATTTGCTGATGAGGTCTGTGGCATAGGAGGAAATACAGTGGCTCCAATAGAATTCCAATGTTTCTGACCTGAGCAACAGAAAGAATGGTGTTGCCACTTATGGAAACAGGGAGAACTGGGGGTGACAATGATGAGTTCGGTTTTGGACATGCTAAGTTGGATATCCAAGTGGAGATATCGGATAGGCAGATGGAATAATTAAAATGATAATAAAAGCAATGATGATGATAACTGTCGTTTGTGAAGTCTAGCCTTTAGTTACCTGCCAGGCACTGTGTTGAGAACTTTATACATGTTACCTCATTTAAATCCTCACAATAATCCTCTGACATAGGTACTATTTTCATGCTCATTTTGCAGATGGCAAGACAGGCCCAGGGAGATTAAGTCCATGGTTAAGGCCACACATGTGATACTAAATGGATGACATTCTCCCTGAAGCCAGAGTCCTCTAATACAATGTCACAATGTGGCCACAAGAGGAGGAGATGGGGCTCAGAAAAACTGAGCTGAGTTCCTCCTCCCGAAAGGAGTTTGCTGTTTGCCTCTGTATCAGTTGCCTTGATCTCTTTGTGTTTTAATTTCTTGGACACCTTGAAGGTTGTTGAATTCTGGTCAGAAACATCATTTATTATTTAAGAGCAGAAAGACACTGATGACATATTTACAACATAGTTGACTTCTGAAGAATACAAATAATTTTTACTGCCAAATACTAAAATTTCAGGAGAGCAGTAAGAAGTGTCATCTGATGAATTTATTGTTTTCAAAGGAAATAAGCTTGGATGCTGATGTATGTCCATTATTGTTCTCTTTTATAGCTGAATTAGGCATTGGGCCATGAATTTTCATTTCTAGCCTGTCCTCATTTGAAACCAGCTTTCTTATTCATGATGCTATGAGCAAGCGAAAAATTTTCCTCTATCTATCATGATAGCCTTTAGATGAAGCAGAAGTATAATCATGATGTTCTCATTTGCATAGGCATCTCCCTGACAGGTCATCAGATATCTTTATTGTTCTTGAGTACATTTCATGGGCTGCTGAAGGCATGCATAATCATCGCTAGCAATTCATCTTCTTACCTAGTTTAATGGCCCCTATTACATAGAAGGAGAATGATGGAATGGAAAGGCAGTGTGTCCAGGGCCTGCCTGCTTATGAATATGGAGTCAATTACAGTGGAGAATCATTTACATTAGCTCTTGTTATTCAGTTACCTTTTGCAAATTTCACCTCACCAGGTTAAACTATTCTGAATGGCCTTGAAAAATAAATCGTGCACCTTCTCACCAAGCAGGCTCAGATTCCTTATTCAGCATCAAGCAAGTAAGTGGTCAATCATGAGAGCATCAACTTCTAAATTAGTGAGGACTCCTCCATACATACCCATGAATAGGGCTAATACAGTCACTCGGGTTTGGGGTGGGTGGCTCCTTACTTTATAATCCTTGATTTAAAAACTAGTTTGGAGAAAAAGCAGATTAAAAAGTCATTATCTTGACTGGGTTGTTTTATTTTTTTTTTAATAATATATTTTTATTGATTTCAGAGAGGGAGAGAGAGAGAGAGAGAGAGAGAGAGAGAGAGAGAGAGAAAGAAACATCAGTGATGAGAGAGAATCATTGATCAGCTGCCTCCTGCACACCCCACACTGGGGATTGAGCCCACAACCCAGGCATGTGTCCTTTCTGGGAATTGAACTATGACCGCCTGGTTCATAGGTTAGTGCTCAACCACTGAGCCACACCAGCTGGACTTGATTGAGTTGTTTTAAATCAACACTCCATTGAATGATCTTTTCATTACTTCTTTCTTGGCCTCTACTCAATATGATGATGGCAATAGTGATGGCGATGACTGCATGGCAGTGCAAGAGCCTTATTTACAGCTGGTCTGTGGCAGAGCCAGGGACCCAAACCCGGTTCTACATAATTTTCTATAAACATTATCGCCCTCAATTTCCAGATTAGGAATAGAGACTTAAATTCTGGTTTGTGACTTTACACTAGAATATGTGCAATTTATGCCCCTTAGCATTGCCCTAGCTCAGTTTTTCTTGTTTCTCTAAGAAAAGCATTGTCACAAGATTAATAATGGCTTTGTTTTGATAGGAAAGTGTAGTGTTCTCTCTCCTTAGATCGTATTTTTATACAAGTCTGTATACTGCTACTGCACACTCTATCACAAACAATTCCCTTATCACTACTTCACTAACTATTCCTCTAAAGCATAAGTTTTATTGGCTGTGGAGGGCGCACTAGCTTCCATATATCCTGTAATTTATTTAACTGTTCTCCCCTTGTTAGACATGAAGGTCATTTTCAGATTTTCATTATTGTAAATAATATTTTAGTGAGATCCGAATGCATAAATATTTATGTGCATCTCTGATTATTTTCTTAGAAGTACTACTTCTTAGATGTCAAAGAGTGTGAACAATTTTAAAAATTACAGCTTTAAAAGGAAGGGTACAATAGAAGCACAATGCATCAGCCACACTGAATTTCTGAACCTCCTGGAACACAGTCACTAATTTGAACTCTTGGTAGCAGGGAATTTATCTTCTTCCCCCATCCCCTTTGTATTCCATGATCTGTCCCCAATACTTGTTTGTTGAATGAATGAAAAAGTTAATAAATATATGTTTTGAACTGGACCGAATGAGTTGCGGAAGCTTAAATAGACAAATGCATTAGTGATCTCTTTCACACAGAAATGTATCTGAATTAGCCCCTTCTCAGTACTGAACCATGTTTTCCTACAGATCCCTTGAAAAAAAATTTCCATAAACGTATGTAATGGTGATTATTGTGTTTGATGATTCTTATTCCTAAGGATCTTTTCTTCTTGCTATACATTCTTGAATATCTTTTTAAAAAATTTTTTATTTTATTGTTTAAAGTATTACAAATAGTAGTACATATGTCTCCTTCCCCCCACCCCATTGACCTTCCCCCAGCCTCCCCTAACCCCTGGCACATGCCCTTATCTCCCCCCCCCCCCCCCCCCCCGGTGTCTTGTGTCCATTGGTTGTGCTTATATGCATGCATACAAGTCCTTCAGTTGATCTCTTTCCCCCTCCCCACAACACTCCCCAGCCTTCCGGCTGTAATTTGACAGTCTGTTCGATGCTTCACTGCCTCTGTGTCTATCTTTTTATTCATCAGGTTATAATGTTCTTTATTTTCCATAAATGAGTGAGATCATGTGGTATTTTTCTTTCATTGCCTGGCTTCATTCTTGAATATCTTGATTGGGCTTACCTGGGAGGAGGTTGAATAATTAATCTAAGACTTTTTTCCCCCATCCCCATTATGTTGCCACTTCATTTTATATGTCTCAGACTTTAAGGAGATTACGTTAAAAGAATAAACATCACTTGCCTGCCCCTCAGGAAGGGAATTCAAAGGTATGTGTTATCTTAGCTTGAATGCCCTTAACTAAACCTGTGAGCGGGTTTTCAATACAGTATGTCCATTGGGCAACTCATTATCTCCTAGAGCCAATAAATCCATATTTGGACAGCTTAATTTGTTAGTGAACTGTGCCACAGCTGAATTCTTCCTAGTTTCCACGCTTGCTTCTTGGTTCTCACTTAGCTCCTGGCCCAGGTCCTCCACCACCCTCTCTTTCCGAGGACCAGCCAGTTCTCCTTGGTCTCCAGTTCCTGGTCAGCTCCCAGGCTTCCCTGCTTGTAGGAAAGGGGTTCAACCTATAATTCTGGGATGCAAACCCAGGTCTGTCTGCTCAAAGCCAGATCTCTTTTTTTTAATTGTGGTAAAATTTACGTAACATAATATTTATTATTTTGACTATTCATAAGTGCACAATTCAGTGGCATTAAAATATTTACATACTTGTGTAACCATCACCACTACCTAGATGCAAAACTTTTTCATAATCCTCCATGTAAACTCTATACCCATGAAATAATAACCTTTATGTTACTTGCTGTCTATGAGCTTGTCTATTCACTTCGTTTAAGTGGAATCATACAAGATGATTTATCCTTCTGTGTCTGAAGCTGGGCTTCTTTTCACTGCCACACCCTACCTGCATTGTAAGTGTTGCTCTCCATCACTAATGCATTTGTCTATTAAAGTTTCCCCAACTCATTCAGTTCCAAAAGCTGCCACACGTCTACAAAGATCTCAAAGGTTTTGCCTGCATGCCATTTGCTTGTATAGGAAGCAAGGCAGGAGACGGAATGTATTTCTTTGTCTTAACTCTAAATTCCTCTTTAGGCTGTTTCTCCTTTCTGTTTAGCAGATTTCCTTTTATGAAAATATATGAAGAATGGAGAATAATTATCCCCTCGCCCCCTATAGCAGTCATTCTGGTTGTGATCCTGCTTTTTTCAAAGAAATGACTCGATGATTTCTCCAGTAAATTTGATTGTTGCTTTTAGTTTGAAACAGATACTATTTAGGATCTATTTTTTATTTTTAAATTTCAGACCATCCCATTAACAGCAATTCTGTAGTCTTTCCTGGTATTCAAATTAAGTTTAAAGTCATGTAGATTTTAAAATCTGCATTTATTCCTCCCCCCCCCCCTTTTTTTTTTTAAAGAATCAGATCTACATTCATCTATTCAGCTCTTCCAGAACCTCTACTGGTTGGCAACAGCTTATAGATCTTATTTGTGAATTTTCTGGGTTGCAGTTACTTTACAATGTCCTTCTGCTCATCTTAAATTTCTTTTACCAGTCTTGGACGTTCTTTTTCTCTTACCATATTTAGTCTTCTATTTTAAGTTCAAAAATTGTTCTTCATGTAACAGAAGACAAGGATAAAAATAATAGTGGAGCCGAAACTGGTTTGGCTCAGTGGATAGAGCGTCGGCCTGCAGACTGAAAGGTCCCAGGTTCGATTCCAGTCAAGGGCATGTACCTTGGTTGCGGGCACAATCCCAGTAGGGGGTGTGCAGGAGGCAGCTGATCGATGTTTCTCTCTCATGGATGTTTCTAACTCTCTATCTCTCTCCCTTCCTCTCTGTAAAAAATCAATAAAATGTATTTAAAAAAAATAATAGTGGAGCAGTTTTTTTTTTTCTCTCTCTCTTTTTAAAAATATTTTTATTGATATCAGAGGGAAAGGGAGAGTGAGAGAGATACAAACATCAATGATGAGAGAGAATCATGGATCGGCTGCCTCCTGCATGCCCCCCACGGGGATCAAGCCCGCAACCTGGACATGTGCCCTGACTGGGAATTGAACTGTGATCTCCTGGTTCATAGGTCAACACTCAACCACTGAGTCACACTGTTTGGGCTCTTTCTCTTTGTCATTCCGCCAACATCACATCATCGGTGCCAAACATTTCATTTATCTCTTCTTGGTATTCCTTTTGTTTCTAACATAACTGAAAGAACACTCTTAGTTGTACTTAAAAATCATAGGTGTCAATCTATCTGTCACTATTTTGGGGGAGCCCTAGCACTCTCTTAGATTTGTTCTTGGGAGCAACCTTTTCTATTTTTTTTTTTTATCTTAGCCCTGTTGAAATCGGAGGTCATTATAGACCTATGTAGGAACCCCAATCAGTCTCCCTGGGTGGAATCACAACACGTGACTAAGTAGACAGAATTACAGACTATGTGGACCGATGGGGGCCACTCAACCCTCTTTTGGAGTCTCTTGCACCAGTCATGGTTCTGCTTCTGCTGAGCTTTATGAATTCTGCCTTTTGGAAGTTTCAGATTTTATTATAATATATACGTGTGTGTGTGTGTGTGTGTGTGTGTGTGTGTGTGTGTGTGTATGTAATTTCAGAGAGGAAGGGAGAGGGAGAGAGAGATGGAAACATCAATGATGAGAGATAATCATTGATTGGCTGCCTCCTGCATGCCCCTTGACTGAGAATCCAACTGTGACCTCCTGGTTCATAGGTCATGCTCAACCACTGAGTCTCACCGGCAGGGCTATTATCGTATTTTTTTACCACCCCTGTATCTGACTATCAGAAATGCCAGGATATGCCTTTTATCTGTCACTGTTGGAATCAAGTTGGACAATTAATAAAGACAATACATGCATTGAATATTTTAACTTAAAACATACTAATTAAACAAATTTATTCATTCCCAATCTTTTGACACAGGTCAAAGGTCTTTTTTAAAAAACGATTAGAGTTCTCTATTGTCATTTTTTGGTATCACCTATAATTTTCAGTTTTTATTTCCTTTAAGTTGGGCAAATCTTGTACAAAAAATCTGATCACAGCATCCAAATAGATGTATATATTTTTTGCGGTTATTAAGTTTTCAAATGATGTTCACTGTTGAATTGCCTATACCTAATTTAACAATTACTTTTAGAGCTCTTTATCAAAACTTTCCAAAACATTTAACTTAGTTAACAATTCTTTTCTTTTTGCACTAATATTTAGTCAGTTCATATAATATTAAATTTAAATTGCTTAATCCACAATAAGTGCAACTGGGATGATTAGGTTTGGAAGGAAACACAGCAGATGTTTGATAAGCACACAACTTGGAGGTGGAGCAGAGGTAGTAGAGAGTAGTCTTTTGAACTTGAACCCCAGGTCCCTGTGCATCAGCAAGTTCATTTTACAAAGAAAGTGAAAAGCCTTGGGTGAGTGGAGGATGGTTAAGAGGGCTCTGTCATATGCTATAATGACATCATTGTGTTCACCCAAGGTTCGTTACTTCACTTCACTAGCTGACATCTTTCTTGTTTAGAATTAGATCCAAATAGTAGTTTCCCTGGTTACTTCCTCTCCCTATAGAGAAATAAAATTGCCATCCAGTCCAGGCAGTAATTTGTGAGACATTCTGCTTTTAGTTTAGCATCTCCAATCAAATGTTTGGGGTCATTGAAGTTTCACATCCCAAATGTTTCGTGCCTCTGTGCCAACATTGTAAACTAAATTAGGAACACATTGTCCATTTCTTCCATTGGGCCAGACAGTCTGTTAATTTCAGTTTCATCAACATTATGATATCTTTTCCTCTCATTTAGTCCTCATTCAAATGCCTCTTCATCATCCTTACTACCTTGGTTCATGGATTTTCACATAGATGATGAGTGATATCTCTTTATCTCCCTTCCTTACAGCTATTTATTTGGAATACTACCAAGTACAAGTCAGTAATTATTATGAGATTGTATTTACCATCTTATTCTCAAGTTACCGTGCTCTGTACTGTTCTCATACAACTATGAAACTCTTGAGAGTATCATTTTGGGAACTTTTCCCAGTAATTTTCTTTTTTTTTTCTTTTTTTCATTTGTTTCCCAGTTATTTTCTTATAGGATTAGTAGGGCTCCTCCTTAACTATTCTTCTTTTTCCCATGACATGACTGAAGACCTTTCTGGTAACTGCTTTCATGGTTTTACATGCTCATTGCTTTCTTTTTTCTTCCACATTCAATTTAAAGATCAACTAGTCATCTTCAAGACTTTCTTCCCTGTCCTCATGAAATGTCGGCAACCCTACCCAAAGTCCATCATTGCAGTACACTAATGCATCCAACAGAAAATGACATCCTCTTACCAATCACCTCTTCACTGTAAGCTGTTCACTGACTCAATATTTTTACTTTTCAAAAGTCCTAACATTGAAAGGAAGAGGCATAAAGAACCCCACCCGTGTTCCTGGGTCTTTTAGTCTCCAGCCTGTGACTTCTTGGGTACTAAAGATGCTCCTTTTGTGTGCTAGGGATGTGATCCATCCCATGAAGATCCAAGGACTGATTCATGGGTTAGTGGGGCTTAGAATATCTCAGTAGACTATTATATTGCAGAACCAGTCACTGCAAAGATGGAGAGCAAGCATGACTGACCAAATCCTATTTGCACAGAGTCCTTAATACTCCCAACAAGGAGTGGTGACTATTACCCATCCTTTCTCTCCCAGAGCAGTAGCAGGTTTCTTTATTCCAATGGTGCATGGATGTCTCCTGGAGATGACTCCTGTGGCTCCATGTGCACAAAGACAGCAATCGGCAATACCCACAGTGGTAACTGGATAGCGATTTCTGTACGGTGAGGCAGAGATAAGATTTGTACCTGAGTTTTTCATTTTCTTTTTGGAAGATCCTCCTCCTATTCACTCTACCTCTGGTTTTGTTACAAGCTTCAAATCCTGAGCTTTCTTTTCCCCCTTTGGATCATATTCTTCCACAGTGAACTCTATACACCTTTGTATCACCCTCTGTGTCTAATATAGTGTGCTGGAGAATTTAGCATTAAATAAAGATTTTTAAGGTTAATTAATAGAAGAACAAAGGTTTTGGAAGTCATTTTTGAACTGTACTTTGCAGTTGCTGAATTTTTGGTTTTGACTTACTGCACTGTACTTCCTTAGCAAGCTGCAAATATTCGAGTAGCAAGATATGTGGTCAATTTCTAAATAGTATGGTTGGGTTTTATGTGTGTGTGTGTGTGTGTGTGTGTGTCATTCAGCATCAATATGTGCTAGCTTCATAAATAAACCAAATACAACCTCTCTGCCTCTATGAAGAAAATAGAAATTTCTCTCTAAGACGTGGCATTGATGCATTGGTATATTAAAGTTGCAGTGATTGGGGACCGATTAATTCCAGAGGCACCACTTTTAAAAATTGAATTTAAGTCTGAACTAAAACCTTAAGTAAATATAGATGTAATATTTTTTCTTTTGCTCTTTCAGGACAAGCCCATTGGTTTTCCATTTGTTGGCCAATGCAGGCCTCCTGCAGAACTCATTCTGATCTAATTTTGTAACCTGCAAGCTTCAGAAGAATTCTTCACAGGCATCTGTATCAAAATGTCTTGGCTTGGGGTTCAGGGAATTTGAAGAGGCAGGATTTTGTGTCTTTATATTTCAGCATATTATTAAAGGGGCCTGTGACCCAAAAAGCTGAGCCATTTTCCTAGACATCAGAGGTTACAAGAAATCGTTTCACTCTCTCTGCAAAAGAAGCCAAACACTTAGCTCGCATTCTCATTGATGTTCTTATCTTCACATGTTTCTTTTTTCCTGTTCTGGGTTGAGATTTCTCCTGAAACATCATTGATTTTCAAGTCACCTGGAAGTATTTGATGTGACAAGTCTGGTTTTATTTTTAGTGCCAGGACTTACAGAGTTTGAGAGACTGCTCCCACCAGTCATTACACTGGTGCTAAATGTGGGTAGTCAGACATGTCAGGAGACTGTGTCCAGGAGAAACGTGAGTATTTTAAAAATAGCAGCAGTTCTTACAAATGTTAAGTGAGAATACAGGGATCTAAAAAGAAGGGAGAGTATCGCTCATCTTTTGGGGGTAGAAACTAATGAAATTAGGTCGTTTTAGAAAGCAAAGTCAAAACTAATTTAGTAGGTAGAGTCTTCCCCAGGATTCTTGGTCCTGAATGTTGCCCGAGCTCTTTATGCTGAATTCTGAACGTGACCAGGAACCCGGTGGGCTTCTTTCTAAAAGGGCTTTGTCATTTGAGGGCTACAATGTCACTGTCAGAGCCGGGACCCCGGGACACAGCACAGCTGGCGGGAAATGATGTTCTTGATTGAAGGGTATTCTGCATTGCCTAACAGATGGACAGAAATGTATTTTTAAGCTCAAAAACTATTCTGCTGCAGATTTTCCCTGAACATCTGGCTCCCTGACTTCCCAGAGCAGCACTGTCATCTCTCGTTTCTCTCTCTTCTCGTGGCTTATATCTACTTTGTGTGATCAGAATATGGGGGGGGGGGGGGGAAATGGAAAGGAATTTTCCTTAAGGAGCAGCTGGGGTCAGGAAAGGTACGGCTGAAGCAGGCACTTAAGTACAAGGAAATGTCATGATTAAAAAGCTTTTCCTGTAAGCCAGATAGGATTTCTAAACACAGGAATTAAACAGTGTGCTTATAATACAATAAAATAGAAATGGCAGCTCCTAGTATATTTTTACTGCACGTATGTCTCAGTTTAAAGTTTTCCCATTAAATATATTTGTAAAGATTTCTTCAACCAGGTGATGCAATTCCAGGCTTCTGTGTATTTTTCACTTGTGTTCCTCCTGCTGTGCCACAGATTTGCTCCCAAACTATGCGTTTTTGTATTTTATAACCTGCGAAGTGCATCTTCTCTTGTAAACGGAAAACAACTCAATGGGGTTTAAAAAGAATAACTTTTCTTTATTGTTGAATGTATTATCGATGTCCCCTTTCTTCCCCATTGTCCCCTTCTAGTCCTCCCCCCCAGCTCCTACCCCGCCCAGGCCTTCACCACACTATTGTCTGTGTCCATGGGTTATGCATACATGCATATTGTCTTATCTTAATAGAGGTTCTGTCACTGGGCTGTGGAAAGTTCAGTCAAGATCAGTCCTCTATCTAAACGTCACCCGTCTTTGAGTCCTTTCCATATTCTGCTCTATGGTTAAAAACTTCCCTCTTCTCCTGAGAACTGTGAAAATCCTTTTGGTGGGAGACTCACCTGTTCTCTGCACTTTCCTGTTAGAGCAACTGACCCCATCAATTCAGCTGTAACCCCAAGCTCTTCACTACTGACTTGAGCTCTATCACTTCTACTATATTGTACATCTTTCCAGGTCCTAGTGACACAATTCATGGTGGGACTAATGCCTTCATGTAACTTGCTGTTGTTCTTTTTTAAGAGAACTGGGGAGACCAGACCCTAGTTAGGTGTGAGGAGGTTAGATACCTGCAGAAGGAATGGTTGAAAAATTTGCTACAAATTAGGGCAAATATGGCCTCCTCCATCTCCCAGCAACTGACCTGTGGCTTAAGCTCAGTTACAGATGCATCTCTGAGAATGTTGCAAGAACATGACAATGGATACCAATTTGTGATACCATTTAGCAAGGGACCTAGGGACACTTCTAATTGGTTTTTAGAAACCAGAATGAAGTAGCTAGTATTGTAAGATATATGGGTTATGTTTACACCACACCCCAATCTAAATTCAGGAGGCGCAGGGAAACTCCTCCAGATTCTTGAAATAAAAGTGTTGACATTTTAGGTGTTTGACTTTCCTAATTTAGAATACGACTTGTTGGGGTGGAGATGGAAAGGACTACCAAAGAACTTCAGCTGGCTTTCATTTACGTGCCTTGATTTCTTCTCTTTCTTTAAACTCTCTCCCTTTTCTTCTTCTGTTTGCCAAATTCCCTAAGTGGTTTGGGTGTTGTTACAAGTTATGACCAGAGTCAATAAAATATCTGCCACATTTTCCCACAATGTAAAGCAGAAAAAAATGGGACATAAGGAAGGGCAGACTATTTGTGACAACCCAGATGGATCTTGAGAGTATCATGCGAAGTGAAATGTCTGATGGAAAAGGACAGGAACCGTATGATTTTACTCAGATGGGAGGTATAAAACAGAAAGTAACAAACAAACAAATAAACAAACAAAACATACAAACTCATAGACACAGACAACTGAAGGGTGGTTCCCAGAGGAAAAGGGGAGGTGAAGGGAGGACAAAGAGGGGTCAAATATAGCATGGTGATGGAAGGAAACCAGACCCTGAGTGGTGAGCATGCAATATACACATGATGTATTATAGAATTGTACATTTGAAATTTATATAATGTTATTAACCAATGTCACCCCAATAAATTTAATTAAAAAAAAAACTCTTTTAAAAAAAGAAAGGGCAGACGGAAGTAGGTCCACATACCATTTCTGTTGTATCTAGATTTGCAGCATATTATCCCTTTAACCAGACAGGAGATGGAGGAGGCCAGTTCAGTCAACCCATCTCAAGCATAAGGAGTGACACAATGTTGATGATTTCACTATATCTTTTTCATTTAGAAATAGAGAAAGCCTTCTCACATCTTTACAAAGATTATTTCACTTATTAACTGAGAATGCAGAATGTGCCTAGGAAATTTTACTCATGGAACTAATGAGAACAAGTCATTAAAAAAATTATTATACAAGGGTTTCGTTTAACTTTCTTGCCAAGTGCCTGCTTTAATAGTAAGGTAATATAAATCATATTGTTGTCACAAGATTTTAAGACAATAGCAGTCCTCTTCCCGGTCCCCTACTAAAATAGGGTATATGAATTTACACCAATTGGGATCCCGTATACTAGGGGTGGGGAACGTCTGGCCTGGCTCCAGGGTTGTATAAGGTTGGCAAAATCATTTGGTCTGGCCCTGCCCAGGCATTAGGGGCGAGTTAATTAAATGTTTGACCAAATATAGCAGGCTAATTTGATAATGTTGTATGGCCTGTGAATGATGTTATAAATATTCAAATGGCCCTTGGCAGAAAAAAAGGTTCCCCAATGCTGCCATATACCTATCATTGTGCTTTCATCAGAAAAGTATTTAACAGCAATATTTTTAAATTGTTTTCTTTGCTACATTTCTAAGACTCCGCCGAGTGGTGTGGAGGGATCCTATAGTGTTATATGATTTGAGAAATTTTCAAGTTCCAGAAGGCCTGCAAAAGTACTTTGGGGGAATTTTATTCACTATCATACTGCCTTGCTACCTTCCACAGTTGCTGGGCGTCTTGCTGTGGATGTGGAGGATCTTGCTTCGCCCCTGAAGTCCAGCCACAGTTGTGCCAGCACCAATAGCAGGGAGAGCTGTTGTAGCAATCCAGGGGCTTTGGGTGCTGGGCTTTCACAGTGGTCTTTGAATGGCCACACTGTCCTTCTTGAAGGCAAGGGGCGTCTCCTCAAGTGAACCCAGGAACTGACCTCCTTGTCCATTTCTTCTTACTCTCTATCTGCAGTCTTTGCTTCCTCACTGGCTGCCTCTCCTCATCTTGGAAACAAGCTAGTGTCTTCCCTGTCCCACATGCACCATCATCGCCCTCTCCCTCCTCACTACCAAGGAGTCCCTGTGTTTGACCTTTTCAGTTGTTATTCCTTGTGCTGCCTCCTCTCTCTCTCTTTTCCTTCATCTCCAGCCTTTCTTCAAGAGGAGGATTTTATAGTCATTGCCTTCTCTCACTGTCACTCCGTGTCACCCTATATTCCTGTCTCCACCATTCTTGTCTACAAAAACTACTTTCATGTTATCAGTGACCTCTATTCATGAAATCTGTTTTCCTCTGTCTTCCTTTTCCCTACCATTGAGGTAACTGCTTTCATTTGAATCTGATTTTTACCTTTGTTTCTATGAACAAGGCTGTCCTACGGTTTTCCTTTCTCCCTAGCCAATCCCCCTCTCTCACCATCCTATTCTCTCTCTCTCTCTCTCTTTACTTTCATTACAGCATTTATCACATTTATTGTGTTGGCAATTTTCCACTTCTCCTCCACTCATTGAGGGCATCTGTCCACCTCTCATCTTTTGTTTCTCCAAGTATTAGCCCAGTGTCTGGTTCATAGGTAGTTAAGAAGTAGTTATTGAGTTAATTAATGAACCAACCAATATATAAACTCCAACCGCCTGTGAGGGAATACTAGCACTTGGCCCTTTCTGTGTGGTGGTATGGAGAAGCAGCGGGGGAGAACTAATGAGGCCACTCTCTGAGTGGAAGGGTTACAGGAAGACAATAGAAATGTTGGGCAATCTCTGGAACCATCTTAGGAATGGTTTTTAAATCAGCTACTAAAAGAAGCCAGGAATGAATACCTAGATAATTTTATTAGATTTTTTAAAATATATATATTTTATTGATTTTTTACAGAGAGGAGGGGAGAGAGATAGAGAGTTAGAAACATCGATGAGAGAGAAACATCGACCAGCTGCCTCCTGCACACCCTCTACTGGGGATGTGCCCGCAACCAAGGTACATGCCCTTGACCGGAATCGAACCCGGGACCTTTCAGTCCGCAGGCCGACGCTCTATCCACTGAGCCAAACCGGTTTCGGCAATTTTATTAGATTTTAAAAAATATTTGTACTGCCTAAAATATTATTGCTTCCTTAGATGAACTGAAAATTAAATCTTATAAATCAATGTGTCTGTGAAAGTAATAAAGGGACATAGCATAGGGTGGAGGAGAGTCTTGCAGTGTGGCTTCATACAAGACCCTATGTTTTTTTATTTGAAAATGTTTTTATATTAACAGTGGAGGTGACTTTTGTTGACATGGTACAGCAGGCCAAAGAATGTCTCCTAAAGGTATTAGGTTTTAATCCCTGGAATCTGTAAATGTTACCTTATTTGGGAAAAGAGTCTTTGCAGATGTGATTAGGTTTAAGGATCTTGAGATAAGGTGATTAAATGCAATCACATGCATTCTTTATAAGAGAGGTAGAGGAAGGTCGCACACACATGTACACACAGATACATGCACAGGTACATATGACATGGCTATGTGAAAATTGAGGCAGAGATTGCAATGATGTAGCTATAAACCAAGGAATACGAGCAGCTGGAAGAGGCAAGAAACAAATTCTCTCCTAGACCCTCTGGAGGGGTGGGCCAGCTAACCACTTGAGTTCATACTAGTGATAGTGATTTTAGACTTCTGGCCTCAGAACGGTGAGAGAATAAGCTTCTGTTATTTCAAGCAAAGATGAGGAGAACTGGTTTCTGTTATTTTTAGCTTGTGGTAATTTGTTACAGCAACCATAGGAAACTGAGGCACACTGGGACGCAGCAATCTGGGAAAGGGTAAATATGAGGCCCCATAAAGAGAGAGCTCCTGTGAATGGCTCTCCATCCCATTTCCTCTGGAGAGCTTTCTATTTGTCCTTTCCAGGGAATCAGGAATGGAGAGTTCCTACCTCTGGAACTGTACTCCTGGGCTCCGGGAGCTCTCCAGGAGCAGTGCTTTCCTTTCTCGGGCCGCTCTGATTCCAGCACCCACCCCAGTTCAGGCAGGGCTTTTGTGCATTCCTTTGGGGTACAAATGACTCTCACTGCGTGGTGATGGAATCTGGGAACACAGCTCTGTTTGGATGAGGTCAGTTCGAAGTGGGCAAGCTCATGTTACTTAATTAGTTTAGCATAAGTGTAAACCTTTAAATAGACTCAACTTTCCCCTGTTTTGGTGTCTATCACAAGAATAGGTTTGATTAGATAATAGCTATGGTTCTTCCAACTCTGGAATCGTGTCCCTCTCTCACTGGTCTGTATTTGCTTTCAACCCTGAGTCTGTAGCTTTCTCTTACTGTGCAGCTTCGACCTCCACTGTTAGATCCAAGTTGAGTTCTCTTTCAGCTACGTAAGTTCCTAGAGAAGGAGGATTATTTTTCTTTCTGTATCCCAGGTCCTGGTCAAAGCTTTTTAAAAAAACACAACAAAAAAACCTTAATTCTTATTCATTTTGTATTCCTAGATTCAGATGTTGAAATTGACCCTACTAAGCTTTCTGTGGTCCCAGGTACCTATATGTCACCCAGTGTCTGTGAACAGAGCTTGATTAAGCCAGTCTGAATTCTTGCAAACTTTTATTCTCTTTTTCCCATTTTTTTTCTGTTAATGCATATTTAGCATGTTGTTTACTTTAGACCTTCCAGTCTCAATCAGGTCAACATACATTAGTTCCCTTTCCTTGAACCAATGATTTTCTCACATACTTTCTGACATCCTTCACAACTCTCATCCCCACTTCTGATACTGTTCAGTATGCGCCAACGTCACAATGTCAGGTAGGTCAGCTGGTTCTCAGACCCTCATCTCTGTATTATGAACCGGCATTGGTGTTCACCAGAATACTTGGAACACATCTTTCTTTGTAAATACATTATGAGCACCTGTTATAAGCCAGACATTTCATATAGTGAGTATTCAAAGTACACATTAGAAGTTTGAAATTTTCATTCTAATAGAAAAGGTAAGATAGCCACACAAATAATAAGATCAAGTGAATGCTGCTGGAATATTGGTGGAAATAAACCTAGGTTCTAGGTCCCTAACAGGACACTTGCTAAGAATGGTATTTATGAACATAGGTTTTTGGTGTGTGTTTTTTGAATCCTCATCTGAGAATATTTTTTCAATTGATTTTTAGAGAGAGTAGAAGAGAGGGGAAGAGAGAGGAAGAGTGAGAGAGAGAGACAGAGAGAGAAACATCAATGTGAGAGAGACACATTGATTGGTTGCCTCCCACACACACCCTGACCTGGGCCAGGGATTGAACCTGCAAGCCAGGTATATGCCCTTGACCAGTAATCCAATTTGTGACCCTTCAGTGTGTGGGCCGACGCTCTAACCACTGAGAAACATTGCCCAGGGTGAGCATAGGTTTTCTCATATGCCCAGTGGGTCTATGGAGAGTCTACTCAGTGAAGCTGTTGTGTGTATTAAATGATGTAAGTGTATGTGAAAGTGCTCAGTATTATTCTTGGTATATAGTTGGAGATCAGTAAGAGATTCTTAACTTGAAATAATAAAAGAGGTGAGGATTCAGAGGAGGGAGAGATCACAGCTGAGGCTTGGTGGAAGATGTAACATCTAAGATAGGTCAGACTGGTGGCTCTTCAGGGCAGGTACCTTCCAAATTACTTTTTAAAAATCCTTATTAATCTACACATAGACTGTGCTTAATGTATATTAAATGAATGGGCTCAGAAGGATGGATAGGATTCTGGTGGGTTGAACTGGCTTGGAGAAAGGGCATTCCAAGCAGAGAGCACAGCATGGACGTGGGAAGGTGCAGGTCATGCTGGCAGGACAAAAGTCTATTTGACGGGAGTGTAGGGAAGTGGGAAAAGTGAAAGGAAATGTATGCTGGGAATATGATGTGGGTATTGAAAGCGTTTCCAATGTTACACTTAGGGGGGTTGTACTTAATTCAGTCTCTTTAATTTCTCTGTTTCCAGCCAAATTTTGAGGGTGAGTTTTTTTGTTGTTTTGTTTTTTGTTTTTGTCATGCTTTCCTGGTTATTGAGAGTTTACCATTATAATTGTCACCTACTTTTTGTTGGTAGGGTCCTTGGTAGGGATAAAGGAATAATTTTTCTATATGCTAAAGAAAACAGATATAAAAAGGCTGTTACTAAGAGGGGAAAGAAGGCAGATACATTTTTCTTTGATTATGCCCAGACCTTGTCTTTCTTAACTACTATGCTAAACAGTAGTAGCTTTTAAACTTTAAAAAAATCATAAAATTCAAGTGGATTTTTCATATATTCTAAATTGCTTCAAGGAGTAATGCAAAAACAGTTTACAGCTCGAACCAGCCTTGTCCATTAGCTCATACAGGTTTCAAATATTAGTATCTCTGAGATAGGCAAGACTAACTTGCAGAAAAAGCTGTGGAGTGTATTGAGCTAACTGCAGGAGGGGAGAACCATGGAGAGAGAGGGTACTGAAGACAAACTTGACTGTAGTATTTCACTGACTTGTGTATGATCTCAATGGTAAGTGCACCACTATTTTATGTATCATTAAGAAAAAAAAAGTGCTGCCAATTATGTTTAATGATCATCCCGCCCTACACATGAATTGGCATCAATGTTTTTGGCATTTCTTGCATCTCTTCTGAGATATTCAGCACTTTGCCTGCTTTCAGTTGTATTGCTTGGCACAAAGTAGACAGCCCTTTGCATGTATCTCTGCAACAAAATGCAACTCAACGTTTTCTGTCTCTTGTTTAGATCCCATTAAATAATCGATTGTTGCTTGCGATCAAATAAGGAATTGTGATCATTTTTCCCCAAAGATAAATATTTATTTCACTGATATCAATGTTATCCTGAAACTCCATTCCCATGCCTTATTATTTACGCAATAATTTTTGTTTTTATATTGAACCAGTATAATCTTTTAAAGATGTATTAAAAATGGCAATGAAATTCAATACTATCTATAAACAAAGCTCAATTAATGTAACACCAGTCAGAACAGCTATGACCCAAGTTTGTGCACATGCAACCACGTCATGATAGCAACTTTGTGGAAGACCCCATTGATTATAAGACACACGCCCAATTTAGAGATGTTAAAATGTGAAGAAACCATGCATTTTAGGAGCAGTGAGATGCACTTACTTCAAAACATGCCCAGAGACCAGCCTACCTCTTGCTGAAGTATCACCTCTATCACTAAAGACTAAATTGGTTGAGCCACATCCCTTTGTGGTTTCTCGATGTGCACTGACATGTGTCCTAAAACCATAATGTACATTTGGTGACCACAGTCATTTTACCAAAGGGGTCTGCCAGGAGGGAGGCTGAAACACTGAGCACCCAAACTCCTCAACTCTGTTTCCCAAGTTGATGGTTGTATGCTTATGGGTGGAAGCATCATAAACATACTTGCTCTCGCCCCCTTCCATCTATCACATGCGTGCACCATTTAGGTTTAGTTAGTCTTAAAACTCAGCTTAATGGATGATTTTGTGCATTTCTTATCTGATTTGCTTCTTGATGTCCTCATTTAGTAAAGCATATCTTTTCATGTACACACAGGAAGCAAAGGTTGAAATCATATAACTTATCCTTGAGTCAGTTTCTTTTTTTTTTCCACATTGAGCATGCTCATTTCAGGCATTCCCGTACTGCAGGAGTGTCCCCCCACCACAAATTGAGATGTGAGAAACCTGTCAAAAGAAATCAAACCGTCAGTCTCTTTATCTCCCAGGCTAACGATGGATAGATACCGCTGTTTTGGCAGCCCTCGCTCTGAATTGAGCCGACTTCAAACTTTTCTCTCAGTGGTCTACCTAGATTCAATCTCTGGAGACTTTTATTTCATTGCTGATTATATAAAAGATGGATAGATTTGCGCTTTACCTTGTCCTGTTTTTCTCCAGTCACTTACTGGTAAAAGAAACCCTGAGTAGGAAGTTGTGAAAGAGGATAAAGCAACAGCCAGCAAACTGGATATTCCTGAAAAGTCTGCCAGAGACATGGAAAGGAGACAGTAGTGGCTTCGGTTTTTGGCAGCCAAGGTCCCTGGAGCCTGAAGGGGACCACTTGAGCGTGGAGCTGGATGTACTGATCCTTTGTGCGTTCTCTTGGGGTGAAAGGGTTCCTGATTCCTGTTTTTGTTCTTCCTCCCATTACTGCCTCTGGAGGGTTGCTTTTGCTCTAATCTGCTGGGTGCAGTCTTATGTCCGGTTAGATGGTGAAATGTGACCATGTTTAAAGTACCAAGCACATTGTTCAGTAAAAGTTTGACAAATCTTCCTATTAGCTTTTCATGATAATCTAATCTACCAGGTACACTCGATAACATTTTTGATGAAGCTGATACAATTAGCCAGCATTTGTTTTATTGTTATATTAAGAAAAAAAGAATTTTTTAAATGTACATTTATTTGGTGAGGGGGGAAAAAAGACACGTTCAGAGGGAAATTCTTATTCAAGTGAGTTTTATTTCTTAAAAACTAAATCAGTGCCATATATTTCTTCCTTTTGGGAGGGAAAAAAATCTTCTAGGAGGTTGCTGTTTACAAAAAATAAGTGGCATAGACCTTCCTTTCAAACGTTTGGAAATCAGACTTACTAAATCTCACTTACTATGTCAAAGGACAACACTATTTGGAAGCATTTTAAATATTATGATTTTAGGGTACTTGAATTATTTTTTTAAAATTGGGTTTTGGGGAGTGATAAAGCTGTTTTATATCATGATAATGTGGTGGTTGTAAAATTATAAGTATTGGTCAAAACTCATTGAATTATACTCTTAAAATTGGCGAATTTTATTATATGTAAATCATACCTCAATGACACTGACACAAAATATTGGGGGGTTTAGAAACAGACAGGCTGGGCTCCCGAGGAAGTGATATCTATGAACAAACTATGACATCAAGGTTATAAATGGGAACAGAAATTATTATTTTAAGCAGAAGCCAAATATAATGTAACCATTAAGAAAAATGATCTAGGGTCATTGTATTTTACCTGCTTATTATATTTCCCAGTGCGTTTGCGTTCTTTCCCCAGTGACTTTATAACCATTTCTCTGTGTGGAGGTGGCATTGGGTAAGGGTGATGGGGTAGGGGTGGGTGTGCTTCGTAAAAGTGGAAGGAAAGAACAAGGGAATCAGTGAGGGTCCCAGTGGGGAGAATTGTTTCTTTTCATTCTACCCCTTACAATTCACTTATTATAATTTTGTGCATATAATAATCATTTAATATATTGTGAAAGAGTCACATGTTAAAATTGTAATATAGAAGCAAAAATGAGAAAAGAGACAGTAAAGCCAAAGTTGCTGTTATTATATAATTACTGGTTCTTTAAAATTGGGACCACATGCTTAATATAACTAGAGTACAAAATCATAAGTTTAGCTAAATCAATTGCTCATTTTAACAGTATAAATATTCTTGAAAATGATGGCAGAATTGATGCTGTTTGAGAGATTACTATTGATTATTTCTGCTCTTTAAGTGATTGGATTGATTTTTGCCATGCTTTTTCAGTTAATGGGACACTTATTTACCTTGCTTTTAAAATAGTAATTTAATATTGTGTGATGTTTCTATTTGAACTCGCTCGGTAGGTTTTTTAAGACTTTAAGCAGGTTATTACTTTTTCTGTACTGTTTTTCTGGATAATGTTTTTTTTTAAACCTATTTTAAAATAAAATATGTCTACAAAACATAGCCCTTATAAAAATAGAAGAAAAACAATTCCTTCATGGGCCTATTACTCAGTGCTAACCACTGATAGTGTTTTGGTTTTGTTCCTTCCAGTTTTTTTTTTCCTCTGCCCAGATGGTTTTTTAAAAAATATATATGTTTTTATTGATTTTTACAGAGAGAGAAAGGGAGAGAGAGAGAGAGAGAGAGATCAATTGGTTGCCTTCTGCATGCATCTCCAATGAGAATTGAGCCAGCCAGCAACCTGGGCATGTGCCCTCACTGGGAATCGAACCAGCAAACTTTTGGTGCATAGGACAATCCCCAATCAACTGAGCTACACCAGCCAGGGCTGGTTTTGTTTCTTTTACTTCTTTGTGATTGGTCTCTATGTTCACTTTTTGGTTGTTGTTGTCCAGGCCCATGGATGAATTTTTTCCCTTCTATTTTTATGTTAGTTCCTTTTCACAAATGTATTTTTAATGGTAGCATTCATTTAAAAATATGCCATACTTTACTTCCCTGATCTTACCACTTTCTTATACTTCATTATACATAATTAAATCTGAAAATATATTTTTTTCATGAAAGAAAATTTTTTGTTTGCTTCAACTTTTATACTAAAACTTTAAAGTGTCAGATAAACTACTAAATTCTATAATAATCAAGATATGTAAGGTCAGCCCTAGCTGGTTTGCTCAGAGGATAGAGCATCTGCCCTTGGACTGAAGGGTCTGGGTTTGATTCCAATCAAGGGCAGGTACTTCAGGTGCAGGCTCCATCTCCTTCCTGCTCAGGCGCATGTGGGAGGCAACCAATCAATGTGTCTCTCACATTGATGTTCCTCTCTGTCTCTTCCCCTCTCTCCTGCTCTCTCTAAAAATCAATGGAAAAATATCCTCAGGTGAGGAGTAGCAAAAAAATAAAAAATAAAAAAATGAAAGAAAGAAAAGAAATCTAAGGTCAAACTACCAAATTTTAATTAATCCCAGATGTATAGTATATAATTTAAAAACAGGTGTTCTTATTTCACATTTTAAATGTTTTCTTTGGGTTTTTAATGATTCAATGTTTTACATACACTTTGATGGCAAATTGTATATATAATACACCTTCTGTCTCTTGGTCTATCTGGATTACCTTCCTATATCTTCAAATAGCCATAAGGGTCTATTTGGTTGGATTATGCATCTTTGTGATAATTTACTCGTGGGCTCTGAGCTTCTTAAGATGAGGCCCTTGATTTTCCATTTTTACACATCTTGTGGGTTTCCTACTCCTCCATCTACTCCCCTTTCCTGATGCAAAACCACTTCCTCTTTCAAGTGTGCCTCACTTCCTGTCATTCATTTCCCTGGCTTTGGTTGGCAGGTCTTACTTATTTAAAACCATAACAACTAAGATACACACACACACACACACACACACACACACACACACACACACATTTTTTTTTCTTCTTCTTTCTAGCCTGGGATAAATGAATGAGACAAAATTTTTCCTTTCTTTCCCTCCTAAAGGAAGCTCCCTCAATCTAGAGATATTTTTTGGGTATGTGTGTTTAAACATTTTTTTTGGTTATTGTTTAGTATTTGTCTTATTAATTTGTTTATTTGGAGAGTATTAAAGAGCCTGTGACTGACTCATAGGAGGCATTGTGTATTCAGATGTATTTTGCACTCATTACCTAGGATGTTTACAGAACACTCCAGGGAGTCACTACGCAGCTGCGTTTTATTCCTCACCTGTTGCCATTCCCCAAATATAGACAAGTCTAAAGCACCACAGAGATCCTTCCTGGAAAACAGCAAAACAGATGACAAGGTAGTTCACTTCTTTTCTTCTCAAGAGTCTCTGGAATCTTAAAAAAAAAAAAAAATTATTTCCAGCGTAAACTGGGGTCTGTTTTGTTTTTCTAAAAGTAGCAAATTTCTAATATTCAGACTGTTTCAACTCGATTCTTTCCTCCTTCTTGCGAAATTGGATTAAATCAACCAAGTATGTTTGTGCCACATAAGCACGGTCTTAATCTAAATGTTCACCTCCCAGCTTTCTTTGTAAATGTGCAGTTGTGGTGGTTTGCTCCCAGCGAAACCGTAAACTTCAGATCAGGTTTGGAGAAAAGGGGTAAAAAGCTCCTTCTGTGACCTCCTCTCCGGGAGCCCCAGGCTGCTGGGAGCTGGTCCCCCTGCTTCATCGCAGGTCAAATGCTTAAGATTATTGATTTTTTCCCCCAATTTGTCTCATACCAAATTACTACATAGTTAACACATTGCTTTAGGACAAATCTGTTCGTCAAATTAGTATTTGTTTGAAGTCTTTCTGGTTGTCTAATGAAGGGAAAATAAACTCACAGTATGTAAGAAACAGAACAGTTTTGAAATAGAGTTTTAAAGAATTATAGAGGTACTTACAAGTTTAAACAGAGGGAGAGGGAGAATATGACTGAATGAGAAAGAAGAAGGAGAGACTGCTGTAAGCAAGAGTGATGTTTTTATACATACCTAGTTTCATTCATTTAATGAAATATTTATTTTTGTTCTATTATTATAAATATATTTATATTTTGTTATATTAAAAGGGAACAACTTTTAATCTTATCTTAGTGATTAAATACTTTTACTTCTTTAAAAAATTTTTTTGTTTTAAACCTTTGACCAAGTTATATATAATTTATTTGTTTTCTTACATAATCAATTATTCAGAGGGGATAAAGAAGAATTAATGAATTATTTTTACATTTCTGCACATAGCTAAGTTATCTTCCATCTGCTGTAGTAGTAAAATAAAAGTCAAGTTTTGCAGTTAGCCAAACATTATAATATACATGTTACAAGGAAATAAAGTGAAGTTTAAAATGTGAACTCAAGTGACAACCCAAGCATTTTTTTTTTTAGCTTTCCTGCTGTATAATTTATTACCTTGTTGCAGCTTTCCTCTTCCCAGCGTGAACATCTTTTTATCCCCCAGTTTTGGTATCTCTACTACAAAGCAGGGCCAATGGTATCTGTACTATTTCAGATCAGTTTTCTTGCTGAGAAGAGCCCACAGAAGCCATAATAGACACTTTTTTTTCTTTTTTTTTTAGCTCATGATGTTTCGGCTTCTGCAAGTAACAACCTTTCTTTTGTTTGTGTCTTTTATGGAGCGCTTCAAGTACTCTGAAAGAATCTCGTTATAGTCTCTTAAGGAAAGTAGATAAGCAGATGGCTTCCACAGTCACAAAATGGGGGTGTTCATGGATTTCTGCAACTATACTGAAATTTTAGACTTTCCTGTGGCAATTATATAATGTGTTCCTTGAAACAGCAGCAAATTCGGGAATGGATTAGCATGCAGGCCATTTGTCAAAAAAAAGCCATTTTTAATCCTATTGAGATCTTTCTTTTCTCTCAATCGTAAAGTTAACAACTTTGCCATTGAGAAAGCCTTCACTATGCAAAATTTTTTCCTTCGACCTCCCCCTCTCTTTCTCTCTTTTACTTCTGTTTTTCAAATTACCTTGATGATATAGTTACAAGTTTACTAGTTTCCTATTGCCTCCCAGATTTCCAAGTTCCTTTGCCAGATTTCCAATACCACTGAGTGACCAGATTATTATGATCTCTGAACACATAATAAGATATATATAAGAGGCCCGGTGCATGAATTCATGCATGGGTGGGGTCCAGCCAACCTGGCCAAGGGGAAGGGACATGAGTGGTTGGCCAGCCAGCCTGCTGGTCAAACTCCTGGTTGAGGGGACAATTTGCATATTAGCCTTTTATTATATAGGATATACACTGAGTGGCCAGATTATTATGTGTTCAGAGATCATAATAATCTGGCCACTCAGTGTATATTATACCCCATCCAATAGAGTTGAGATCATCCAGCCTTCAAGCTACCCATCATCAGTCATACCTTATGTTGTTCTATTTCTTCTCATTACAACAGAACAAAGGAAAACTGGTAAAGTGCCCTCAGCTTTCTGACACCCAGAAGTTTTATTTTTATTTGTTTATTTTTAACACTTTATTTATTTATGTAATATATTTTTATTGATTCCAGAAAGGAAGGGAGAGGAAGAGAGAGACAAACATCAATGATGGGAGAGAATCATCGATTGGCTGCCTCGTCCTGGGGATGAAGCCCACAACCGGGCATGTGCCCTGACTGGGAATTGAACTGTGACGTCCTAGCTCACAGGTTATCTCTCAACCACTGAGCCATGATGGCTGGGCAACACGCAGAAGTTTTAAAACTAGATTGTCTAACCATACACCAGAGACCTTTGAATTGGGTACTGTAGGGGAGGAAAATAAAGCTCTCCTCTACCCTCTTAAATTCAGTGGCTGCGGCCTGTGATTTAAACCGATAAAAGGTAAGCTAGCAGGAGAAAATACACATTTACTTACGCATACAACACACATATGTATGGGAGTGATGAGCATCTCAAAGGAGTGGTTAGAATGTGGGGCTTATATATAATCTAAACAAAGGGCGATATACATTTGTGGAGAGATGACAAGACAAAGGAAAAGGGAACTGGCCTTCTAGGGGCAGTAAATGATAAGGAACTAATGGAAGTTAAGGGTTATTTTAGTGAGGTTTGCCTGTGCAGACCCATCTGTGTGCCAACTTTCTGTCTCCAGTGGTGATGGTTTTCTTCCTTCTGGTATGGCAGAGGGAAGTGGGACAAGGAACACTTCACAAAGGAAATGTATATCCTGCTTGTAGGCAGTGGGGGGGAAGGCAAAGATCTCTTTTTGCATTTGCTGCTTCTTAATTACCTTCAGCTCAAAATAATCCTTATGTGAAAATGGCATATTTGGGGGTTGCATTTTCGGATCCCCTTCAGTACTTTAGATAGTCGTGAGCACATATGTTAGCAGCATGTACCTTCTTTCTCTGGGGTGTGTACTGTGTTAGGCATCTTGCAAATCCTTGCAAATATCAGAATCTATTCTTCATTACAATGCTACCTTAAATATCAATTGGAACAACATGAAAATACATGATTTCTAGCCTCTCTTGGTACATTTTGACTCAGTGGGTCTGATGTGGGGAATGGAATTTTATATATATACTAGAGGCCTGTTGTACAAAGATTCATGCAATAGGCTTTCCTTCCCCTGGCTGCCGGCACCTGTTTTCCTCCGGGACCTGGGACCCAGGCCTTCGCTCTGGCCGCCACCTTTCATCTTCACTCCAGCCGGATCACAGCTCCTGTAGCTCCCTCCGCCCCCTACCCTCCCCCTCATAGCAGGAGTTCTGCCCCGCCCGGCCACTCTGCACCTGCATGCAAGGCCTGGAGCGGCTGGGGGGTGGGGCCGCTTCCATCTTTGTTGGGTTAATTTGCATACTCACTCTTGATTGGCTGGTGGGTGTCGCAAAGTGACAGTCAATTTGCATGTTTCTCTTTTATTAATGTAGATTTTTTATCAGGCAGCCTAGGGGAATCTTAACCAGTAAAATGAAGGAAAACACTGAGATAGGGGACTTTTATCCCCATTTTAAGATGAAGACGTGAAAGTTTTCTAGAGCAGTACTGTTTAGCATGGTAGCCACAGGCCACATGTGGCTATTCAAGTTAAGCGAAACTGGCTGAAATGTGAATTCATTTTCTCAATCACTCTAACCACATTTCAGTAGCCATACTACACAGAACAGGTGTGGAATGTCTTCATCATGACAGAAATTTCTACTAAACAATGCTGACCTATAGATAAAGTAACCTGCCTAAGATCAGATCATTAATAAGTGGTGAGGCCACCTTACACCTCTCTGAAATGGAATCTTTTGCCACTGTAAGTCCAGCTTGGTTCAGCAGAGGATAGAACTTCCAGGGAAAGGCTTGAGAAATTGCTCTGTGCTGACACTGACCCAGCCTTCTTCAGATGTATCTGAAACCACGGATTCCCCCCTTTTGGAGTGTTAGTTTTGGAACCAAATGGGCCTTCTGGGAGTGCTTGGTGTAAACCTCAAATGGTGCCATAGTTGGGACAATGCAGACAGATGACAGCCACTAATCTGACTGCACAACAAGTCAGGTGTCATCCACGGGACCAATCCACCTCTGATCCACATTCAGTCAACAATAGGAAGTTCACCTGATCCAAGAAAGAATCTATTTCTTAAAGGTTTCCCTTTTGTAACTTAGTATTCCAGTATCTCTTCTCATAGCTAGGCAGTCCTTCATGTACTCCAGATGTTTCAGTGATGTCAGTGGTTGGGATTTTGGAATGCCTTTTGCTATAGAGACAATGTTATAACTGTCGGTTGGTTTCCTAACCAAGAGGGCCACACAGAGGCTAGAATCTAGTCTGTGCTGCAGTCTCCATTCCTGTAACTGCATCTGCCCCGAGGAAGGGTCCCTTCTAGTTTGCACACACGTGCTGTATGGGCCAGCAGGAGCTTTAGATGGGAAGATTACATCATAGAGCTATCAGTTTGCCTCATAACAGTCACAAATTCATTGTTTTTCCAATGTTTTACATAATTCACCCTCGAGTCAAGTGGAAGAGCTTTGGCTGAAGAACATGTAAGAAAATTTAAAGAATCAAGTGGGAAGACTTTACTCTCCAGATACCCAAAATTATTATATCACTGTAATTATGAAGACAGCATAGTACTAATGCTACAGGGATAGACAGCAGACCAATGAAACAGACTGGAGAGCTCTAAAACAACCCATTCAAACATGGAAACTTGTTGTCTATCAGAAGTTGCTGTACATTTTGGGAGAAATATGGACTCTTCGATAATAGTTCCAGACTAATTAGTTATTTGTATGGAAAAGTACTTATTCCTAAATCATACTCTACACAAAAATTAATTCCAGGTTTAATGTAAAAAAGCCTTAATGCTAAAGCACTTTTCAAAGAAAATATAGGAGACCATCCTTATGAAGAAAAAAGTAAGGAAGGAATTCCTAAGCCAGACACTAAAAACACAAACCAGGGGGAATAGGATGGTTAAATTTGATTCCACACAACTTTTAAAACTTCCGTTCAACACTATAATCAAAGGGAAAAGACAAACCACAGGTTGGGAAAAGACAACTGTAATGTTTATATCCGAGAAAGGTTCATACCTAAAATTGATAAAGAATGCCTACACGTTGGTAAGAAGACACATGGGGAGAGGCTTTGAATTCACAGAATAAGAAATCTGAATGGCCAATAAATATCTGAAAAAACGCTCAGCTCATTAGCAATCTGTTAAATGTTAAATAAAGGCATCATTTTTTTTTTTTTACTCATCAAAATAGACACAAATGTGAAAGTAGGATAATGCCTAGAGTTTCTAAGGCTGTGGGAAGAGAAAACTCTCATACCCTGCTGGTGTCATGTGAATTTCACAGCTACTTAGGAGAGAAATTTGGCAATATTAAGTGCAGGCGAAGATGCCCACTCTTTGCCCAGCATTCTAGACACACACTCTAGAAAAACTCTCCCACTTATGTACCATATACACTCACATCAGCAAAGACTGTGACAGCAAAAAGAGAGGAACCACGTGTGACATCCAGCAGATTATTCATTTAAACTGCTATCTATACTTCTAACATACACTACAATTTATGTACACTGTAAATAACTGGGAATACCTCCCACAATACCCCTGAGAAAGCAGCTTCAGTTCATCTGGATGGTAAGCACAGACACGCCAATATTAAGTGCAGACGAAGATGCCCACTCTTTGATACATAAATTGTAGTGTATGTTAGAAGTATAGATAGCAGTTTAAATGAATAATCTAGAATTAAATATCCCATATATGAGATATATGCTATCTATCTATCTGTATTAATATGGGTTAAAAAAAAGTAGCTACAGAATGACAGGAAGGGTCAAGTTTGAAAATATGCATAACAATGCTATAATTATGTATGGATGCATGAGTATATGGTGGGGGTCAAAAATGACTTACAGGAATAAACATGACTTTGAGCATAGTGGTGCCTATTAGTAATGTGGCGCAGGGGTAGGGGGGTACAAATGTAGCTGCAGTATTTTGTTTAAAAAAATTTTAAGGCATGCCCAGCCGGCGTGGCTCAGTGGATAGAGCTTTGGCCTGCGGACTGAAGGGTCCCAGGTTCGATTCCCATCAAGGGCATGTACCTTGGTTGCGGGCACATCCCCAGTAGGGGGTGTGCAGGAGGCAGCTGATCAATTTTCCTCTCTCATCGATGTTTCTAACTCTCTCCCCCTCTCCCTTTCTCTCTGTAAAAAATCAATAAAATATAGTTAAAAAAAATTTTAAGGCAAATATGGCATAATGCTAAGATTTTATTTAGCTGGATAGTGGCAATGTATGTTATTCCCCGTATTGTTCTGTATGTTTGAAATAGCTCATAATGAAAGAAAACACAGACATACATATAAAATCTTTGTTATTAATGGTTTATAATTCAACACATCTCATCTCTTGGCTCATATAAAGTAAAATACAGAGAAGGAACCAGAGAAACTTTGTTAAAGATATTTCAAATATCATGTGGGTGGCTGGGCTGGTCCATAGCAGTACCTTTTAACCTTAATTTGATGCAAAAACAGATTCTTAATCAGCAGATAAGAAAATCTACATAGTGCCTTTCTCAGGGAGCCTTATATTAGCCAGTAAAGACTGCGGCTTTGCTCAAGACAGTGATGCCACTTACTAGTAATTGGGACACATGAATGAGATTAAGGGGTACTCAGAAGGTCGGCTCCTATCCCTTGTGCCCAGGGCTTTGCTGAGTCTCTGCCTTCTTGCTGGCAACTTCTGCCAATTGGGATGAACCTGAGCCAAATGCTTTTACTGTCCCTCCTAAATCACTTAATGGATTGTTTTGAATACAGAGTCCTTGTCTATGCAGAGTGGATTCTGAAAACACATTGGCATGCTGATTCTACTGACAAATTGAAAACTCATTACATTGAAGCAATAGACATTAGCATTGCTTTTAACTTATTGATCCAATAGCTTAATATTCATTAAAGAACTTGATAATTGTGTTGGAACTCAATAATGTATTTCGATTGATTGTAAATGTATATCATAAAAGAAGTGCTTGGATTCCTCCATAAAAGTCCATGTATTATTAGTAGAGAGAAACACTGTTAAAAACATTGACACTGTTTTTTTTATTTTCATAAATGTTCTATTACTCACTAGTTTTGTAACCAGCGGCCAATTAATTTCTTGATCTGAAAATAGGAGAGGAGGATGGAAATAAGCATTACAATCTAGCTCTGGAAGTCTGTAATCTTTGGTCTTTTCATCAGTCTATGGAAGTTGGAATATGATTGACCCTGGCGTGTCTGTGCTTACCATCCAGATGAACTGAAGCTGCTTTCTCAGGGGTATTGTGGGAGGTGTTCCCAGTTATTTACAGTTCTACTTCCTTGGTGCGTGTAATGACTAGTTTAGAGTAATTGACTCTCATTTGGGAGGCTTGGACTCCAAGCAGAGCTAATCGTATGAGGTTCCAGCACACTTATTAAGTGCCTCGGGAACTCATTTTTATAGAAGAGCAATTTCCATAGGATAAGAAGGAGGTAATTTTAAAGAACTTGGGACTATCTAAGTCGTTAATGCATCACACACCTTTTGGATACTTTTTACACTAATGTACTTTACTTAGGAGTTTTTAAATTTAGTGATTAACTGATCCACTGACTGGCAGTCCTTAGATTGTCAAAAACGCAAAATTTGACTATGTGATGAGCTGTATTTTGGGCTGTGCTAGGTCAGGCGTTCTTATTGGAGATGTTGGAGTTGTTATCAAGAAAACTGTATTCGGAGGACACAGTGACTGACCAAATCAAGTGGACAGGAGTCAGAACCATTTGGGCAGTTCTTACATTCTTGTGAGGATAAGTTAGAGCCTGTTAAGATAGTTCTCACTAATGGGTACCTTATCTGCCTTGTAAATAGTTTCAAAAAGCCAGCTGGCCTGCAGAAATGTTGAATAGCTTTATGAACTTTTTCTTGGACTTCCCCACCCCCCATCACCAAGCCTCCACCACCAAGTCTAGCAATGCCACATTTCATTTTCCTAGCCAAGTTTACTTTGTCTTATTGTTATCTGTACCTCCAGATTAACACAACACAAGCATATCTGGGCCCCAAACACAGTTATCTAGAAATGCTTTTTTCTTTCTTTACATCAATGGTGTGTGTGTGTGTGTGTGTGTGTGTGTGTGTGTGTGTGTGTGTATAATTTAAGTATATTTTTATTGATTTAGAGGAAGAGAGAGAGAGAGAGAGAGAGAGAGAGAGAGAGAGAGAGAGACATCGATCAGTTGCCTGCTGTATGCACCCCAATTGGGGATCAAACCTTCAACCTGGGCTTGTGCCCTGACCAGGAATTGAACCAGGGATCTTTGAATTCATGGGATGACACTCAACCAGCCGCGTCACACAGGCCAGGGCAATGGTATATATTTGTGAGAGAGAAGTAGCAACCATAATAGAAACTGTTTCAGACAAACATACTTCTGTGTGGAAAGAAGAAAAGCAGAAAGTGGGATGAAGAGAAAGAAAGGATATAGTTAGGAAAATAAGTCTGGAGGAGACACCAGAACCTATTGGTTTGGAAGGAGAACCACTTGGTAAAATTCCTAAGCTTGTTTCCTGGTTTATTTAAAGTCTGGCCTGATTCCTTTTAATGTGCCTGTTGTATTCATTTGCATGGTTGCAATCTCAAAGCAAAGAATATTTTCAGGATTTGGGAATGAGAGCCTCTGATAAAACATGTGCAGAAAGAATTTAATAACTATAATTAGACTCAAGAAGAGCAAAGGGAATCACATTACTTCATTTTCTGAATTTTAGTTTTCTGTCTTCTTCAAAACCCACAAAAGGTTGTCTAACGGGCAAAAATATTATTATTTCCTCCTGAATTCAGAGTTCCTGGGATGCTTTCGGAGAATGTAGCTGTGTCAGATGGATTTAATTTTCTTTTTCTCACCCTTCTCATTGCTGTAAAGAAAAAGATAGCCAATCTTCAGCTTCCTTGCGGGGCATTAGACAGCTTAGAGAAGTGACAGAATAAACAGGATTTATTCCCATCAGCTGTGTCATAAGAAAATTGGACACATGCTGTGAGGTAATGGCAAAATAATCTTGAAAATTTCCAAGCACTTTTTTCCAAATGAAATGGAAGAAAAATTAAAGTTAGCTTCCACCTAATTATGGCTAAAGAAAGATGTGTGCATAAAAGTACAGGCATATCTATTTTCCCCACAACACTATAGGTTTCTTCCCCTAAAAAAAGAGACCAGACTGAAGGTCTGTTGGTACTAGAAAGCTGTTCTCTGGAATAGCTGACCACTGTGGCATTTTTATTTTTCATAGAATAAGGTAAAGGGAACTGTAACTTATAAAGTAGTAGAGTGTGTTCCTTTTCAAATGTCCCTCCCGTTTCTCTTCTTATATTAACCTGTGAAGCTATTGCTCTTCTAAATACGTAGTGAGGGATGGGAACCTTCATTTATTTCAGGGGCTGTGATCATTTGCAGAAAAATGTTTTAACTTCTGCCTCACCCAAGTTAAAAAAATGTTTTAACTTCTGGAGCTGTTGTAGCATCTGTAAGGGCATGTGGATTCACTGAATGCCCTTAACGGGTTAAGCTTTGTGGCCAAATTAAAGGTGCTGGCCCGCTTTTAGAACAGGGTTTGGGGAACATTGAGGGTCTCTAACAGTCCAAGGTCAAGTACACGGCAAGCCTAACTCAGAGTTTTGGATCTCTGTGAGTGTGAGTTTTGGAAACCAGGAAACCGTGCTATTGTTTGTTCCTGATCGCGTCTGCTTTCTATCCAGATGCTTTCTGCATGTGGAGAGAGAGGGTCCTGGAATGGCTTTGTACCTTTAATATAAGCTTTGGGATCATAACTGTGCGTGTGTGTCTCTTCTGTGGATTAGTAGCTGAAGTAAATCACAGAGAATGCAGGTTGGTTTACACGTCTCTTATTTTTAGCTCCAAGTGGAGTTTCTGTCGGGTAGAATGCAGGGACTTGCTGGCATCAAGGCTCCTCAGGGAAAAATTTTTGACTTTGCCGAGTAGAGTCTGTTCGGAAACCAGTCACTCAAGCACCAATAATAAAGGTGCTTAAAAAATAGTTCAGGTATGTTCAATTATGAAGAATTCAATTTATCCCCATTCTCTAAGGCATTGACTAGAAGAAAGAGAGTCCTTGGGCATTGTTCTGTGTAATTAGATTTTTGCACTTCTGTGTTGTGAATTGGGAGTTCTGGTTTTCCCACCCTAAGGTGCAAAGTGATGGTGCTTAGAAACTGGAGGCTAAAGCTGACGTTGTAATTCATCAGGACTTTTAAACTTTTATGGTCTGAGAAACTCTAGGGAAAATAAACAACAATGTATAGTATACTCTATTGTATAAATATTAAAAATATCTTAGAGGCACTTCTCTTGTTCCCCCAAATTAATCTTCCCCTGAAACCTCAACAAATTTTAAGAAACTCTTCCAAAGGCCTAGCTGACCCTCTCTCCTAGGTGGATTCGCCTTCATTCCCAGGAAGCAGCCACTTTGTTAAAATAAACCTTTTTTTAAAAAAAAAATTTTTTTTCTTCCATACTAACAATAAAAATGTAACATCTGAAATATGTTAATTTATTTAAGTAATGTCATAGAAAAAAACCAAGGATGCAATGTTATGTAAATAAAACTGGATACAAAATATAATAATCTCAACTATTTAAAAATGTAAAAAACATTAGAAGGAAATATAGCGAAAATAGCGTTTGGACTTTTCTATATCTTTCTGTACTTCTGAACTGCTTTTCTGCAAGTGAGACAGGAGAGAATCTGTGTATTTCAGAGAAGATTTTATAATATGTCATATAGTTGCACTGACATTGGGAATAATAGGGGAAACTGGGAATAATCCACTATAAACAGTATCTTTCAAGGAAGAAAACTACTGGTCATGCTAAAGACTAGATTTGAGTTGAACTACGACAGAACTGGAAGTTTAGCAAAGAACCTTCGAGAATGAGAAAATATACAAATCTTTTAGGTCCTTCAGATTTAATGTAAGCTTTACCTAGACCAGTGGTCAGCAAACCACGGCTCGCGAGCCACATGCGGCTCTTTGGCCCCTTGAGTGTGGCTCTTCCACAAAATACCACGTGCGGGCGTGCACGTACAGTGCGATTGAAACTTCGTGGCCCATGCGCAGAAGTCGGTTTTCGGCTCTCAAAAGAAATTTCAATCGTTGTACTGTTGATATTTAGCTCTGTTGACTAATGAGTTTGCCGACCACTGACCTAGACCCTTATAGAATTCCCATGTTTACAGACTAGCAATGAAAAACAAACAAGCAAAGAAAGGCTTTTGTTGTAAATACTTTCCCACATATAATTTCCTGGACAAAATTCATTTAAAAACTTAAAAGGAATTCATCAGTAAGAGTCTGATTTTTTTCCCCCTCAAAAACAAATGAGTTGGGCTTCCAGAGTGTATATTTGAAATAAGTTTTCAGGCTGAGAAATGTGCCTTTCTCCTTTCTTGGGGTATTGACGTGGGCTCCATGATTCTGATGCTTTGTACTTTGCGTTACTCTTAAATATTGACGCAGCCATTCACTTGTTCATCCAACAAATATTTGCTGAGTACATAAGTACAGTATACCTTTGGAGGGGAGATAAGCTTTATTTAAACAGCTGTAGCAAAGGTGGTACACAGTTTTGGGCGGATGCAAAGGAAGGTGAGACTGTTTGCAGCTGGGGAGAGCCGAAAAGGCTTCTTGGGTTGGAGTTGCCATCTGGCGTGAAGGGTCTGAATCTGGCTGGCAGGGCATTTAGGGGGAGACGGAGGGAGGAAGGCATGGGCATGCACAGGAGGTATAGTTGCAGTAGGAGAGGTAGGACATAAGGGCAGTGGGGGCCAGATCACAGGGCCTTTGGTGCTAGGCCAGTGGTCGGCAAACTGCGGCTCGCGAGCCACATGCGGCTCTTTGGCCCCTTGAGTTTTTAGCAAAGGCCAGCTTAGGAGTACCCTAATTAAGTTAATAACAATGTACCTACCTATATAGTTTAAGTTTAAAAAATTTGGCTCTCAAAAGAAATTTCAATCGTTGTACTGTTGATATTTGGCTCTGTTGACGAATGAGTTTGCCGACCACTTAGCAGCTAGGCTAAGCTGAAGTTCCCTTACTTAGCAGCTAGGCTAAGTTGAAGTTCCCTTACTTAGCAGCTAGGCTAAGTAAGGGAACTGTTGAAGGTTTTTACAGGGGTAGTGGCATGGTCTTGAAGCAGTGGGTCAAACGAAACGTGTCAGACCAGGACACAGAGGACTGTGCCTCTGTGACTTGAGGTGTGCCTCTCGTGGCTTTCCAAAGAGTTCCCTGGGAGCATGAATGGCAAGACTTGGTTCGGAAGGACAGTGCCCCACTGTAACCTCTGGGCCTTGGTAACTCCTGCCAGCTTTCTCCGGAGCGGGACCGTGGTGGCCAGCTTGGATCCAGCCTCTCCCCGTTCTGCTCTGTCAGCCCTGGACTCACTCTGTCCACTTCCCAGAACCTGCCTCTGCCACATAGGCCATGCGGCGGCTTGATTCCCATAATCCTCCAGGATCTGTGTAACAGCCATGGCACTCCCGCCTCCCTCTCTGGTTTTGACTTTTTTGTTTCTCTTAGAGAGCTGAAAGCTAGTAAGTTTTTTTGGCTTTGCTGTGATGCTGACATAGGGCAGAGGAAGAGACTCTTACAATGTTAAAAGGTGATAAAGACTTGGTTCAAGGTGTGGGGAGATGGGGGGGTGGGGGGGTGGAGGGTGCATTCAGCAAATCTTGTGCAAATAGAAGTGCCAAGATCCGATGGTGGAATATGAGTGTAAGGGAGAAGGAATCAAATAACAGTGCTGAGTTTTTGAACCTCTGTGAATTGAAATGGTTTTGAAAGGGCCAGAAGACACTTTTCTGACTTTTACAAAGTTGAACTGAAGCAAAATGTTGTGGACAGAGCTGTCGAAGAGGCTTTTTTTTTAGCTTTGGTGATGATTACCCTGAAGGGTATAATGAGCAGCCTGGTGAAGTAAATTGTACCAACACAATGCCCAGCACAGGCTGCAATAATTAAGTAGGATCAGAAGAAATATTTACCAAAAATGCCGGTATAACAAAATGTGAAAGTAGTCCTTCCATTGGTTCTAGTCTTCATGTTACTGAGTAACTACCTTTTAGTGAAAGATCTGGCACTGTGTTTTACAAACAAATTCAGAAAGGAAATATGATACTAAATGGGGGAGTGGGGTGGGGAAGGAAGGCAATTCAAAACCCAAGAATCTTGAAAACGGGAAAACAAGCTGGTTTCAGCGGAAGTTATTGTATGTGGTGCCTGTGGGCTGATGGACTTCATTTGAGTGCTTTCACGGTGGGATATTAAATGATAGTAATGATAGTCAAAATTTATTGAGCAACTAAAGTGTCAGGCACCACTCTAGAAACTCTTACCTGAAGACCATCTCATTTAATCCAGACAAAATCCTGTGAAAATGGGTGTCTTATTATCTCCATTTTATAGGCAGAGAAAATTGAGGCTCAGAGAGAGAGGCTCAATGTAACACAGCTACTAACTCATGCTTTTGCTTTGGCTCATTAATGCTAATGTTTTATTCCGTTGGCTTCAATTCAGGGATGCACTAAATTGCTGATAAGTGTTCCTGAAGAATCTCTGAAAATGTAGGTTATGTTTGATGGTCCCAGGTAAAGGGCTACACAGACGACCTGCTTTTGGCTTCTCCTTGACTTCTTAGTTCAGCTTATGGACGTTCCCTTGGTCGTTGGCTTGGGGGCACCATTATCACCATTGCCATCGGTTTAATTACTATGGGTTATTGAACTATTTCTATGTGCCAGCGCCAGTGATGAGCACTTTACTGCATTATTTCATGTAATTACCATAACAAGAGGAGACTGCTCCTCTTCGTTTTATACAAGAGGAAGCCACGTGAGAGGCCACTGCTGCTAAGGAGAGGAGATGGGACTCAAAACCATGTCTGTCTGACTCCAGAGTCCATGGTCCTGACCACAGTGGCAAAAGCACCAGGCTTTTCGCAAAGTGTCACGATCCCTACATTGGACTTTCCTTCGTTGGGGTTTAGTTAGGCTTAATATAAAATCTAGATGCATTTCAGGGATTGCTTTAGGTTCTCTTTCCCCCATAACTTGTGATGTTGTTAGCTATTTTATTCACATTTTGAACCAGTCATTAGGTTAATTAGCCAAGGGTGCTGGGATCCCCCTTTTTATAAGTGTTGCCTAGTGGATGATGCATTGATGGTACCGGATGCAATTTTCAAACCACAGAAGCATTTTTCTCATACATCGGGAGGGAGTGGTGGCATCTTAGCACCTCAGTGGAAACCGGGCATCCTTGAGGGAGGCTTGGCGGTGTGGCAGGAAATCAGCTTTCAAGGCTTTGTAGAGCTCACATAAAACGACATCCATCTCCTTTCATTTAAATCCGAATTCTTGCCAGAGTGCAAACATTAGCATCAGAAATTAGCAGGCTGCTCTCCTGCTAGACAAAATAGTGGCTATTTGGATCTAAAGGGCACATTTTGTTAATCATTTATATGTTTCAGTGAGGTGAGACTCATTCTCATTGTGGGAATTCTCAATGATGTCTCACTCCTATGTAAGAAAATTATAGACAAGGGTATTGAATTTTATTTCTTATGCACTATATAAAAGTTAATGAAAATAATAACCAATTAGACAGTTATAAAGCCTGAGTGTATTAAAGTGTTATGCAAATATTGATTAATAGTAATACCATAAACTCACAGAGCAAGCAAAAGCATGCCTGGTTTAAATTATAGGAGCTTTCATTTGCATTTCCACCGAACCTATTATTAGTGGGTCTCAAAGCACCTTACAAGTAATAATTATTAAAGCCCATAAATACAGCCAGGAAATGCATTTTATTGAGGGAATAAGTAAGAGGTGGTCCCCTTTACCTCATACATATTATGAGACCTAAACGCTTGAGCTAAAATAGACTTGTCCATATAAAGAGATTATTCCTACACTGTGGGTGTTTGTGGCTGTGATTTATAGGTTAAAAGTTGACAGTCACGGATTCAAGGTTCTTGTATTGAGTATCTTAACCCATGTGAATTCTTATTGTTAAAATTTTATATGTACAATAACTCAAAACAAATCTTGTCAGTATATTTCAATATTTCTCTATTGACTATAATATCAAACTGGAAAACAAAAATTGTGCCAAGTTCACTTGAAAGTATTTAAAAATATTTTGAAATGTTGTATCAGGTTTATTTTTTCTCAAGCTAATATCTTATTCCAAGGACTAGCAGCTTTTAGGCACAGTCAATGGGACCTGTATTGATTTTCATTCTCTATAAGTAAGTCTCTGAACGGTTGTGAAGATTTCCAATCTGCTTTAAAATATTCCTTTGCCCTTTCTCTCTTATTTCTCCTCCTTTTTCCTTCCTTTGCAACTACCCTACTCTCTAAAGCTAAGCACAGGTTGGAAAAGCTCAAGACTATTCCCAGTGCCGGACTCTCCCTCTATCTTGAGTCCTCGAGCTGCCCCCACATGGTTGGTTCTCAGCCTTATTTTCTTCCGGTGCCGAGAGACCATATTGCAGTGGTTGGTCACTATTTTGAGGCAGCTGTACTTCCATGGTTATACTTCAGTGTCACGTAGATTCCAAGAACAGTGTGGACTAGTGGACACCTTCCTTTAGAGTTAGGGATACTGGGACCCAGAAAGAATGAGTGAATGTGGATCAGCTGCTTTCTGTCTCAGTAAACTGGGACCAGAACTTAGGTCTCTAGACTGGTAAAAGTTTTCTCTCTACCTTTATGTGACAGTAATTATATGATGCTTCGAACCACACACACACACACACACACACACACACAATTTAAACCAGAAACATAGAACCAGAAGTAGAAGAAATAGTTTGTTGGTGTTTTATCCAGGGCTGTGGATCAGCAAGACAAGGGCTGGAGCCTCAGGCATCTGAAGACAAATGGAGTGATGAGTGTGCAGAACTGAAATGGTGGACCCTGAGATTATTGCTGTGCAGGAGTTGAATGATGGGGGTAGAGGGGAATGAAGAGCCAGTTGAAATGAGAACAGGGTGAGGTAGGATGGTAGTCATAGAGGATTGGAAGGATGTTGAGTTTATGGCCGTGGCAATGGGTTGTTGATGTCCAATGAAGGAAAATTCTATTGGTTCCTGGATGGATGGTCCTTAAGGACAACAGAGTCTCTCAGGATGACCTCAGAAGGGGAGGGAGAGATAAAGGCATGCGCAGCATGTATCAAGGTTCTCAGCACATGCGGAGTAATACATTTCTGGGAACCGGTGGTGTTAGGGAGACGGGAGGAGTGTTTATGAATTATATAGATATGTGTCTATTCTGTGAGAGATGCTACATGTCTAAATTTCTAATATCCATGTTTTTACAGGGAAAACTGAGGCTGCTATCAAAAACTTCAGTCCCTTCTACAGTCGCCAGTACTCTGTGGCTTTCTGCAATCATGTGCGCAGTGAAGTAGAACAACAAAGAGATCTAACATCACAAATTTTGAAGACCAAGGTAACCCATGACCATTTGGCTTTATATCTTTCTCCCACTGAGTAATGCTTTATAATTCACTAGAGGCCCAGTGCACGAATTCCTGCACCAGTGGGGTCCCTCGGCCTGGCCTGTGGGATCGGGCCAAAACTGGCTCTCCAACATCCTCCAAGGGGTCCTGGATTGCGAGAGGGCTGGGGAGGGATGCAGGAGGTTGGCCAGCAGGGGATAGACCGCGGGAGGGCTCCAAGGCATGTCTGGCCCATCTCACTCAGTCCCCGATCTACCGGACCCCAGCAGCAACCTAACCTTCCAATTGGAGCGTCTACCCCCTAGTGGCCAGTGCACATCATAGCGAGCAGTTGAGCGACCTTAGCATATCATTAGCATATTATGCTTTGATTGGTTGAACTGATGACCGGACGACTGGACACTTAGCATATTAGGCTTATATTATATAGGATAATATATCTGAAAGAAGCATTCAACTGAATGGCAATTTTTAAAAAAATGTGTTCTCAGGTCATTTCATGCTCAATAAACTCTTATTTACCTGGAAGTTAGAACATATGTGGTGTAATCCATATTATAAAACTAGCATGATCCAGTTTTATTATGTTTTCCTCACATTGATGCTTTGATATCTGCAAATTTGACTTGCTGTAGTGAAGTTCAGTTTATAAAGTCACAATTTTAGTGCCTCGTACTACCGTCATTTTTATTTTGGTCATTGATCAAATATGATTTTCTCTTCTAATCCCCTAACTTATTCTTTCTCCTTTGCTCTATTATCACAATTATCCATGACTTCAACAAATAATTATTGACACCTACTATGTGCCAGGCCCTATTCCAAGAACTGGGGAACCAGACAAATTCTCTGCTTCCTATTTATATTCAAATGTAGGAGACAGACATTAAACAAATGATTATCAGGTGATAATAAATGCTACAAGGAAAAATAGAGCAGGAGTCCTCTTAGAGTAGATGGTCAGAGAACCCCTCTGTGGAGGTGACATTTGAGCAGAAACGGGAGTGAAATAAATGTGGGCTGTGTGCATATCTGTGGGAAGATTGGTCCAGGCAGATGGCACAGCAAGTCCAGAGACCCTGAGGTAGCCAGCCACAAGCACATTGGGAAGGCTGGTGTGCTGAGAGCAGGGTAAACAAGGGAGGAGGGACGAGAAATGACTATGGGGTGACAGGTAGGGACTAGACCGCGTGGGACCTGTAGACTACCATTGGGTGTTTATTTTAGTGTTATTTGTGAGGACAGAACATTAAGCCCCAGGATTTGGAAGGGAATTTATTTCATCCCTGAAAAAGATGAGCAGTTCTATCCTCTCTGGGTGGTTCCTGTAAATGTTGCTTGAAAGTGGAGGAACGAGTTTCTAAAGGCATTACTGTATGATCTTTAATAAAGGGAAAGTAGATGTAAATTCATGTAAAAGACAGGAGATCCATTTCCATATTTTGAGATAAATCGGGAATTGCACTGTGAGGCGGGATGGGTATGGTTCCTTCCACAAGTAGCCCCGTGGGAAACCTAACTGGAAATCTTACAGAGACTCTCCTACAGCATCTATGCCACCAGTTAATGAGAAATCCTCAAACTTTTAAGTGGAGGCAGAACTGGGCTGTGCTGGCTTGCCTGCTATTCTTTGATCGGAGAGCCAACAGGGTCTCCTTGAGAACAGGCTGTGTTTACAGCCTGGCTCCCAAGGCTTTGGGGCCTGGGAAAACCAGTGAGCCTGACTTTTTTTTTTTTCTTTTAATATATTTTTATTGATTTCAGAGAGGAAGGGAGAGGGAGAGAGAGACATAGAAACATCAATGATGAGAGAGAATCATTGATCAGCTGCTTCCTGCTTGCCCCCTCACCAGGGACTGAGCTTGCATGTGCCCTTGACCGGAATCGAACCCAGGACTCTCCAGTCCGCAGGCCGATGCTCTATCCACTGAGCCAAACCTGACTTTTGAGGCTGCCTGGAGGTGTGATGAATAGGGGAACAGCCTGTTAATTTTCCTGTTTTTCAGGACTTAAACAGAGGCACATTCCTGGTGGTGGGCAGAGATGTCTACAATTTAACTGCTTCCCTCCCTCTCTTCCACAGAGTTTATCAAGGATTTATTAAGTGCCACGTGTATCCCAGGCATAGCTTTGTCTCTGTGGCACCATGGAGGGAAATGAAAGCCACAAAAATATCAATAAGACAAATATTTGCATCCGATCAGGAGGGTAGGAGAGGGAAGTGTGGAGGGAGGGGAAGAAGCAACTATTTCTCCAGGATGTCAGTTTCCTGAAACATTCCTTGAAGTGCCAGGGCCAGACTTAGTGGTAAGCATGGCGTGTTATCTTTTGTGGCCATAACTAATTGTATCCGTCTTCTTTCAGCCACCATTGGATCCTGGGACCGTTTTGTATGAAGCAGAGCTATCCCAGTTTGCCGAAGATATAAAGAAATGGAAGGAGAGATATGTGGTGGTTAAAAATGATTTTGCTGTGGAGAGCTATGAGAACAAAGAGGTAAGATATTTCCTTGTAACCCTGGCTTCCCCCCAATACCCTTACCGAAAGCATCAGGGTTGATTCTTTCCATAAGCACTCACTCTCGAGCAGGCACTCGTTTCCGTTAACAGATGTTGACTGAGCGCCTATTGTATGCCGCATATCATGAAAGGCCTGGGCATATCGCAGACAGACGCTGGCAGTCTAGTGAGTGGGCAAGACAGACTTTGAACAGCTCATTGCAAGTGAGTGTGAAAACAGGTTATGCCTCCTGACCAGTGCAGGAGCCTTTCCTGTGACCATTCAGCTTCAAGGTCTTTCTCAGTCACTGCCCCACTGCCTCTCCCTCTGCTCTGTGTCTCCAAGTCTCCCCACACATTATTTATTTAGTCATTCATTCATTTTAATCCTCACCTGAGGATATGCTTTTCATTGATTCGAGAGAGAGAGAGAGAGAGAGAGAGAGAGAGAGAGAGAGACAGAAACATCCATGTGAGAGAGAAGTATCTATGGGTTGCTACCCATATGTGTCCTGACAGTATGGAACCGCAACCTGGGTTTGTGCCCTGACTGGGAATTGAAGCCACAACCCTTAGTTAGGTTCACAGGACGATGCTCTAACCAACTGAGCCACACTGGTCAGGGCCTCCCCATTCTTAAGCTTCCTACATGACAGGTGGCTGAGGAGTTATTTAATAAGGTTATATGAGTGAGCCCTGGCCGGGTGGCTCAGTTGTTTGGGGTGTTGTTCCTTACACTAAAAGGTTGCAGGTTTGATTCCCGGTCAGGGCACATACCTAGGTTGTGAGTTCAGTCTTGGTCAGGGTGCATAAAGGAGGCAACCGATCAAAGTTTCTCTCTTGCATAGATGTCTCCCTCTCTCACCCTTTTCATCCCTTCTTCTCTCTCTAAAATTAATAAACATCCTCAGGTGAGTATAAAAAAGATTGTGATTGAATGTGCCTGAGTTCCTAGGAATTCAGAGCATTTTACATACTTATTCCACCTGTATTTATGGATTTTTTCTTTTAACTTATTCCAGGTTATCTTATTATTTTTCTTGTCTGTGAAATGTGGGGGGAAATGAGATTATGAACATAAGTAAAGTGCCGAGCACCCAGGAGGGCTTCAGTTTTTCTTGGTCCCTATTTCTTTCCCCATGGAAAGTATAGTGGTGTAGAAGAAAGAACACTGGACCATGAATCAGGAAAACTAAAGTTTAGGCTGGGCTTCCATTAAACTGGAGAATTAGGTTGACTGATTCCAACAGTTCCTTATTGATATCCTACTGTACACATTTTAAATCTACATAGAATCTCAGGCTATCTTTGAAATGAATAGTTATTATTTTTTCAGTTAGTAGTAACAGATTTAAAACTTTGCTCTCTTGCCCTAGCCAGTTTGGCTCTGTGGAGAGAGTGTCGGCCTGTGGACCTAAGAGTCCGGGGGACAGTTCCAGTAAGGGCACATGCCCGGGTTGTGGGCTTGATCCCTAGTAGGGGGCATGCAGGAGGCAACCAATTAATGGTTCTCTCTCATCATTGATGTTTCTATCTCTCACTCCCTCTCCCTTCCTCTCTGATATCAATAAAAATATTATTAAAAAACAACCAAAAAAACAAAAACTTTGCTCTCTTGACACTAAACCTATAGGAGGAGACTTCAGGCCAGCAGACCAATGTGTTTCCTTCCCATTTCTGATGGAAAATAGAAATAAAGTACAATATAAACTTATTCCACAGGCCATCAGGCAATGCTGCCTTGAGTAGTCTTATTCTTTGCAACATTCATTAAGCTAATATTTTCTCGACTTATCTATAGTAGGATTTTATTCAACATTTGATTTGCTCTCTGTAGCAAATTATCAATACACTACAAATAATAATGATAATAATTTATTTATTTTTTAAAAATATGTTTTTCTTGATTTTAGAGAGAGAGGAAGGGAAGGGGATAGAGAGATAGAAACACTGACAAGAGAGAAACATCATCAATCATTGCCTCCTGCACACCCTCTACTGGGGATCGAGCCTGTAACCCCGGGCATGTGCCCTGACCAGGAATCAAACTGGTAACCTCTTGGTTCATGGGTTGACACTCAACCACTGAGCCACACCGGACACAAGTCACCTTTATTTTGTATGACATGGTGCAATGTCCTCTAAGGGAAGCTTGAGAAGACGTGATATTGCAGAATGGTTAATATTGTGGACTTTGAAACACACCTTTATCAATTATAGAAGTGTCCTTTCTTAAGTCATAAATCTCCTTGAGCCTCAGCTTTCTCATCTGTGAAATGGTGAGCATGATCCCTTCCTCATGATGTTGCTGTGACGATTAAACAAATGAGTGTATTGAAGCCCTCAGCACATGGCCAAGCACTGGCAGAGCCCAATGTAGAGCAGTTGTCATATGATTACTACTAAATAATTGGGAGGAAACACTCATAGAGCTTCCTCTTATATTTATTATGGTTTTCACCATGTTTGGCACTAATTGAAGTTTCATTTTGAGTCAAAACTGGTGTTTTTCCTCTTTTCATTTTTTAAAGCTTTCTCCCTCAACTTTCAATTTATTTGCTCATTATTTTCAAGTGAAACTGTTTGGATTTTTCAGATACGGTTATTGAATTAGATAATAACAAAGTATTAAAAATTATTTTGCTCATCGTTTTCAAATGGTCCAGTTTGGATTTTTAAGATGTGTATTTTAAAGATAGGATTACTGAATTTGATAATAAACAAGTGTTAAAAACTTGGAAATTTAAAAAATGGCATGTAGTTTGCCATAATTCCTCCAAGTTTTAACATTTTTTTCATTTAGAGAAGGGTGTTTTTAAAAATTACACCCAAGAGTTATACATTAAGTGCCTATAAATTGCCTATTATTTTACGGGGGGTTCGGTTTTGGCTGGTAATTAAGTAGGAAAAATGAAACATTCTCATTGGATAATCATTTAATTTGTACTTCCTGTACGGTTGCACTGGGCTGGACAAACCCAGGTATGAGCCCTGGGTTTGTCACCTACTCACCGATGGGCCATTGGTAGGTTATTTAACCTGTTTTCTCATTTATAAAAGGGAGATAATAATAGTGCTGTTTTTAGGATTAAAGGATGCGGTGTTCATAAAAGCCCAGGTTGGGGCCTGTTATAACAAATAACACAATTTAGATTTGAGGCCAGTCTCAGTCAAACTGCTTCTGAACTTTTTCAAAACCACACAACTTTCAATTCTTCTCTGTTAGGCTCTGGGCCCCTGATGTGCTTACGCAGTTGATTAGTGGGTTTCACAAGTATGAAAACAACCTTCTTAGATACGAGAGTTTGTTTTGTTTGGGTCTCTTCAGTCACTACCTTATTGAGGGAGAATGTGTTCTTCTTGTCCTGATCACGTTGCCCCAATCAATTATTTTTAGTTATTCCCAAGAGTACACGCTACATTTGGGTCCCACAGTTGCTTGGTTTCCATTCTCAGCTTGCTTTCAGCCTGTTATTTTCAACATTTTGCCTTGACTTAATCCCTGCCATCAGACGCACACACTTAAATTTTATCTTATCTGTATGTCCTTGTGGGCTTATCTGCTTAACAAATACTTTAGTGCCTTAGCAATGCTCACACCTCTTTTACGTTTCCCCAACAGCAGAGCTGTTTGTCTGCTGGCCAGAGTTTGTTCTGATGTCATGACCTTGCTATTCCAACCCCGATCATTTTACTGCAAAACAGTCTCATGCCTGCCCGGCCAGTGAGGCTCAGTAGTTGAGCATTGACCCATGAACTAGGAAGTCAGGGTTCGATTCTGGGTCTGGGCATATGCCTGGGTTGCAGGCTCAATCCCCAGTATGAGGTGTGCAGGAGGCAGTCCATCAATGATTCTCTCTCATCATTGATGTTTCTCTCTCTCCCTCTCCCTTCCTCTATCTGATATCAATAAAAAGATGTAAAACAAACAAACAACAACAACAACAAAAACCCAACAAACAGTGTCCTGTCAGAGGGCAAAGCCGTGGCATATTTATCACGGCAACATTTTAAATGTTTTTGGTAACAATCCATGGTAACCATGACTGCAGTCACCTGTCCCACAGTCTCATTAGTCATCTGTCTGCACATGTTGTGTCGTGAGTGTCTGTATGCATCATCACCCTTGTGGTTATTAGAATGACTCAGGTGCTTGCCGGGGCGCAGGATTTCTAGAAGTTACTAAGATGATGCTTTCCTCAGTGACTCTCCATGAGATTAGGGACTCCGGCTTCCCATGTTGTGAACATCACACAAAAGTACTAAAGTAAGACCTCGCAAGTAGCAGTTGCACAAAACATATTTTTTAAATACATGGCTCTTACTCGATGACATAGTGTGGGAATTGCTTATCTCTGAGTGCCTGGGTCTGTCTGTCTATTTCTAATATTCTGGATATTTTTCAAAAAATCCCAAAGTGGGGTGGGGAATAATCGCTCATTCATGCCTTTCCTTTCCCAGGCCTACCAGAGAGGAGCCGCTCCGAAAAGCCGAGTCCTTCCAGCGGGTGGCAAAGTGTTAACGTCCGAAGAGGAATACAATCTATTATCTGACAGGCATTTCCCAGACCCGCTGGGTGAGTTGCTGAGCATTCTTTCCCAAGGCAAATTCTTAGACTGGCTTTGCTTAGGGAGACCAGCCGCTCTCAAGGGGGGGGGGGGGGGGGGGGGGGGGCGTTTCACTCTCCAGGGACCGTTGGGCAGCGTCTGGAGACATTTTTGGTTGTCACAGCTTGGGAGGATGGCGCTGCAGGCATTTAGTGGGCAGAGGCCCGTGATTCTGTTAAACCTACTGCAATGCACAGAACAGTCTGACAATGAAGAATTATCTGGCGCACAATATCGATAGTTGCTGAAGTTGAGAGACTCTCGGTCAGACACATACACACCCCAGACAAATGGGAGATGTGATTTCCCTAATTTAGGTAAACATTGTACCACTCCTATTATTTTAAACCACATTCAGTAATACATAACTCAATTGCTATGTTTCTAGCACTTCAAAAAATGTGCCACTGATTAGACATCTGCAGGTTTGGGGAATGCATTGGTGGATTTCATAGCTCCACAGGACAGCAGAAATAAACAGACAGGGCCCCGTCTTTGACACGTACAACCTCATCTTTCAGGAAGCATGTCAGGGAATATTATTTTTCTAATTTTAGGGAGATGTGCAATAGAGTATCCTAAATCGACAAAACGTTTTTAACAGGCGTTACAGTAACTCATAGCTACGGTGTAAAAAAGCAATGACTTAATTAGCATATTTATAAATAATAGCTGAACGCTGCCATGGAAAGACCATTGAACTGAGAATCGGAAGACTGGGTTTTTTATCTAGTTCTAACTGTGCCACTTAACAGGTGTTTCCCTAGTGTTACTAAACCTCTCTGATGACTGTTCCTCCAACTCCAGGGCCTTGAACTTGAAAATCTAGAAGGATCTTTCCATCTCTAATATACTTGGGTTCTCATTCATTCTATGTTTTCCATGTAGAGAAAGTGATGGGTAATATGCATATATAGGCCAAGTAGTGCATTGCATAGAGATTCATGAACTGTGGATAATGTAATAATCCCATCTGGCTTTCTGTAAATCATGCTACACAGTAATTACTTGGTTTCTTGAAGAGAGCGCTGGTTCTTATTAATGGGTATAATCATTTCATTAGAATTTATGGAGAAAATATAGTTATTTTTTCCATTGTTCTTTTGGTGAGGAATGCTTAGCATAGTGTTTTTAATAGCACTATTATTAGATTAGTACATGGACCATAAACCTAGATTAAACAAACTATTATTAAGTAATTCAGGCTAAAACAACACTTTAGGAACACTATACATATTATTATATTTTCTTTCAAGTCTACTTACATGTCACCGTGGCTCTGCATCTATTGTTGGAAATGGCAATATCAAGATGCTGACCCTTCAGAATCTCTCCAAAAGGACTTTCCAATTAAATCATTCAGAATACACAATATGTGTATTGATTTATTGTTGATATCATATCGGAATGAATGAAAAGGAATAAAAAACACGAGTCCTGTGTGACTAATGCCATTTGGCTCAAGGCTTCAGATTGGGGCATTTCAATGACCTTTTTTTTTTCCCCCATTGTATCTGTGGCCTTCTGAGTTTTAAAAATAGAACATTCTACAGTAGATCGTTTGTGATATCCTTGTGACTCAACTCGGAAAAAAATTCAGACAAATGGCATCTGGAAAATTGCTGTAAAAGGTTAAATGAGAGGTAGCTAGAGACTAACAGGATCTGAGCGGACTGGCTTAACATGAGTCTCTTGGAATTGATTTTGAGGGAAGAAGTAAAAGTCCCCATTGTTTAAGGCTTTTAAAATGTCCTCGGACAATGTAACACATTTATTCATTCAACAAACTATAGTTCAGCATCCACTAGGTTCCATGACTGTGCCATGTGCTGAGGATGCAAAGATATGTCAGATGCCATCTCCATCTTCTGGGGGCCCCAGGGTAGTGGTGTAGCTTCCTGGGGAGAATCAGCGAGGGAGCTTATCTGAGACTGTGCCCCTCACCCTGAGTGTGGGTGCCAGACATGGAAACAGATCATTACACTATTTTGGGAGAACAAGGTAGGGAGCACCCAACTCTGTCTGGTGGCAGAGGGAGGTGTCAACAAAGGCACCCCAGAGCAGGGGGCTTTTGAATGGACTTTTGAAGGATGAATGAGAATTTTCGGTGGAAAATCGTGTTGGAAGGGAAGGAGGAAAGGTACTAGGAACTGCAGAAGTGATATGCAAAGTCATGGAGTCAATGACCGCACCTGGGGAGAGTGGAGACTGAGAGTGGAGCGGAAACGAGTACAGAACAGGGAGCAAGCACCAGCACTTAACTGGGGGATGGAGAGAAGGTGCAGAGGAACAGGAAAGGTGACAAAGAAGAAGCAGTTTTTAAAAAGCATGAAGGACACCAGGAGGGACGCGCTCCTGGGAGTCATGGGAAGAGAGTATTTCCAAAAGAAGGTATGGTTAGCAGCAACAGATGTTTCAGGTCATGTTCAAAGGATAGATAATAAAGAAGAAGCCACAGGCTGGCAGTCGGGGGGACGTTCGTGACCTCAGCAATTTAGTTTCTGGGCAGGAACCAGGCTGAGGTGAGAACAGGGGTTGATGGCAGGAAGAAAAGTGACAGGGAGGAGGGAGAGAGTGCAGGGCACAGAGCAGACCTGGTGACCCGGGGCCTGGGGGAGAGAGGGAGGGGGTCTGCACAGCTGGACAGAGTAGCTTGCAGAGGACCACTAGGGAAGAGGGAGCTCTGTTGGTGCATTTCATTGATGTGAGGAAGTTGAGAAAGATTGTGTCCAATGGTCTTGGTTGTCCCTGTGGGGTAGGAGGTGAGGCCACTTGCTGGCCTGGGACAGGTGAAGCTGGTGGAGAGATGTGGGAGGAGCCTGAACTCTCCTTCCCTCCTCCCCTAGACATCTCTCACCACCTTTCCATTTCTCTAGGGCCTGCCCTAGAGAGTTCCCCTCACAGCCTGAAATAAGTATTTTAAATAGAAGATGCACAGTATAAAACATCTTTGTGTTTCCAATATTTCCGTAGCATCCAGTGAGAAGGAGAACACCCCGCCCTTTGTGGTCCCGCCGAAGGAATTCCCGGTGTACCTGTGGCAGCCGTTCCTCCGGCACGGCTACTTCTGCTTCCAGGAGGCCGCTGAGCAGAAGAAGTTCCACGCTCTCCTGAGCGACTGCATCCGACATCTGAACCAGGGTACGGCACCCCTGCCCTCTTGTCCCCAAGCTAAGCAAGAGTCTTGCAACAGGGAGCGAGGCCAACGTGCTGGCCGTTTAGCCCAGTCCACAAGCCTCGGTGAGACAGAATGTGGAGCAGGTATCCGATGGCACCTGTAGGCACGCATTTGAGGCGCCTTCTTCGCACATGCAATTTTGCATATAATTCATCCTCCTCCTTTTCCCTGATTATTAAAAGTCTAAATGACGGCAAGAACATGTCATCTATCCCTGGCAAAATCCTAGTCCTCATGACATTTATTGTTTATTCCCTTCTTTATTTCTGAATACTAGTTACTTAAAACTTTTAGATGCATAAGAATCACCTAGAGCAGTGGTCGCCAACCTTTCGGATCTCACGGACCTAGAGAACTTAAATGCAGATTTGGGGGCTCCATTCTCAGCTATTCGGATGGACGGGGTCTGTTGCAGGCCCTAAATTTTGTTCTTCTGACAAACTGCCAGGGTTGGTGATACCGTAGGTTCATGGACCACACCTGTAGTGGTGTATCTTCAGACCACTGTGCTCAAGGTATGGATGTAATACATGTCTATAATAAAGACTTTTCATTCTAATATGCCATTCTTTCACTGAATGGATGTGAATGATGGCTTTCTAGACTCCATGACGCCTCCAGTTATAGCTACTTCACAAGATAACTTAGTTCTGAAAGGTAATGTGGTAGAGAGTAGCTAGAGGTCACGACATCGTGAAGAAGGGAGCCCAGTACTTCAGCCTTTTTGAGCAGGTAACACTGGAGCTGTCACCTCACCCCCCTGTGCCTTTATTTCCTAACTAGAGGCCGATGCACGAAGATTCATGCAAGAATGGGCCTTCCTTCCCCTGGCTACCAGCACTGCCTTCATTCCAGCCAGAGCCTCCTTTTCGGCTGGAGCCACCTTTCCACCTTCCCACGCTGCCCAGAGGCCCAGAGCAGCTGGGGTGGTGCAGAACGCCTGTGTCGTCGCCATGGTGACAATGCAAGTGTCCTGCCCCGTCCCCAGCCGCTCAGCACCTGCATTTGCAAATTAACCCACCATCTTTGTTGGGTTAATTTTCATACTCACTCCTGATTGGCTGGTGGGTGTTGCAAAGGTATGGTCAATTTGCATCTTTCTCTTTTATTAGTGTAGATAGGGCCAGTTTCATTGTGCTTTAAAGTAAGCGCACAGTCAGGGGGGACGTTCTCACCTCAGCCTGGTTACTGCCCCTCCAGCCCAGAAACCAAATTGCTGAGGTCACTAACGTCCCCCCGACTGTGCACTTACTCCAAAGTTCTGGGGTTTCCCCGAGAGTGTCAGCCCCACAGGGGGAAAAAAAAAATCACCTGCCAGCTTTTGATGTTAGCTTGCACATGGATAGACTAATGGAAAAAGATAACATCACTGTATTTTTCTATAGCAACTCTGAGCGACATTAGTCATAATATTGTCTCCTAATCAGTTGGGGACTTTATAAAAATGATACCTAATTAATATCTTGCCTTGTGGTTTAGATGTCTTAGAGACAAAGGCTTGCCCAGCACCGCCGGCTCTATCTGGCTCATTTTTCAGTGCGCTTACATCTCTGTGTTCGGGCTCTGGTCTAGTACAGACATGCAGTCGGCACTAAATGCAACCGCCACAAACTTTCCTAAGCAAAGAATATTCTGGGCCCAGCCAGATGGGACTTGCTTCATTCCCCTTCCATGGACATAATAGGAATTTCTCCGGGGAGTTGCTAGCTTGCCTTTAGACTCCATTTATGGTAGGTTTGAGTCGATTCAAAACCCAGCTCTGCTCTCCAGCATGCTCTCAAAGGCACTGAGATAATGAGGTCTAGTCACATTGCCCTGCTTCTATGTCGCATTCCTCTGTCCAGAAACCTCTTTTCCTCACTGATGCTTTATGCAGGCTTAATGTGACTTGGCACAATTTCCAGTAGCTCCGATCGGAGCCAGGGACCATCAAAACACTGTAGGGAACAGTCCTTGCCTGTCCTGTGCCGATGAGCTCATGGGTCTTTCCCTTCTCTCCTCTGTGTCCGTGTTTTTGACAGCACAGAGCACCACTCATCTTCACGGAATCACTTTTTAAAATTTGTTTCCATCCCTACCTGTTATTCAATGAGTAAACCAGTGAGAGGTTTCGCAGACTCCTAGGTAACTATTATTCATTTCGTGGTTTACCAGAAGAGTTTAGAAATAGATGTAAAATTAGGGCTGTGATCCAGGCCAGAAACCCCGAGGGGCCTTCAGGAGGCTGCTGACTTCTGCCCCAGGTAACGAGAGTCAGTGCTGTCCCCCTGCTTCTCTGGCGCCATTGGCTCAGGCCACCAGGCACCTCTGTTGAGAACTGGGTCTGAGATATTCTAGCAGCGGAGGCTGGGCTGCTACTGACCCCGTCCACTCACAAGTCCTCAGGGATCTTCCCCTCCCCCCAGTTTTATTGAGATGTAATCCTATATAATAAAAGGCTAATATGCAAATTGTCCCCTCCCAACAGCTGGTTCCATACCGATCGCCCCCCACCCCAACCCCGATTAGGGGCGGGGCCAGCCGGCCAGTATCCCACATCCCACCAGCCTGATCGGCCCTGATTGGGGGAGGCCGGCGGGACCCCACCCGTAAAACAAATTTGTGCACCGGGCCTCTAGTTGACTTATAATATTGTATCCCTTTGAGGGGTATGACATCATGATTTGATATATGTATATAGTACAGAATGATCACTACAAAAATTTTAGTTAACGTTTATCACCTCACATACTTACAATTTTGTCTTGTGATGAGAACTTTTAGGATCTACTCTCTTAGCAGCGTTTAATATACAGTATTGTCAACCGTGGTCACCTGTCATATATTACACCCCCAGAATGCATTTTATAATTGGAAGTTTATACCTTTGACCCCCTTTCACTCATTTCCTCCACCTCCTGCCCCCTGCTTCTGCAGTTACCAATCTGTTCTCTGTTTCTATGAGTTTGGTTGTGTGTGTGTGTGTTTAAGATCTCAAATATAAGTGAGATCCTACAGTGTTGTATTTCTCTGTCTGACACTGTAGCATGATGCCCTCAAGGGATAGTCGAGGGAAGATCATTTCATTGCCTTCCTGGTAAGTTCCACCAAGGATGTCTGTCACTTTGGGGTTCCCAGAAACGTCCCTTAGTGCTCAAATCCCACCACAACCCAGCCCACTTGCCCCGGGAGTTCTGGGTTCGAACCGGTCTCCGTGTCTATGTCCATTTCTTTTGAATCCAGAACTGCTTCTCTTGTTTCTCCTTGTGGGTTGGGTTCATTTCCTATTTAACCCTGACCAAGGGCCTGATTACAGCCTGTTTGTTCTTGGACAAAATGTTGTAAGTTAGGTAAGGACAGAGAGGGCTCTCTGTTCCTTCTTCCTTCAAGAGGGGAAGCTGCCTCAAAGATGGTTTACACTTCCAAGGAGCACAGAGGTGTGTGTTTGTGTGTGTGTGTGTGTGTGTGTGTGTGTGTTTTACTTTTGGCACCTCTTCATTGAACAGCCATAATAAAACTCCACAATTAATCTTTAGCAGAAACATTTTCTCCAACACACTGGACTGAATAGCCAACTCATTGCATGACATGTGCCCAGAGCACCTGCTGACCCTGCCCTTTTGGAACTACTCTGCAATCCCTTGTCTCCAATGAGGGAAGGCCAGGATCTAAATGTTCGCTGCCACAAAATGTGAACTTACCTAAAACCACGGTATTCCAAGATGGTTCTGATGCCCCACATTCAGTCCTATACTTCAGAATTTTTTATCGTATTTATACTACATTGTAGTTAGAGGGATATAGTTAAAACTCTTAGCAAATGTAGAGTGCCGAACACATGCAATGGGGAATAATGGTCATTATTAATGTGCATCTGTCCTTGCAGCTCAGGGTAATCATTTCTTGGCATGGGAACTTGCAGGAAAGGGGGAAAGTGTTTCTGGCAGGCAGAATGGAATAGGTGGGGGCCAGGAAGAGAGTCAGAGCATGGACCATTAGCGGAACTGAAAGGATTTTGTGGGACTGGTGCTTAGAGCGGAGATAGAAGCCAAGTGAGGATGGGAAGATGGGCATGGTCCAGGTTGTAAAGGGCTTTGCAATGCATATTAAGGGATTTGCACTTTATTCTAACAGCAGCAGGAAACCATTAAAGGGTTTCAAGCAGATAAGCAACTCAGTCATATATCCATTTTAGAAAGGTCACACTGGCTGGTGTGTGGTCAGTGGGTGGGAGGCTTGCAGGCTGGGATGCCAGGAGGCCACTTAGGAAGCCTTGACAGGCAGCAGATAGTGGTAGCTTGCACTGCAGAGGTGACTGTAGAGATGGCGAAAGGTGGCTGGCCTAGAGAGATATCCAGGAAGTGGAATCAACAGAAATTAAGGAAAAATAATGTGGGGAGTGAGGCGGGCAACCCAAGGAAGAGCCATCCTTTCTGCCATTCTCTGTGGTGGAGACCCCGGGAAAGAGGTTGATTTCCAGTATTGCAGATGTTGAGAAGGAGACATCTGGGAAGCCAGGCGAGGAAGTCTCTTAGATGCATGGGCAAGGTTGGAAATCAGGAGCACAGTCTGGTGTGGAGACACAAGTGGGAAGTCAGCAGCCTGGCCGTGGTCATTGAAGACCTGGCTGACTTTGAAGAAGGCACAGTCTGTCTTTTATCTCTGTATCCCTGGCCAGTGGCCAAGGGCCTGGCGCCTGGTACAGGCTCTGAGATATGTCCACCCTCCATCCTTAGGTAGATTTGCAAACATGCCCATGCAGGAAAAAAGCTCGGGGCATGCGTGTTGGTGCAGCTTAAAGATGCTTGCACTCAAAATTAAAGCCTTCAAGTACAATGGATTGGTGCTTTTGTGTTAAGTACTAACTTATTCACTCACTACATGGATCTGGGAATTTATTACTATTGAAACTTTAAGAAACATATTTATTAGGAATACAGAGCCCTTGTGAAATTCAGTGACTCAGGCACTCTGACTCACCCTCTTCATACTCAATTGCCAGTATCTCTTCTCTATTTCCTTGCTACCGCCCTACTTTGGGACTCATATAAAACATTCCCACAAGGCTGTTAGTTTATCTTCCCTTTGCCACTTACTGCCATCTCCTTCTACATGTGACAGATAAATCATATTTAAACACAGGTTTTGATTAAAATCTTTCAGCGGCACTGCTACTGTCCAAAAGATGAAACACGTCATTCTAAAGAGACTGAGTGGTTGTGTCTGGTTTCTTACTGTTCTCGAGCATAAGCCTCCTTTTCCCCAACCTTGCTGCCCTACCCCTCCTGCCCAAGTCAAATGGAAGTTTCATGTGCACGTCTTTGGCCTTTTAATACACTGGAAACACCCACTCCTCACCTATTCCAATTATGTTGCTTCTTCAAGAGAACAAGCTGTATAGTCTGACCCCTCCCATGAAGGCCACAGGGAGAACTTCGCGAGCACCTATTATCTGCCCCACTGATCGAATACTCACTACCTTCTGTCTTACGTGATTCCTTTTCTTGCCTAGTGGTCCTACTTCTCTAACTCTATCCAAGTGCCTCAAGGGAAATCTCGTGTCATCCTTTCTATCTCCCTGTACTGGTCAGATATCTCATGGTTCATAAAATGGTTCAAAGACACTAGTGACTTAGTAACTTAGTACTAAAGCCAAGCTGATTTCATAATTTAAGTAGGATTTTAGGGATGATAGTTATAAATAAATGTGGTTTGGCCTCATTGATACACACATTGGCATGAGTGAGTGAAGGAGTTTGTCGATATGTCAATACTATAAAGCCACCCTCCTCTGGATGAATGGTGATTCTGGAGAGGAGATGGAATGCTGCAAAGTTTTGTTCAGCAGCACTGTGCTGGCTTGAAGGACAGCTAGGATGACCATTAAGCCAATGTGAGTGTCCCCATCACCTTGAACACTGAGGAAGAAGAGACAGTAGAATATCTGGGAAGCATAAAGGCACATGGGTTGAAAAAAAATAGTATAAAAGAAGAGCCCAGAGTATTTTTTGTTGTTTTGTTGTTGTTTATCCTCACTCAAGGATATTTCCATTGATTTTTAGAGGGAGTGGCAAGTAGGAGGAGAGATACAGTGATTGGTTGTCTCCCACATGTGCCATGACCAGGCTGGGGATGGAGCCTGCAACCAGAACCTTGACCGGAATTGAACCCAGGACTCTTCAGTCCATGGTCTGATGTTCTATCACTGAGCCAAACTGGCTAGGGCACAGAGGATTTTGATGAAAAGAACACAATCATGAAATGACACTCTGCAAGCCTCTACAAGTTGACTGTTCAATCTCTCATGACAATTATGACATCCCAGAGTGCTTGTGATGGAGTGAGTCTTAAAACAGTGATTAAACTTTGGAATCTGTTGCTGTTGAGATTATATGCCTGAGCTCTTATCCCAGAAATCCCATGTTAAATCAAATGCCTTTATTACATTTAATTTTGACACTTGCACGATTTAGTTCAATATTGAATCAAATTGAATTTTAAAACACAAAAGGATCTCGCAATTCAAATTAGAGCAAATCCTTCCTGGCATGTTCATTTGAGCACAATGTTCGGTACTCTTCAGCACTCAACAGCAGATCTCAAATCTATTTTCACTAATTGAATCTCTACTCAGAGCAGTATCTTCTCAGCCCATCATCATCATCTGTGAAGCAAGTTCACTACTAGAGGGACTCAGTGTCTGATGTGGGCATCTATTAATTTTAGCTGAAAATATACAATGAATTTTATTTTATTACATATGAAAACATACTTCTGAAATTATGGCACGTGCTTATTTTTATAGACACATCTATGAGTTAGAAAATTCTAACTATGCTTGGGCTCTTTGGAACACTTCACTACAAATGAATATTGTTTGGACATAGATAAATAAAAGTACAATTTTTATAAGTAACTCTTTGTGTGCTTTTACTTATAAAAGTTATTCTATAGTGTACTTTTGTTGCGGTGCATAAAAAACTCTATGCATTATAAGCAATAATACTTGCTAAATCACTGTTTAATTCTAGTTTCCATATGACTGTCCCAAACAAAATTCTTCTAAGGATTTTCTGTGCTTGGAGACTACATTCTTTCCTTAAGTTTAGTCTATGCTCTTAGCCTCACACAATATTATTTATACTTACGGATTTACTTAAATCATTTTAATCTCTCAAAATAATCTAAGAGCTCTAGGCAGGTAGCTCAGTTGGTTGGAGTGTCGTCCCATACACTAAAAGGTGGCGGGTTTGATTCCTGGTCAGGGCACATACCTAGGTTGCAAGTTTCATCCCCCGGCCTGGGTGTGTACAGCAGGCAACTGATCTATGTTTCTCACATCAGTGTTTCTCTCTCTCTCTCTCTCTCTCTCTCTCTCTCTCTCTCTCTCTCTCTCTCCCTCCCTCCCTCCCTCCCTCCCTCCCTCCCTCCCTCAAAAGAAAAAGAAATCAACAATAAAAACATATCCGCAGGTAAGGATTGAAAACAATAACACAATTCGAGTTAGAATGGAAAGAACAGGTCTCTGTCAGAAACTGGAATAAACAGAACTGCTCCCTGTCAGCCATTTAGCATTTATCACCACCAGAACATGGAGAGTCTGAGAGTCATTTGTTGCCTATAGCTATGTTGTCATGGAACCATTTCTAAATACTTCTTTTGGCCTGTCACACAGTTATCATTTCAGTAGCACCACTGAAATGATAACTGATTCTTGCCACGCCCCTCCACTTCCAATGAACCAGTGGTTACCCAGGTAGGAAGGTCTACAAGTTGTGTTATTATGGTAGTTAAGGGTGACAAGTTGCAACAATAATACAAAAGGTTAAACAGACAGTTGAAACTAAGTCAAGCAATTTTTTTTTTTTGTCTGTGCTATTTGGACTGGGTAAATTCCAAAATCACTGGACAGTTTGTGATGTTATTTTGACGGCCTTTGCAAAGCTTACATAGCTTTCAAGTTTTCTTAGTTGTGGATGGAATGTGGTAAAATTGAAACATGCTTATTGAAATGACAGAGCAAGTGGGATGGCTGTTTGAGCATGTGGTCAAATAATCAACATTAGGAAATAACCCTATTTGGCATATATTTCTGGATTTCTTTCAAAAAAATCAACCTTCAGGGGAGCTTGGAGGAAATTCTCACCTATTGCTATGGCGAGCCACAGTTCCCCTTCTCACAGTGTGAACACATTTAGAGAATGTGAGATGGAAGAGAACCTTGCTAGGAGCTGGCTTTTGTTATTCGATTAGATGTTTTGAATTTTTAAAATTAAGGATTAAATAGCTATAAAAGAATGCTTGTGGAGTATAGAGCACTGCCGTTACCTCTGTTATTTCTTATGCGCCCCTCCCTGATCTGATTGCTTTCTTTTCCCTTTGAGAGAGCACCATCCTGGATTTTGCATTTTATTTTTTGTGTGTTTCTTTTTATAGCTGTATTACACACGTGTAATCAATTTTGCATGTTTTTAGACATCCTGTGGAATTGGATTACATGTCTTCTTTCATGACTTCCTCTTTCAATATTACACTCCAGTGATTCACCCGTGTTATTCCTTGTCGCCGTATTTCATTGATTTTCGTTGCAGAATATAATCTATTATATGAATGCACCATTAATTTCTAATATCCAGTTTACTATTGATAGGCATTTGGGTTGTTTCCATTATTTATTACTAACAATGCTGCTATGAACACTGTCTGTTTGTTGCTGGTTTGCGGAAATTTAATTTTGACTTGGTTTGCTAATTTAAGGAATGTTTCTATTCGTATTTGAGTGTATTTTGCCTGTAATTTTTCTATTTTGCGATGACATTTTAAAGTTGCTATCAAGATTATTCTTGCTTCATAAACTGAGTTAGAGAGTGTGCCCCTTCTCATTTTTTTCTTTTCAATAATCTGGAATAGATTATGTAGGAATGGAATACTTGCATCTTTGATATTTGGGAGAGTTGCCTATAAAACCATCTTGGCTTGGTATTCTTTTTGAGGGAAGATTTCAAACTACTGAGTTTTCTAGAAATCAATCTATTTTGTTTATATTTTAAAATGTAGTGACATAAAGTTATGCATAATATCCTCTTATTTTTAACCATATATTCATGATGCCCCTTTTCTCTGTAGCATCTGTAATTGTTCCCTCTTTATTTCTAATATTGTTTTTTGGTAGCTACTCTCTGTTTTTCTTGGTCATTCTTACTAGAAGTTTGTCAATTTTGCAAACTTTTTCTAAGAACCAAACTTGAGCTTTGCAGATTATTGCATATTTGTTTTCTATTATGCTGATGTCTGGTGTTACCCCTTTAATTGCCTATCATCTCTTTCCTTGGGCTTTATTTTGCTGGGTTTTCCCCCTCACCTCTTAAGGTAGCTGGGAAGCCAGCTGTTGATTAGTACATTTTCAACCCAGGTCATCGGACTCCAATGCCCATGCTCTGTGGAACTCACTGTACCATGTGACCTCTCAATCAGCAAGTGCTTATTAAGTACCTACTGCGTACCCATTATTTGACTAACTGCTGTTAAAAAAAAAAAATTGATCCAATTCCTTATTCGGGCCAGATGATTTGAGGTTAGTCACTTCTTATTGAACTTGACACCCAAGTTAACTTCATAATATCTGTCTAGAAGGGAAGTCAGCTGCTGCACATTTGTTGATATTCAGGTGGCACTTGAGATACAGAAGTGAAGTTTTTTCCTCTGCTGTGAAACATGAAGTTGTGCCTTAACCCAGATGGGTGTTCCCATGGTAAACTGTGAACTATAAAAATGCTCTCCAAAGTCAGATTTTTTTTTACTTATGTAAATATACAGCTGAGAATAATTTTATGGGGTATGTTATAGAGGTGAGATTGTAAATTCATGGTACTTATGTATTACCACCTTCTTATGTTTATGTACATAGCCCTCAGTATTATTTTTTTTTCCTCCAGCATTTTCAAATGCTGAGTGGAGTCCTGTGCTGGCTATTGCTGAGGAAAGGGAGGGGGGGGGGTGATGGAGGGGAAAGGGAGGGGGAGTTCTGACTTGACCTGATTTTTTGGTGGAGACCACAAATTACACTTCGAGTGACCACCATCTGGCTGTTAGTAGGACCTTCCTATTTTAAGGGACTTAGAAAGGGAGGTGAAAAGAGAAGGAAGTTGGAGGGGAGCAATGACATCATCACATCTTCTTCCAGACCAAGCTGTTCCCTACCAAGTTCCCTCTCTGCTGGGAGATCAGGGCATGGTCTATGCATTAAAAAGAAAGCTAAGAAAAGAACCGAAACTTCTCTTCATTTGTACTTCCTGTTCCTTTCCCAGCTTTCCATAGAAAGTAGAGAACTGCCCCAAAGCCTAGATTGGTGATAATCATTTTTCTTCCAGTTTTGTGTATATATGTGATGGATAAATGACCTTAAGTGACAAGGTAGGCAAACATGGAACAAAAGAAACTTTATTTTTGTTTTGTTTTGTTAATCCTCACCCAAGGATATTTTTCCATTGATTTTTAGGGAGAGTGGAAGAGAGAGGGAAAGACAGAGAGAAACATTGATGTGAGAGAAACATATTGGTTGGTTGCCTCCTGCATGCACCCTGATCAGGGTTGTGGCCGGGGAGGAGCCTGCAACCAAGGTACGTGCCCTTGACCGGAATTGAACCCAGGACCCTTTGTCCACAGGCTGATGCTCTATCCATTGAGCCAAACCGGCTAGGGCCAAAAGAACCTTTATTCAGTGTCTGTCGTATCCAGAACATTGTCTTAGATGCTAGGTGAAGGGGAAGAAACTAAAAATGTGTAGCCACTACTGGTAAACAAGACTCAGTTGTAAGGGTCACCTATTCAATTGGGAATGGGAAGCTTTGGAATTATTTTCTCCTGGCTTTCAAGGAGAGGTGGCATAAAAGAACTGGAATGGAGGCCAGGAACATCATCTCACCTCATTCCATCTCACTTCAAGTTGGCTCTTGCCCAACCTGAAGTGGCTGTTCCAGGGAACATGGAGAGTCAGGCTGGATACCCTCTGTGACACATCAAGTCCCTTCCTCCTTCAGTTCCTGGGAGATAGGTAATAGCTGAGGTCTTCCCTCTCCTTTCCTTTTTTTCTTTAAGACACCAGATGGGATATTGTCATGCTCTGAGAGTCATAAGCCATTCCACGAAGTTATAGACCCCTGTGGCAATAGTCATGACTCATTCTTGCCAAGAATGTCAGTAGTTTGCATCTGTCTAGTACTTCTGACATACACTGAGCGATCTGCACTTCCTGGCATTAGGTGCCCTAGTCACAAACCACACAATTTTGCAACAAGACCATTCAGTAGGGGCATTCAACTGGGCCACTTTCAATATGTGTATGGTGTGTGCCTATGCGCGTGCATGTGTGTTGTGTTGTGTGTGATGGGGGCTACACCCCCAGCTTCCTCGTGGGCCTTAGTGATGCCCTTGCATTAATACAGGTGTGCACTTCATATCTTTTGTGCACATACAGTCCATCATATTCAGTTTTTTACTTTGAAATGAACCAATTTCCCCACATGTGTACTGATGAATGAGCACTAACAGGAGGGAAGAGAAATATTGAATTCTGGCTGGCTGAAACAAGTGCAGAACTTCCAGTATTTCTTCTCTAAGTAAATTGCAAACAAAAGCTTCTTAAGATTGTCTGAAAGTTCTAAATCTCATTGATTTTGAGATAGGTTGGTTGACATTTATGGTTGGGTTTGGTTGTGATGAAGTCTAGAGAAATACCGACATAGATGAGTGTGTTGCCGTTAAACAGAAGAGGTTGCCTAAAATTTTTCTATCTCTAGTTTCTCTTCTGATTTCTAGTTTCATGTTTGGTCATTTTAAATGAACACGGTACTATTCTATTGATACCATTTGTCTTTTACCAGGTCAGAAATCTAAGTCATTTATGGTCTAATTACTATGTTCCTAGAAATGTGAATTTAATAACTGGAGAGAAGGGAGCAGTCTTGAAATAGAGATATTATAAGAGGGAGCTAATAATTGGGGTTCAATAGACTATTACACGTTATAATGTTGAGATTATATTTCTTGTCTTCTTAAGTTTCCTCCAAAGAACACATCCTAGAATTACACTATTTTCACTTCCTTTTGCTTCTTTCTGCCTTAGAAGTAAATCCTGGGCCAGTAGCTCAGTCGGGTTCCTTAGTTTGATTTTTCTGAAGGCCTTATTATACATGATTAACCCTGGAAAGCCTTCCTTAATCTAGATAGCTTTTCTTCCAGGGCTAGATGAAAGCTCCTCTGATTTTCTTCTTTCTATCTGTCCATTCATCTGTCTTTCCTTCTTTCCTCCCTGTTCTTACTTCCATCACAGTACTAACCACATTATATTGTCATTGACTGCTTGCTCATCTAACTCCTAAAACTAGCAACTCTTAGAGGCAGGGCCAATGCCCACCCACTATTGCATCTCAGCCCCTGTCAGCAGGCCTGTGGTATAATAAGCATGCCCTCATTTTATTTTATTGCTGTGATTGAATGAAGGATAGTAGGGTGGAGGTCACTATTTGAAGACGCATCTGAGAATGATATGGATAGTTAATAAAGCTATCCAGGTGATTTAGAAGAAGGGTCCATTTGACAGCAAAGGCGATTTCCTTGGAAGATTCCGCTTTCTTCCTCAACTATACATGGAGTTATTTGCTTATTTTCCATTTCTCCAAAGGTGCATCAACTTTGCAACGTTTTCTCGTAATTGCCCATCATTTCTGTTTAGGCTTTCTTCTTGATACAAAAATGGAAATTTTGGCTTAATTTTTGGATGGTTTGTGAAAATCAAACTTACCAATCAGATTTCTGGCTACAGAGACTGGCTAGGCAAAGGAAAGTTTGTTGCATTATGGTTTATTTAAATTAACTGTTTTTGCTGTCTGTGCTCCATTAAACATTCCTTCCTTTTATTTAAACATTTATTATTATTTTTAAAAAATATTTTTATTGATTTCAGAGAGGAAGGGAGAGGTAAAAAGAGGTAGAAACATCAATGATGAGAGGGAATCATTGATTGGCTGCCTCCTGCATGCTCCACCCTGGGGATTGGGCCCACAACCTGGGCATGTGTCCTGACCGGGAATCAAACAGTGACCTCCTGGTTCATAGGTCAATGCTCAACCACTGAGGCAGGCCAGTCAGGCTCTTGATTATTTTTTTACATGTTTTCATTTTACACATATTTATTTACAGCCACATAGGTAACTTGACTGCCACTTTGGAATAAGTAATTTAACAAAAGGAGAATGCAAACAATATTTCTTCTCTTCCTCAGACTTTTCCTCTTACATTGAACTGACTTCTGAAACTCTACCTACCCCCTTTATGAAGCTTTACTGGAACAATATAAGGAAGATAAGATCTTCTTCCAATCCCACCCTATTCAAACATGCAAATCACATCTGTTCACTAAAATAATACCTGTATAACATGTTTGTTTGTTATTATATAGCTCATAGAAAAAGAAAATGGAGGTGAAATGGTTGGTACATTGTAGTTTGTCGGATATTTAAGATTGCAAATTGTAATGGATAAATATTGGTTAATATTGGCTACTGCTTATTGAGCACTTGCTCTGTGCCGAGCATTGTGCTGACAGTTATCAAGTGATGGACTCAGAATTCAGTCCTGAACCTTTGCCTGCAAAGCCCATGTTCCTAACTGCTGTGTGTTAAAGAGCTCAGCACCGGAGGAATTATATTTAGTTTTCCCTGCCACGTTTCCAGAGAGGTTTTGAAAAGTAATAATACTAGCATTCAATTACTGAATGTCTACTATGCCAGTTAATGTATTGGGATCTTGTTACATGCTCTTTTTTTGTGGTGAGGAGGTGAGACAATACTAAGGAGAATTCATCGTTAGCCCCATTTTGCAGGTGCAGAAATTGAGACGACTCATGGAAATGAAAAAATTTGTTCAAAGTCACAAGGCGATTAGATAGCTCCGCCTGATTCATACACAGGTTGTGTTCTTGCTGCTGCAATATACTAGAGATGTTCAGAGAGGTGTTGAATGTATGAGGTCAGGAAACTAGGTTGTGTACTGAGAAGACTGGGTATGGGTGCTCTCAATGATTGATGAGAAGAAAAACCTTCAAATACCTTTTGTCACGTAGAAGAAGGATCAGGCATCTTGTTTTGCTCTGAAAGACGAACGTGTCTCTTATAAATGACCCAGATTCTGAAATCACAACCGCAGTTGCTTGCACCTCGGAGTTTTATTTAATTAAAAGTAGAAACTGACTCTATAATTTAAAACTACTAAAAACTAAATTTGAGCTTTGTTAAAGCCCAAGTGTCTTCTATTACATGCATCTTCTATATATGCATTTTTGTTGTATTAGAAGGAATGACACTTTCAGAAAAACAGAGGTAAAGCCTGGAGTTTGTTCCATGCCTGCCTCAATGAAAACAAAAATAATCTCATCGTTCTGCTGTTTGTCCCTCTAGGAACAAGGTGTCCATATTTCCAAAGGACCTGGTGGGTGGGAGAGGAGAATCGCCTTAGAGTTCCAAGTCTTCATAAGGCAGAGGACATTGGTTAAGGCACCCCTCGCACCTACCGCAATATTGTGGCGAGGAGGTGAGAGTCAAGTGCTAGACAGGACGTTCTCGGAGCTTCTTAGAGGGGGCATGTAATGTTTAACGAATGAAACCTCGTGAGAGATTGAGCACCAGCTAGGAAGTGATGTGAGGAGGATCGAGACCTAGACAGTGGGCTGGTCACTTCCCACCGCAGTGCTGTGGCTGCTGTTACCCGGGCAGGGGGAGCTCTTCAGGATAGACAGGCAGCGCCCAGGGCAGGTCTGCAGGTGGTTTTCTAATATGGACTTTGGCATGGTCTGATATTGACTGGGTGCAAGGGAAAGACCAGGTGAATCTTACTGTGGGTGCCCTGGCACCTGTGGAGGAAGGGTAGAAAATTTGTTTCCCCTTACATAAAAGGACTTTGCGCCCTTTGGTTCTTATTGGCACTGTAAGACGGCACAAGGCTAGTCATGAAGGTGCTCTGGAAGGCTCTTTCTGGAGCCCACTGATTCCATCCAGAACGCAGAACCAGGTGAAGCATGAGGAACTGCCACCCTCCCTCCTTTCCTTCTGCCAACACATACTCATTGAGTGCCTTTTGTATAGCAAGTACTTGACAGGTGCTGGGAATCCAGTGGTGTATAAAACAGATACAGTCCCTGCCATCTGAGAGGTTACAAACTAGTAATAATAAAGAAATTTAGCCAGGCCAGCGTGGCTCAGGGGTTGAGCGTTGACCCGTGAACCAAGAGGCCACTGGTTCGATTCCCGGTCAGGTCAGGGTACATGCCCAGGTTATGGGCTCAGTCCCCAGTAGCGGGTGAGCAGGAGGCAGCTGAATGATGATTTTTCTCTCTCATTGATGTTTCTATCACTCTATCCCTCTCCCTTCCTCTCTCTCTAAAAATCAATAAAAACATTTGAAAAAAGAAATTTAATTAAAAATTGAGATGTGTATATAAAGGATACATAAAAAATTTATAACAGAAGGGCTATATTTAGATTGGTTCGAAGGAAAGATTATGTGAAGGAGTCCCATGGCAAATTAGCTCTGAAGAACGTATGATCTAGAGCAAAAGTTGGCAAAGTAAGGTCTTATAGGCCAAACCTGTTTTTACGTGAAACACGGCCACACCACTCAGCTGGGTCGCCTATGGCTTCTTTTGCTACACTATGGCTGATTTGAGTAATTGCAGCAGAACTTAGAATATTTACTTTTTTGTATTTTCTATAAGAAGTTTGCTGATCTTGGTCTTGGAAATACTTGAAAATAAAGAGCTACAGTACTTAGTTTGACACAGACATTTTCAGGCTCTGTGGGCCATAGACTACATGACCGAAGCACAAAGTATTTAGACAGAGTAGAGTAGGTCTCTTCATGAAGTAGGCTGTAAGTAGACAAGAAACTTCCTCTGAAATTTGGAATTGCATATTTCAAATGGCTTTTCTGTTTGTGGAGAGTGTTACGTTATGGTAGTCACCAGCTTTGTATTTGGATTCAAGTTATTTTGGATTCAAATTCTGACTTCACTACTTAGAAGCCATGTTACCTTCATTACTCTTCAGTTTCCTCATCGGTGAGACAGAAATACTCTGAAAATAAACCCAAGAACTGTGGTGTTGGGTGGGGTTGGAATTAAAGCTATAGGATTAATCTATTTATTTTGTAAAAATACATTTCTTATGAAAATTATAGGAGTCCTTAGGGCAATGACTGACATACAGTAAATGTATAATACATAACACATATTTTAACTATTTTTAAAATATATATATTTTATTGATTTTTTACAGAGAGGAAGGGAGAGGGATAGAGAGTTAGAAACATTGATTAGCTGCCTCCTGCACACCCCCTATTGGGAATGTGCCCGAAACCAAGGTACATGCCCTTGACTGGAATCGAACCCAGGACCCTTCAGTCCGCCGGCTGACACTCTATCCACTGAGCCAAACCGGTCAGGGCTTGACTATTTTTAAGATACAAAACTATTTTGCCCTGGCTGGGTAGCTCAGTTGGTTAGAGCACCGTCCTGATATTCCAAGATACAAAACTATTTTCATAAAATCACATCAATTTTGTAATGTCATCCCATAAACAGTGTATGTAGTCTTTCTTTGTTTTATGTTAAAGCAATTTTTTTGAGTAGGGAAGTAATTTATTATTAATTATCCTTAGAATGACAAGTGTATGTATAAATTACAATTATCAAAGTATACAAATGTAAGGAAATCAGCACAGGTTTGATTATTCTCCTCAACTATAAGTTGTAAATGGGATATGGAGGGAGCCACCACTTGGTGTAAGATATTTTTATGATGCCTGAGGATAAATAAAAGTAGTGACTCCTAAGTTACAATTTAAAAACTTATTATGAAACTGATTTTACAATACTTTGAAATTTTTAGCATATTTACAAAATTAAATTCCTTTTACTCTGGAAATTTAAGGAATTTGCCCACAATGCCTCCCCACCTCCTTCCCCCAGTGACATATATATTAGGGGGTGGAGGTGTGTACTTCTTATGGAACTCCCATCCTCACCTCCAACTGCCTACAGCTTTGCATATCTCTAAATGCCCACCAGTGCATAGCTTCCTCAGTCTACAACCTTGACCTATATTAATCCTATAGCTTTAATTCCAACCCCACCCAACACCACAGTTCTTGGGTTTCTTTTCTACTGGTAATGAGAGGGCCTATTCTTCCAGTCTTTTCTTATTTTTCCTCTCTCTGTGAAGTCTACAGTCCTTGTACTGACCCATCCACTCCCACCACCTCACCCTAGCCCGTTCTGCCCTGAAGTTCTGGCCTTGGTTCCAATTTCCTCTGGCTCTGCTGTGCAGGAGCACATGGGTGCTGAATGAATATCATCTGAAAAGCTGGGACGTGAAACGGTGGCAAGGGTGAAAGCTGACTGCCTTCCACCCATCCTGCTCAGCTGTGCCCTTCCCTGTTCCAGGTCTCAGTTCCCTGTTGAGCAAGGGTGTTCTCACCACGCTGATCATGAAACTGGCACCCAGCCTTCCCTTCAAATGACTATTTAGTGGCCAGCAGTTACCCCACAGCAATGTAGTGAGCATTGCAGACTCGCCAGCAATGCACGGCGAGTGAGTGTGTTTGCACCACGGTGATGGCCTCACAGCATCATCCTACATAATAAAAAGGTAATATGCAAATTGCATTACTCCGCTACGCCCATGATTGGGCCGGCTGGAGGTGCGGGGGGCGGGACTCAGGGTGGCCGATTGGCTGGCAGTAGGAGCGGGGGGCGGGGACTCGCGAGTCCCCGACCTCCGCTCCTCCCGCCGGCCATTTAGGCCGGCGCTGCAGAAGGACCCATGGGGCCGGTGGAAGATGCTGGTGGCGGAACTCGGGATGGCCGATTACGTGGCTGCCGGCACCAGTTTTCCGCCAGCAGCAGTTTTCCTCTGGCCACCCGCCGATCGGAGCGCCTCCCGATCAGAGTTCCTCTCGGGGTGGCTGGAGGCGCTCCAATTGATCGATCGATCGGGTGGCCAGAGGAAAACTGCTGCTGGCGGAAAACTGGTGCCGGCAGCCAGGTGAAGGAAAAGTCTATTGCACGAAACTTCGTGCAACAGGCTTCTAGTGAGAATCATGACTGGCCTGATTTAGTGCCACTGGGATTTAATTTTGTGTGAATCAATGCTCTTTGCCAATTTTCATTTATGCATTCTTTTGTTCTTATAAGAACTCTGTGAAAATTTAGATATTAACTCCTTTCTCTTCATTAGAAACATTTTTCTCGCCCTAGCTGGTTTGCTCAGTGGTTAGAGTATCGGCCCAGTTGAGGCACATACAAGAGGCAACGATGTGTCTCTCACATTGATGTTTCTCTCTCTCTGTCTCTCCCCCTCCCTTCCACTCTCTCTAAAAAAAAAATCAATGAGAAAAATGTCCTCGGCAAGGATTAACACACACACAAAAAAAAAAACCCACAAAGCAAAAAAACCCCCACATTTTTCTCAAATTCATTATTTGTCTATTATTACCAACTAATTATGTTGTCATTAATTATGATATATTTTGTCGTGCAAAGATCTCTCATTTGTATACAGTCATATATGGTCATCTTTTTTTAAAGGCCTCTGGATTTCTTGCGTTTGTTAAGATTTCCCTGCTTCTAGATCATTTTTGTAATTTCCTTTATTTTCCTTGTAGTTTTTATATTGCTTTATCTTTAATAATTATTTCTCTAGTCTGCCTGGAAGTCATGTCTATATACATATGTCAGTGGTCTAAAATGTACCCTTTTTAAAGAATAAACAATTAAGCCAGCACTGTTTATTAATTATAACCTCCCCTATTGAATTAAGCTACTGTCTTTGCTATTATATTATATATATAATATGTAATATTATATGTTATCTTGAGGTTGTCCACACATTCTCTTTTCTTTTTCATTGATCTACTTATTCCCATGTTAATGCAATTTTGATTCTATTACAGTAAATTTTTGTTGTATGTTCTTATATCTGATAAGATAAATTCCCCATATAATTCATTCATATAATACTTTTTTTTTACTATTTTAAGCCATATGTTCTTATTTGTGAATTTACATTCATGGTAGCTAATTATTCCCAAGTGCCCGCTGGGATTCTAATTGCAATCGCATTAATTTATAAAGTATTTTAGAAAATATTATTAGCATATTACACGTTCTGTTCAGTGAAGGACCAGACTCACACTGATAGTCTAAATGTCGTAATGTGCGTTTTCACCGCCCGAACTAAGCTCAAGCCTGCGGTTAGGACACTGAGTGAAGGAGAGGAAGGAATGTCACTAACAGCCGCAGAGAACCTACTGAGCGCCAGGCTCTGGGTCATGGCGTCTCACGTAACAGCATCCAGCTCACAGTCAGAAGGACGCTAGGCCCCTTGAACTCCAGAGCCCCCTGGCTTGCACTCTGTCTGAAGTTTTCACAACCACACAACTTTATATTTGCACCCAACATAAGTGAAACACTGTTGCTGCAGGTTGGTTTGAAATTTCAGAGCTTGGCTGTTTAAAAACAGGAAATGCTGTTGGATGAGGACAGGCCATGTGTGCTCTGTGTGGTTTGCCTCTGTGCTTTGGGTCAGGTTCTCCCTTTTGCCTTGAACACCTGCCTCCTCCTGTAATCCAACCTACCCTGTTGGCTTAGCTCCCTGTTCCAGGAAAATGTCCCCATTCCAAACCAGCGAGACCCCGCCTCTTCTGAACTCCCACAGGCCTGTGCTTTCTCAGGTAGCATTTATCACATTCTTTATTATACTATGGATAATTATGTATTTTTTTACCAAACTTTTACCAAACTGAGCATCTGCCTTGTGGTTGTTTGGGGGTGCTGGAGATACAATGGTGAGCAGGTGGTGGATTTATCATTGCTTCCCACAAGGAACGTCACGCCATGAACCGAATCTTGTTCCCTTGTATTTAGAGCATGCCTCACAGTGACTCATACGTAGAATGTGTTCAACCGCTGTTTGGTGAGTGAGTGAATATATGATAGAGATTGGCCATGAGAACAATAATTCTGGTTAAAATATGATTTTCTCAGTTCTGTATCAATTAATTATCATGTTTCCCTTAGCTTTTATTTTTATTTTTATTTTTATTTTTAAAAAATATTTTTAGCCGAAACCAGTTTGGCTCAGTGGATAGAGCGTCAGCCTGCGGACTGAAAGGTCCCAGGTTTGATTCCAGTCAAGGGCACGAACCTTGGTTGCAGGCACATCCCCAGTGGGAGGTGTGCAGGAGGCAGCTGATCGATGTTTCTCTCTCATCAATGTTTATAACTCTCTATCCCTCTCCCTTCCTCTCTTTAAAAAAATCAATAAAATATATTTTAAAAATATTTTCAATTGATTTCAGAGAGGAAGAGAAAGATATAGGTAGAAACATCAATGATGAGAGAGAATCATTGATTTGCTGCCTCCTGCACACCCATCGGGGATCAAGCTCACAACCCTGGCATGTGTCCTGACTGGGAATTGAACCGTGACCTTCTGGTTCATGGATCGATCTGCAACCACTGAGCCACACTGGCCAGGCTCCACTGAGCCACACTGCCCAATATACTTTTAAATGTTCACCCTTGTTGTGAATATACTGTATTTGTTGTTTTTCCCCTTCAATTGTCCTTGGTCAAATTTTCCCAAGTTTGCCAGAATTAGTTTTTCATTAAATAAACATTTGTAGTGCCCTACTATATTTCATGATGTCATTGTGATAAGAATTGGGGATAAAATGGAGATTAAAATTAAACCCATGTCAATAGGATTTTAAAAAATGAAAGTTGGGTCAGTTTTTTCCAGGTGGCATGTGGGCACAATATTTTAAAATATAAAATCAGGAGATCTATATATATAAAAGCTTAAGTGACCGGCCGACCGGCCAATAGCTATAACGCACACTGACCACAGGGGGCAGACACTTAACACAGGAGCTGCCGAGCTGTGATTCTCAGGTGACGCACCCGAAACCAGTGAGGAGGGAGCCCGATTCCGGGGTGCGTCACCCGAGAACAACCCTCTCGCAATTCGGGATCCCTTGAGGAATGTCGAAGAGCCAGTTTCAGCCTGATCCTCACAGGCCAGGCCGAGGGACCCCACAGGTGCATGAATCCATGCACCGGGCCTCTAGTATACTATAAAATAGGTAAAGATATCAGTCGGGAGCCTAAAATAAATTTAATATTTGATTCCTATACTTAAATTGGGAAATGAACGAGTGTAATTCTGAACATTGTAGACTTGTGGATGCAATATTTATTATTAACAAAATATGGGAATAAATCAGAAATAATCACTACTCCCAATTCTTTATTCTTAAGAAACAAACTTTTAAAAGAATGAATATTACCAGGATAACTCAGGTTTTTTTCCTATATTGTAATAACATAAATGTTTATTTTAAATTTAGACACTTAATTTTGTCTTGCCCAATATACTTATCAATCCAATAGAAACATGGGTCCGTATGGATACTTATGTGTTAGTTTAATTAGAAACTGTGGGTATTTACACTGATAAGATCGACATTAATTTAGTCAACAAATATTTATTGAGCATATACTATGTGCCATGCAGGCTTCTAGGCACTCAGGACACAGCAGTGAACAAAACAAAGATCCCTGTTCTTGTGACACTTATATTCTAGTGAGAAACCCATGATGGAGTCAGAAAATAAATCAGAAACATCACAAATAAGCAAATTATGTAAGACGATAGGCAGCAAGAAGTGCTATGGGAAAATAGTAGACTAGACTGAAGGAGTTCAAGAGGGCTGGGGGCGGTGGGTGAGGGCAGGCTGCAGTATAAAAGAAAGTTATTGTAAACATGCACAGAATTAAGCAAGGAGAACTATGCCCCACTGAAAATATAAGAAAAGTGGAGTTGTAGAGTGTTATCAGAGGAGATCCAAAAAATGAAGGCATGGGGCTGAAAAATAAAAACTGTAAGCACTGTTAGAGATACATGTGTTACTCAGCTTGAAATGAATGGGGATGGGGGCGGATAGGGAGGCCGGGGGGAGGTCAGTGGGGGGAAAAAAGAGACATATGTACTACTATTTGTAATACCTTAAACGATAAAATAAAATAAAATAATAAAAATAAATAAATAAAAACAAACCAAATTGCAAGAAAGAAAGGAAGAAAGAAAGAAAGAAAGAAAGAAAGAAAGAAAGAAAGAAAGAAAGAAAGAAAGAAAGAAAGAAAGAAAGAATCTGGGAGACACCATGACTTTGCAATGGTCCCTCTAACTCCACTGAAGACACGACTTGCAAAAATGCCCTTAACTGTAACATGAGAAGTATAGGTTACCCATGAGAGGGAACTGCCTGGTAATGAGAACTCTTGTGTGTTAACGTGATATATGGAGAGATTAAGGGAATGTCTTCGGAAGGACTTAAACTTGATGAATTTAAACTTCTAAACCCACATGGAATGCACTTAATAAATATCTGCTTTTACAATTTTTAATAATGATTATAGTTCCGGAATTATTTGTATGCTGTTTCAGTTACTTAATAAACAAATGCTGCCCTATTAGTAGAGAAATGGAGTAGACCTTAAAAGTCCCTTCAGTTTGTATGGTTCCATCATGTCTTTCTTAATGGTAAAAATTTCTATTAAAAACTGTGAACACTCAAAAGGCATTTTCTTATAACTAACACATCATCATGGCAGATGTACATATACATCCTCCTTGTCTCTCCCCCTCCCCCATGCGCCCTCTATCCCTCCCCCCACCCTGTCATACTTTCAGAAGCTTTGGGACTTCCAACACAGGAATTGAGGTTTTGTTTTCATTTCCTCTTTCTCTGATTTACCATAAGGGAATTAGATCACTGGGCCAATTCTTCCAAATAGTTTCTTGGAATAAATTAATGACATCATGTATGAGTCTATAGCAACCAACTATAGCAGGAGCAGGAGGCATCTAAACCCATCAAGGATTTTAGCTTTCTTTTTGGTGAAGGGATGAACAATTTGTTACAATCAATATAGCAGATTGTTGTAAGGCTGTATCCTGTTTGGAAATGATCTCATCTAATATGTCTGCTGGTGGTTAGCAGTTTTCTGCCAAACAGGACTATTATGATATAGCATTATTGTTAGAGCGCCCTCAAAGTCCACGCCACAGGATTCCTCCCTGCCCATAATGCAGGGTTTATGAGTGAGACGTACTTGTCAAGGCTCTTAAACTCTAAGCCTAATCCATACAGGGACTTGTTACAAGTCATCTAATTTCTTATGTTTGTGCATTCTTTTGACCCTGGGATTGTTCTATTAGATGGACTGCTGTGTGTATAATGATAAATTAGAGAGAAAGTCATATTTTTTCCCTTCTTTATGGATTTAGAGTAGAAGCATGTCTGAAAAGATCCACTTTGTAATGATGCTGTTTGAATACAGTTCAAGTGTCGACTCTAGAGGCATGCCTGCTTTTATGGCCTCCCTCCGCTGTCCCCATAAACAGATAAACAATCTAACTCTGAAGTCATGCGCATTTAGAAGCTGTGCTTCCCATACGGTGGCCACGAACCACACGTGGCTACTGATCACTCGCAATGTGCCTCGTTCGAAATGAAGAATGCCACAGTGTAGAATACACACGAGATTTCTAAAACCCAGTTCTAAAAAAGATTGTAAGGTACCTCATTAATAATTTTATAGTGCTTGCATTTTGGGGGTATATTGGTATAAATAGAACATATTATTAAAATTAATCTTAACCATTTTTCTTAATTTTTCTGATATAGTTACTATACCATTTAAAATTGCATATGTGGCTTTTATTCTATTTCTATGGGACAGCACTCCCAGCTCCCTTCCATTACCCTGGAGTAGGCCTTTGAGACCAGTATTGATTACTGTCTGCAGCCCAGGGAAAGATTTGTGTCTGTGTGTGTACGTGCCTGTGTAGGGGGCAGGAGTGGAGACCAGAGAATGCTCAGAGGGAAAAAGAAGGAACAAAGGAAGGGAAGAGAAGTGAGCAGTTTCGATCAATTTCCGTCTGAGATGCCATCCACTCTTACTTAAAGAAGGAGGAGGAGCTGGGCCAAGTTAGTTCCCCTCAGGGCAGCTTCGTTCTGTGTTTTGGAATAGAGTGAATCACTGGGACATCAGACTCATCTGAATTCAAATGTAAACACAGGCAAAGCCTCCGTAACTTCAGCTCAGCACACGTCACGTTTTGAGAACCACTGTCATCGCTTTCCTTATTAGCAAAGATCACCGAGACCTGGTCTGTAATCCAAACTGATCATTCTGATTTGGACAAAGGGTGTAATGTGTTCTGTGCTGCAACATTTCATAAGAGAGAAATTTCTGGCTGCGATAGAACCTTTTAATGGCTTTAGAGTGTGTAGACTCGAATAAACACCTGAAATAATATGGTGGTTTTTCTGGAGAACTAGAAGATTTTGTAAATCACAGTGCATTTGTGAAATGTTAAATTAAGAGCTAGCAGGCAGGTTCAACTTGTTCAAGAGGAAAAAAAATGGGTATTGTAGAGATTAAGCCCAGGTGACCCTCTAAGTTAATGATTTAGTGTTTAATCTGAGACAAATCAGTTTTACTACACTCTTGTCATAGACCATGAAACAGCAAATTTGAATCATTTCACTGTTTTATTAGCTTAATTAATGAAATAGCCCGTGTGGGTGAGCCCAGTGGAAATAACCATGAATCGAACTGTCATTCAGGTTAATGGAAAGGGAAAACGGGAGGACAAAGAGGCTCAGATCCGATAGAAATATAATGAAAGCCACATATGGAATTCAGTGTTTTCTAGTGGCCACATTGATTCTGCAGCCCAGAGAAAGATGCATATTTGAGTGAGAAAGTTTCGCAGAGAGAAAAGGGTAAGGTGGTCCTACAGCTGGAACTTTATAGCCCCATGTTGATAAACTAACTGTACTCGTAGCTTATCATAGAATTACGTCATCTCCTAGGTGGAAAAGGAGACCTGACCATCCGTCTCTCATTTCAAATGAGATCAATCAGGGCCGGAGACGCAAAGCAGCTCACGGCAAGCCCCGTAGCCAAAGTGGCGGAGGTAGAACCAGCACCCAGTTTTGATGCCCACTAGGCGGTTGTCCTTGTCCCCGCTACTGTGTGGTGCCTCCATATTATTAAGTCATGCGTTTCTTTGTTCCCTGCTCTCTCAAAAGAACATTTGGTATCAGGCATCGTGCTGTGCGTGGCCTTAGGGTACAGTGATGAGGACGACAGTCCTTGTCCTCATGGACGTGATAGCGTAGGGCGCACAAGCCATCCAGTGGTGCCACAGATGGACCTCCAGCTTCTGATGCGTGTCACCCCCTGCCTTTGCTCCGTTTTCCTGGCCAGCAGAGGATAGTGAGACTGCTTTCAAGGACATGTGTCACAAGCCCAGAAGCGCTTCAAGGGGTAAGGGTGTTGTTCCCTGCGTTCATGGAAAGAAAACACTCGCAGGAGGCAGCGGAGACCTAGTCTGAGGAAACCACCTTAAACTGTATCTTGAAGGAGAAGAAAAACGAATGACCTCCTCAGTTGAAATCACACTGGAAACTGCTGGGTGACTGAGTGAGGAGCCAGACTCGAGCTCCACCGTCCTGGGGGAAGAGAGGCTGTTGCACTCACGTCTGTGCATTTGCTGACGAACCCCTCCGTGTGGACCCTGGAGCAGGCCACGTCTGGCAGCCACGGTGCTCGGGGAGCTCCCTGAGGCTCCGGGAGGCTCGCTGCTCCAGGACTGTTTTGACTCCGGAAAGGCAACTATTGCTCCTGAGAAGACTGATTTTGAACAATCAAGTCATTAGATCAGCACAGATCTCCCGAAGGATAATAGTATGACATTTCATAAAGTTGGAGCCACAAATACAGAAATCCCCCGTAACTCACTTTTCATTTTTCATGCATTCCCTTTCCATCGTTGCTCAGAAAGGTGAACATTTGACATTGCCAAATCAGGATGTATGTCTGGTGTCTGCAATGAGAATGCTCTGCATCCCTGGCCGGGTGGCTCAGTTGGCTGGAGCATTGTCCTGTACACCAAAAGGTTTCGGGTTCCATTCCCAGTCAGTGCACATACCTAGGTTGTGGGTTTGGTCCCCAGTCAGGACCTAGACATGAGGTAACTGATCCATGTTTCTCTCTCACATCCATGTTTCTTTCTCTCTCTCTCTTAAAAAATAAAAAATCCAATAAAACCTATCGTGGGGTGAGGATTAAAAAGAAAAGATCTCCGCACTACTTTTCCATGATGAGTCTAAGTCATCATAATTGTTATTTTAGTGACTGGGTAATCCTATCATGATTTACTTAAACTTGTTATTAAACAAGATGTTTCTTGCACTTCACTGAAAATAACTGTGAATGCTTATCAGTTCACAATAAATTTGCGTATTAGCTTTAGGTGTAAAGGCACTTTCAGTGGACCCCTGAGGGAGACAACATATGCTGATGCGGAATCATGGGTCCTCAACCACCCAAGTGTCTTTTGGCTTAAAGCAATCATGCAAAACTGGTACACACTGTGGGCCCAGCCAATCCAGAAACTAACAGGAACGCTGTTGGCAGGCAGCGCTGCCATTTCTGTAATAGGTCAGGAATGCAGACACTGTTTTTATTGGTACGTGACTGATCAAGTTCTGTGTTTTAAAAAAATGATCTGGTCCCTAAGAACCTGAGGACTGAGTTGTATACTGCCCTCTGCCCCTGAGGAGGGGACCATGAAACTAACCAGTGTCACCTGCCCCATCAGGACGAGGTCATGGGTTTCCACCCAGGCCACCCAGGCCTCTTTGGAAGGGAATGGAGCACAGGTCAATTTGATTTTCAGGTCTTTTCAGGTGAAAAGTTACAAAATAAGGAAACCAAGACAGTTTGTCCTAGAATCTAGGACCTAGATTAAGGCAGTTACAACTTCTGCTGTAGTTGGAAGTTTTAAGTAAGGTTAGGTCCTTTTTGAAATTAAATCTGTGTGGGGCCAGGAATTTATTTTATCCTATTATTTTCACTCTCATTTGATGGCCCAGTAAGGTGCGTTATATATTTACTACTATATGACACTGGGCAATGACTTAAACTTCTTTGATTTTCAGGGGTGTTGTTTCTATTTTCTACCTGGGAATGATTACTTCTGGCTTACCTGTCTCATGAGATTGCCGTGAGAATCCAATGGGAAATAAACTGTAAAATCTTCTCACAAGTGCAAGGTGGATGCTACTCTTAATCACTGGTAATGACGATGGGCGGAAAGTCCCCCAATAGCAGCATCAGATAGTGCGATGCTCTGTGGGTGTGTCAGGCTAGGGTATGATGGTGCCAGTTAACAGCAGTGATTTGTTCTGCAATGTAAACCTGGCCAAGTCATTCCACTGTCTGCCTTTACTTGTGGAAAACATGTTCCCGTAGATGCGGATAAGACTAGGCAAGGTGTTCTGAACTCACAAGATGAAGGTCACCCATAGATCCATTGGGGGGAAAATATTCCCTAATATTTTTGTGTGTTCCAGTAACTAATTGTACCAAGACCCGAGAGAAAGTGTCATCAAAAATAAAGGACGTCTCTGTGGCTAGAGGGGCATCTCTCTATTTACTTGAAAACCCAAGCTTGCTTCTGATTGTGTCCAGGCTTTGTGGTAAATGTTTGCCTGCAGGGAGTCAGCCACACAACTCCCCACAATGTCAGCGAGAGGCACATGACCCAGTTTCTGTGGTCTGAGCTGAAAGAGCGCCTGAGTGTGTGCAGTCCCACCGCTGCCTGTACAATTACATAGTGAACGCCTTTTCAAATTCACATTTTAAAGAGGAGATTAGATCGTTTTCATTTGTTTTGCTTAGGTTTTATGGTGTAATTTATTTTCCCCCCTGAGGTCATTTCAAGCACCATCTCCACAAATAGTTATCAGGGGATTGAGATTGGTCTTAGAATACAAATCTCACCCATATAAAGCCATATATTTGACCTGGGATGAGAGGAAATGATTGGTCCTGTCCTTATTCTCTCGGTCTGACTCTGCCAGGTACACAGGGAGACAGATGAACACTTTCAGGCTGATTGATGGAAGGCATATTTGACCAACACAGCTTCATGGTGTTTGGAAAGAAGCAAATATTCTCTCATCCCTTATCTGAAGTCTGAGAACACCATCCTTACTTTGGGAAGAGATGGGAGCATGGGTCATTGTCATTTTTGTAAGGCTTTGAAAAAAACTTTAGGTGAAGGAACCTGCTAGAGAAAAGAAGGCTGCCACAGAGGAAATACAGTCCACATATCCACTGAGGACCCAAAAAGGGAAGGTGAGACCCACCAGGGTTACCTCTGAGGCTTTAGGTCCGGACAATGACGATCGCTTCTGAAGTGAGTGGGGAGAGTTCTGCTTGTTTGGGATAATGTCCTTAGGAACCTGCCCGAGGTGTTGTCTCCTTATCCACATGCCTCTTGATAAAGCGCCATCATGGTACTATTTTCATATACCACTTGGAGTAAGTACAAGGGTTCGTTTGTGTTAAGTGGGTGAGCAGTCAGAGGGGACATTTCTTAACCTGATAGTGAGGGAATGAGGTCATTAACACCCTAAGCATTCAAGGGCCATGGTCTTCTATTGTATCTTTTCTACCTGTTTTTTTTTTTTGTTTCTTCTCAAAATGTGGTCTGTAAATCACCTGCAACCGAATCACCTAATGGGCTTGTTTAAATGTATATAGTCTTTGGTCCAGTCCTAGACCTGCTGAATCGGAATGTCTAGGGCAAGGTCAAGAATCACAGTTTTAACAAGCATCATCGTTCTGATAAGCATTTCCTCTCCCCCTCCAGAAGGGGAGTGGGGTGGACTTTTGACATCCTATTAGAGCCCTTTCCACTCAATATTGAGTCAAAATCTGCCACACGCTACTTTGTTTGTTTGTTTTGCTTTTTTAACCATTATTTATTGATTGTTAACCATTATTTATAATGATAACTAACATATTTTTTCTTATTTCTCCCCTGTATTTTTATTTTTTAAATTAAAAAAAAATTTCAGTTACAGTTAACATTCAATATTATATTGGTTTCAGGTATATAACACAGTGATTAGGTATTTATATAACTTATGAAGTTATTCCCCCCAATTAGTCTAGTTGATACCCATCTGACACCATACATAGTTATTACAATATTGCTGACTATATTCCCTGTGCTGCTCTTTACATCCCTGTGACTATTTTGTAACTTGTACTTCTTAATCCTTCCCCCTTTTTCAAGCAATCCCGACTCTAGTATCTGAATCTACAGGGAACAAATCCAGTCCTCTTTTACATTGCACATCTTCCCACCCATGAAGATCTCCTGCCTCCAGGCTGTGAGATTCCTCGTTCCCTTGATTTTCTTCCGAAGTACTCTGCCTTCTTTTTTCTTTATTTAAATTTTTTTTTGTGTGTAAAATATTCTGCTGCTTAGCATGAGAAGAAATGATAAGCTCAGAGGAGCGTATCTCAGAATCCATCTATGCCTGTCCTTGTCCTTGTTATTTACACTCCCTTTCCCGTGGCTCATCCTCACCTGCTTTGTGTACAACTGCATCACGCCACTGACTCACACTGAGCTCACAGTTCAGTGAAACCCCGGAGTCATGTTTGTCTGTTTATTACATTTTCCAAGCAATTGAAAATGTTTGAGGGCAGTGCCCTAGAGATTTTCCTTTGGGAAAGCAGTAACCTCGGCCCTTTAACCAGCACCTACCATTTAGGTTGTTTAACCCTCTGATTTTGCTTATTTCCGTTTTCAACCACTCTACATTTTTTCAGCATGTCAATCAAAATCATGCAAGACTTTAATAACTGCCCTGCTAAAATCTAGATACAGGATGTCTCCAACAGCCTTCTATTCTACCAATCTGGTATATCTACCTAGAGGAAATGAGGTTAGTCTGCCTTCACCTGTTCTAGTAAACACCACTTCCTTTTCTCTGTTGACAAACAGTCTTTGACTGTTTATGGACAAGTCAAGAATTCATGAGGTGCACTGTCTTAGCTGGCTGAGGTGTGCAGCATTTTCCTGTGTGGTCGAAAATTTCTATCAAAGCAATATGTTCACTAGAAACCTCCATTTACTTGTGACGTCTTTTCTATTCTCTGCATTGAGTTCTTGTTTCTTTGTATTTTCACCTAGAGCAATACCATTATAATCCATCCTAGGGTCCGTGTATCTCCATGAGGTATATGTTTGTTTGTTTTTTTCTTGGCTTATGCCCTTTCTCTTTGTGGTAGGTCTGTGTCCACTAACACAGATATGATTTGGTCAGGAGATGAATACTTTAGTAGTTTACAAAATGCAATTTGGGGACTTCTAAGTAATCCTGGGCCTTGTTCTCATAAGGGTTATCATTTATAAATGGCAATAAATATTTGCTTAGGTGGGTCATGAATAAATAAGATTTTTAATAAAAACCAAAACTTGTATTACCATTTCATTAAAATGGACACCATCCATTTTTAATTCCAGCGAGGGAGTTTTGTTTTATTTTTAATAATGTCATGTCACAATCCATTTGGCCTTCAATCTACTCACTCATGAAGTGAGTGGTTTGAACTAGATGATTCCTATGGTATACTCAGATTCTAGAATTATATGATTCTAAGCTTTAAGAAGAAAAGGAAAGTTAAAGCAATTTAAAAACCAACACACACACACACACACACACACACACACACACACACACACACACAGATGTGCCTGTGCTTGCATGGAAAACATGAAATCTGAATAAGGTGGTTAGATTGCAACCATGTTAGTTTCTTGGTTAATGCTATTATACTGTAGTTTTGCAAGATAATCCCACTAGGAGAAACTGGGTGAAAGCACTAGAATATCTGTATTATTTCTTACAAAAACATGTGAATCTACAGTTTTCTCAAAATAAAAAGTTTAAAAATAATTAAACCATAGAGTGTTATAACAGGACTTTGGAAGTAAGTAGGCCTTACTTGATCCTCACACTAGCTTAAACAAGTTATTTAACCTTTCTGAAACTCGGCTGCTTTGTCAGCCTTAAAGTGGAAATAATAATTCCTACCCAATGGATTGTTGGAAGGATTCTATGAGACAGTGTGTGTGTGTAAGCATCTCATTCGGCTCATACTCCATGACCCTCTTCAATAAATGTTAGTTACTCTCCCCTGTGCTTCTGATCCTTTGTTTTAGGGAAGAAACTAGGACAGGCAGCCTTGCGGTAGCTCTCCTAACAAAGGCACATGACCTGAAGCGAAAGGTAGTTCAGAAGCATACATTAGTGAGATGAACCCCATAGCCGTGCAGTGAGTAACGCTGTTACATAACTTTTGCAAATCACCAGGCAGATCAGCTAACATGGTTTGGCGTGGCTGACCGATAAAATAACAAGGCAGCTTCCAAACCCAGCTTGAGTCGGGGAGTCCTGACAAAGCAGCCAGTCAAAATCCAGGATGAATACATGGCCCTTGGAGCGCTGGTGTTTCATCTGACTCAGACATGTTGTAAATCTGCTTCAGTGGAAAAAACAAAAGCGATTTCTCTCTGGCTGGTCCCCCTAAATAACGGTCCCCGTGGGGCCTAGAGCAGCTTTCCTTCCCTCAAAAAATCCTTAATCATGTCTCCCGAATATGAGTTTTCCAGGCAGCTGCACAGATGAGAAGCAGGGAGAGACAAGGGAGAGATGAAGGAGAACAGACGTGTGCTGGTCCTGAGGATGTGATTGTTGAATGCATGGCCAAGATGTGTCTCCCACATGTTTCCTAAAACGTTCAGACTTTCCCAGGGCTCTGTCCTTGCCCCTGCCCTGATGAACGTTTCTATCAGTGAGATGGCGAGGAACACAGAAGGCAACCCTACCAAATTTTTTTTATGATACCAAGGTGAAAGGGAGTTTGGGGACAGAATTACAATTTTTAAATTATTTTGTCAGGTTCTGAGCTGACCACAGCAAGCTGTAATTTAATAGAGGTGATGTTAAAACCTGTACTTCAAAATCAAAAGCAAAGTACAGGTTAGGGAAGGTTTAGATTGAGAAGGTTTTGTTTTTTTTTAATGAAAAAAAGGCATAAGGATTTTATTTGACTACAGAAAGGTATGATTCAACAGTACGATGTGGTTGTAAAAAAGAGGTTAGGGACCTGAAAAAAGAGAATAATCTTTCTACCTTATATAATTTGCATTAGCAAGACAATACTTGGTGTGCTGTATTCATGTTGGGGCCAAATTTAAGGAAGATATTGATAAATTGGAATTGGTCACGAAGGGAAAGAAGGAAAAAGAAGGATCAAATTCAAAAAATCCAAAAACTGAATTCTTTCAAGAATGGTCGAAGGAAAATAAGGCTATTTAGCTGTCTTTTACAGTTACCATATGGAAGAGGAATAAACATCTATTTTGCTCTGAAAGACAGAAATGGGATTAATGAGAGAGAGTTCATGGAAACAGATTTTGGCTCCGTAGAAGGAAAACTTTTCAAATAATTAGAGCAGTTCAGTGAAAAAGGACTATTTCATTTAAATTGTGAGCTTCCTGTCACTGGAAATATTCAAGCTAAGGCCGGATGAGTGTCTGTCTGGAATTCTGAAGGCTCCTAGCATTGAACAAGAGCTTGGGGTTGGTGATCTTTAAGATCATTTCTAACTCCCAGGGTCTATAATTTAAGTAAGCATGAATGCCAAGGTCACTTATGACACGCCAGAGCCACTTTTTCAACTCTTGGCTCCGATTCTGACCAGCTGTGTGACCTTCTGCTAAGAACGGAACCATTTCTTCTTCCAGTTTCCTCATCCATAACATGAGGGAGCTGGGTCGAACGACGTCTGAGTTCTCCCCGGCACATCTGTCCCCTGAAGCATCCTCATAATTACAGTGTGTTGGGAAAGTGGAGTTGGAGCTGATACATGCCATTTGTTGAAGTCCATTTGCAGGGAGAAGGCTTTTAAAGACCCAAAACCATTGTTGACTGTGGGGCCACGGAACTGACGTCTCAATTGCCTGTTGGCAGGAGAGTGGGTGATTGTGATCCTAGAATTTATTCCCGTGAGATCTGTGGCAGGAAGTCGATCAAATAACTGATAATCTGGTTCCTCTCTAGCACCTGTACTTTCTGGCCGAGTTCAGCAATGCCTTTGCAAACAACTTGAGAGAAATGAAGATCGTATTACCATCGCAATATAGTTCTATTTCGCAAAGCAAACCTTTGTTCTTTATTTTCTCAATGATCTGGCTGTTGCTATTGAGCTTTGTTTATAATCATAAGAGCCAGTATCCATAAAGCAACTTACCATGTGGCAGAGACTGTTCTTAAAGTTTTATATAAATTAATTTAGTCAGTTCATAAACTGAAAATCTAATGACAAAGCAGTAGATTAGATCCTTTCCCCTATGGTAAAGGAGTAGCTAAGGTCCATTAAAGTCTGTCTTCATGGTAAAGAGTCCAGAATTCAGATCCACACCCTCATTCTTTTAAGCTTCAGTCCTGATGTTCAATTACTATAATTTCCTCTGTGGTCCATTTGATGAACAATACTTCCCTTCTCTGGCTATAGTAAGGTGTCCTAGCGTCCACTGCTGCTACATTCTAGCTCTTCCATCTATTCTTTGACTATTCTTTGACTTTCACATTATTGCCTCAAATCCCATTTCTTCCGTTATTTTCCCCCCAAAGATCTTTAAAAATGGGAGTGTCATCATTTGCTCTGACGTAGATATAAAAAGTATGGACAGGCCCTGGACAGGTAGTGAACTTGGTAAGAGTGTCATCCCACCAAGGTTGTGGGTTCAATTCCTAGTCAGGATACATACAGGAGACAACCAATGAATGCATAAATGGGAGAAACAACAAATCTCTCTCTCTCTCTCTCTCTCTCTCTCTCTCTCTCTCTCTCGCTCAAATCAAGAAATTAAAAAAAAAACTTTTTAAGTATGGACAGGATTTCAAATACCTCCTCCTCTTACTGAGATCAGCAGGAGAAGAAATAAGTAAATTTATGTTTTTTTGTAAGGATGGAAGAATTTAAAACTCTATTCCCAGGCTCTCGGGTCTGGCAATACTCACTCCATCCAAGTACCACATTTTGTTCCATCTTTTTGTTTCCTTAGGTTGGAAATGAAAACAGCTGTTAGAAATAAGAGCACATGAGTCAATCTTGAATCTCAATGTGATAATTACAGTTTCCATCTCAGTTGGTAGAGCCCCTCCCAGTGTACTGAGCCCGTATCACAGCCCCCTTGCTGTCAGTTTTATACCAAGACCTTAATTGTTGTTTTCCAAGCCTTTAAGATTAAACACTAAATCAGTTGCCAAACCAGAAAAAATAACAAGGAAGAAAATACTTCAATTTAAAAACTTGATTCTTAGGACATGGCTTCCACCCCCCGCTGCCCCGATTTAGATTTTGACCAAAATCTCTATGTTGATATTAAAAATGTCAGTTACTGGTTCACATTTTTGAAGTGGAGCTTCTGGTCTTCTTGGTACCCTCACTGTGAAGAATTTTTCTTGGAATCTTTTCTTTCCTTTCCTTTTCTTTCCTTTTCTTTTCTTTTCTTTTCTTTTCTTTTCTTTTCTTTTCTTTTCTTTTCTTTTCTTTTCCCTTCCTTCCTTTCTCTCTCTCTCTCTCTCTCTCTCTCTCTCTCTCTCTCTCTCTCTCTCTTTTCTTTCTTTCTTTCTTTCTTTCTTTCTTTCTTTCTTTCTTTCTTTCTCCCTTTCTTTCTTTCTTTCTTTCTTTCTTTCTTTCTTTCTTTCTTTCTTTCTTTCTTTCTTTCTCTCTTTCTCCCTTTCTTTCTTTCTTTCTTTCTTTCTTTCTTTCTTTCTTTCTTTCTTTCTTTCTTTCTTTCTTTCTTTCTTTCTTCCTCACCCAAGGATATGTTGTTGGCTTTTTATTGATTTTAAAATGAGAGAGACCAAGGCAGAGAGAGAGAGAGAAACATGGATCTGGATGATGCTCTAACCAACTGAGCCACCCAGCCAGGGCCTGCTTGGACTCTTTATAGAGGCGATGCCTTGAATTTTATTTTCTCTTTCCCACATTCCTGAGGCATAGAACCTAATAAGCCAATCTCAAAAGAGACATCCACAACCTATTAATTGATTGTCACCTTTCAGAGCAGATGGGTCCTCTTTTAGTTCTGTTCAGTCCCCATATCAGCCACTCAGTCCTTGACTGCCTAAGGCTCGGAAAGTCCCCCATGAATCAGCTGACCAATCTAAGATTGCCCTGCAGATGCAGAACACATTGTGACCTACACAGAGGGAAGAAGCAGGAGGCAAGAAAGTAGGCCCTTTGAATTGCTTCACTTTGCCCACTTTATTTCTCCTTCTACAATTTGATTTCTTTGTTGTGAGATGATATTATTTTTATAATTCATGTCCCTGCTAAGATATCTATAATTCTGTTATCATTGTGGACAAGAGCTGGTTTTATGTGTTGAAAATTGTTTTGGTCAGTTTGGAGTGCTGTAACAAAAATACCATAGTCTTGGAAGTCCAAGATATGGTGTTGAGGTGGGTAGTGTACAGCGTACAGCCAGCAGGTGCCCAGGTGCCTGAGACAGGGAAGCAATGAGCACGAGAGAGAGAGAGAGAGAGAGAGAGAGAGAGAGAGCTCAGTAATTGATAGAATTAATCAGCTAGTCTGCTGAGCAAGTAACGTGATCTGTACCTGCAAATGAACTTTGAATTCAGTACTTGCTTAATTTTTCTGTGTCCCATAATTCTGCTCCTTATAATATTCAGGTAGTGCTGGGTTTCTGAACCATTACGCTTGAAGAACCACGGACAGATGTAAAATACTTTTCTTTGCTCAATGCTCTTACCTCTTTCTTTTAGATTACATGAAGCAGACGACGTTCGAAGCCCAAGCCTTTTTAGAAGCCGTGCAGTTCTTCCGACAGGAGAAAGGTCACTATGGCTCCTGGGAAATGATGACTGGGGATGAGATCCAGGTAACACGGAGCTCAGAATTTTGAATCTGGTTCTCTGTCTGGGAGGTGGGAGGCCAGGGTCATAATGAACAGTCAAACGAAGAAAGTTGTAAGAATGGGAAGATGTGGAACCAAAGACCATTTCTCTCATTGTCTGGAAGCTTTTGGTCAGCACCCAAAAGCTTCCAACAGACCAACAGACCAGACATGAGCTGGGGCAATTGGAAGAACTGCTTCTATTTTTTTCTATAAAATGATTATTCTTTTTAAAAAATATATATATATATTATTGATTTTTTACAGAGAGGAAGGGAGAAAGAGAGTTAGAAACATCGATTAGCTGCCTCCTGCACACCCCCTACTGGGGATGTGCCCAAAACCAAGGTACATACCCTTGACCGGAATCGAACCTGGGACCCTTCACTCCGCAGGCCTACGCTCTATCCACCAAGCCAAACCGGCTAGGGCTAACATGATTATTCTTTCAGATGACCTTCTGCTTCCAGAGTAGAAGCAAACGTGAACAGCATGGTTGAGTGCAAAGTGTGTGGTGGGGATTTCGGGCAGCAGACTTGGGTTGGTTAAATCTTGCCCAGTTCTTTAACCTCTTTCCGTCTCAGGTGACTCTTCTGAAAGAAAGATAATGTTTGCCTTTCAGGGTTGTAAGAATTAAATGAGATGCTTTGGGAAAGTATTTGGCACGCAGTTGTCTTTATCTTTTAAATGACTTATAAATGAAGTAATTCAAGGAGACACGTTTTAAAAGCATGAGACAGTTTTCTGTATGTTTCTAGCTTGCCATTCTCTGTGGTCCAGTATAATTTTCCATGACTTTAATTAAATGCCAGTCATGGGCTAAGCACCATGACTTGGTCCCTGGGGCATTGTTACAGATCTCCAAGGCAACCATGCTTCATGATGGGAGCCCATCCTCCATGAGGACGCCAATCACAGGGCTGATTCGGCAGGAAGAGGATGCTGGGTCTGGGCCTTATTTAACTAGAGGCACACAGAGTCCATGAATGGTTTTCTTTAATTTCCCCTCGTCTCCCAGAGGTGCCTCTTTTGGGAGCCAGTAAAATTTGTTATTAGGGAACGATATTTGGAAGATGCCAGATGGTGCCCTGCCTTTGTATAGTCATGAAACATCCAAAGCTGAAAACTCTTTCACATGAAGATGGAACTGTCTTTATTGTTTTACCATGTGACTCCGAATCTTCTCCTCTTCCCTCTACTTCTTCTTCTGGTGGATTCTAAATTTTTTTAAATGTATTTTTTTCATTGACTTCAGAGAGGAAGGGAGAGGGAGAGATAGAAACATCATTGATGAGAGAGAATCATTGATCAGCTGCCTCCTGTATGCTCCCTACTGGGGATTGAGCCCACAACCAGGGCATGTGCCCTGACTGGGAATTAAACCATGAACCTCCTGGTTCATAGGTCAATACTCAACCATTGAGCCACACTGGCCGGGCTACATTTTTTATTCCCCACCCTGAGATTATTCAAGAACTTTCACCAATTCTTAGTTTCTGACATTTTGGGGAAGCACATCCTTTATAAATCTGAGAGGATTAAGGACCAACCATACTTATGCCTAAAAGGAAATAAAAGCAAAAGGGGAGGCTGAAGTATTTGACCCTGATTGGTCTGTCATATGAACAAACATATTGAGTAGATGCACCAATGTTAAAGTGCCCCTGTGCAATACTTTTTTATGTTCACATCCTAATTCTATCTGTTCATCTTACCAATCTCATGAGGTGGGTAGAGCAGTTACTATTATTTTCATTTTGTAAATGAGAAAATTGAGGGAGGCCTATAGCAATTAAGTGACTTGCCCAGTTTTATTCATTCAACAACTGTTTGTGGAGCTACCATATGCCAGGTGCTCTGCTGGGTGCCAGTGATCCAGAGATGGGCAAAGCAGAACGGGCCCTGTCCTGTCCTGGGGAGCTGATGGATTCGGGGTCACCTGCTAAGGGGACAATGGCCAAGGAAACGACAGCTTCTGACTCCTAAGCCAGCGAAAGATCAGCACCAGCCCTGGGAATATACTAACTCACACAATTACTGAGCTCCTTGCATCAGGCTGTGCCACTTGCTTCATTTTTTTCTTTCATTTGCAATCTCATGTCCGTTCACATTCCTTCCCCATGCCATTGAGGGCAGGCACTTCATAAGTCCTTCCTGTGGGTTGAATATTGAGTCTGTTGTGTCTGCTTTTGTTGACTTTCAGCTTTTTGCTTTGGGCCGATATGTGCAAAGTGCTCTAGGGTGTGAGGGAGCTAAATGACTCATCCCCTGCCCTCTCAGTGAGGCAAGACCTACCTAGAAACATCCAGAGAGCGAGGCAGCCTTAGAAGTGTGGGTGGGTACACATGTGGGGCTGTACATATATGGGCATCTTAAAGCATCCGCAGAGAGCAGTCATAGGAAGGTGCTAATGTGGAAGTATAAAAATACCCTAAGTGGAAAAACCAAACCAATGAAAAACCCGAGAAGAGGTCAGTAAAAGCTGGAGTTAATCGAGTGACCCAAGAAGTTTTGCTCCCCCAAGAATCTGAGCATCTTGGGTGAAGTCATAGACTCATAAAACGTGAGTGTTGGAGGGGAATTTCCAGATCATTTGTCCCGGACCCTCCAGGAGAGAGAAAGAACCTCCGGAGATGATAGTTGGCGGGAGTCACAAAGCCACTCTGTGACAGAAATGCCTTTTGAGCCATGTCAGGCTATCCCCAGAGAAGCCGGTGAAAGGTAATGGCTTCCAGAACTTTCCTGGGTGGGGCCTGCTGAGGGCAAGCTGCACTGTAAGCTCTTCTACACAGAGCTGGAGCAGTGCCTGTCCTCAGACGCACAGAAGAAAGAGGTCGGGGGCCCAAAGCAGCTGCCCAGTAGTTGAAGGATGTGGTGTGGCGTTACTGGGTTGGAGAATATGACATCTTTTGTTTAAAGCACTGGGCTTATTCGCGTTGTTTCTACTAAGAACTTAATCATAAAATTGTTCTAACCCCCTCTACCCTAGGGGCCTGTATTCGTAGTTCCATCATTGTTACACTATTATCTTCACAGTCATGACTCACACAACAAGTTTGGCAGGTCCTCATGGCCATGGTTATTTTAGGCAAGTGTCCAGGCAAAGCAGATCTCTCAGAATAACTTGCCTGACAGACTATTAATACAGAATATTAATATAGACAAAAATACAACAGTTCCCCCTTATCTGTGGTTTTGTTTTCCAAAGTTTCAGATACCTGTGGTCAACCATGGTCTGATACTGAATGGAAAGTTCCAGAAATAAACAGTTCAGCCAGTGTGGCTCAGTGGTTGAGCACGGACGGATGCATCAGGAGGTCAGGGTCAATTCCCGGTCAAGGCAGTCAGGGCACATGCCCGGGTTGCAGGCTTGATCCCCAGTAGGGTTTGTGCAGGAGGCAGCCAATCAATGATTCTCTCTCCTCATTAAAGTTTCTATCTCTCTCTCCTTATCCCTTCCTCTCTGAAATCAGTTAATAAAACATACTTGAAAGAAAGAAAGAAAGAAAGAAAGAAAGAAAGAAAGAAAGAAAGAAGAAATAAACAATTCATAAGTTTTAAGTTGTGCACCATTCTGAGTAGCATGATAAAATCTCTCACAGCCCTGCTTCTTTCTGCTTGGGATGTGAGTCATCCTTTTGTCCACCGTATCCACACGGTGCATGCCACGCGCCCATTAGTCACGTAGTACCCACCTCCGTTATCGGATCAGTTATCAGAGAGAAAGATAAGAGAGAGAGAGACCACATTCACATAAACTTTTGTTAGAGTATATTATAATAATTGTTCTATTGTATTATTAGTGATCGTTATTAATTTCTTACCATGCCTAATTTGTAAATTAACTCGATCACTGCTATGTATGCATTGGAAAAGACCTACTGTATCCAGGGTTGGGTGCTACCTGCGGTTTCAGGCATCCACTAGGGGTCCTGGAATGTATCCCTCCGAAAAGGAGGGACCACTCTATCTGTACACCAGTAAATATATTTTCTACTTGTCAGCATCAGTGTATCAAATGAGGTCATGAGGGAAAGCATTTTGCAGAATGTAAGGATTTTGTTATTTGGGGTATTTATTATTTACCTTTAAATGATCAGTGGGCCTGAGAAAGCAGCATTGCCACAGGATAGGGCGACTAAAATACAAGAAAACTACCTACATTTTTTAGGCCTTCTCCATAGTTTCAGGGTTAGAGGAAGAGATACAGCTGGGCTCCGCACCCAGAGGCTCTGCCCTGCCCTGTGGCCATCCCCTCGGCCCCTGCCCTGGCGACTCCCATACCTTCCTTTTTTTCCCTAGATACACTTCCTTTTCAAGTGCTGAAGTTATAAAATAGAACCAAATTTCTTGGAACATTACACGGGAAAGACGAAAACTCTAAGCCCACCCCAATGGGACATTCTTTTACCTTGTAACATTTCCCCTTTCATGCTGATGTGCAGATTGAAATCTCTGCAGAATTTTGCAATCTGTGCAAAGGGATGAATCAGGGCAATTAATATCGTTAGGGCAATTATCTTGCAGTTAACGCTTCTCAGCTGAGGTAATAGTTCCCACTGATTTTAAGTTCTGGCTTTAGTCTCCTCATGCTCTTAGCTCACTCGCCCCATGCCACACTGTCATCACTCTTGGGCAGATGTGTTCCAAACAAGAACTGCCTCCATTGAGCAGGTGAGGGCCGGGTGAGGGGGAGGTCCATGGATCATGAATTACCGACTTGAATCTGACGGTTGGATCTGCTGGCTTCCATGGAGTTTGCACAAGGTTAAGTTCCTAAAGATGCTGGTTCACCTTTTGAACTCCCCAAGAGAATGGTTAAGAAAGGTATAAACATCCCCCCCTCCCCCAATGAATTACCAGGACTAGTGGAAATCCTGTCTCCATCATGCTCTTTGTCACCCCACGGAGTTCCACATCTCAGATGAGGGGCCCCCACTTGCTGCATTGACCCAGGAAACCCACAGGTGCGGGGGGGCTGACGGATGGCTTGCCCACCTCCACGCTGGGAGTGCTCCTCCTTCGTTCAGCTGGACCATCACACCCCACTGTAGCGGCCCTGGTGAAAGGCAACGTCCAGTGAGCTCATGAGTGTTTCCACCAGCATGAGGCTGGGCGATGACCTCAGAGAAAATCTTAATAATTCCCCAAGTTTAATTTTAATTTCTATGAGGTCGATTATTTTGGAAAAATATTATTTTAAATTCATAGTGCAGATGTCAAATGATTCTGTACTTTTGTGCCTGCCTCCATTCCCCAAATGACTTGTTTTGTTTTTTTGTGAATCTTGGTCTGCAGCCGGGTGAAGTATTGAAAGCTGAAAGCTGAGCTGTGAGCCCTGAAAGACACAGGGCAACGTGAATCTGAACAATAAGACAGCTCGGAGGGGGGGGGGGGGGGGGGGCGGGTGTATGGGCATGTAAAGAAGAGGGGCCAGTGTACTTGGAGTATGATGTGGGGACCCGTGGAATCCCGCTCAGATTCAGAAGAAACAATTTCACTGAACCAAGCAAAATTCTCGAAGAGACTTGGGAACACTTTCAAAAATCACCTTGAAAATGTTAGGACTCCCCACCCCCCACAACACACACTTATACGCTGCTCATCCCACAAATGTCTCGTTATTCCTAAGTGTTGTTACTCCCTTCTTTTTCTAAACTTGAAAGAGAATGGAGGTGGGGTTCAGGGGACAGTGAAGTCAAAGAGCATGAAGACACTTAGAACCTGTGGGCGTCTGAGGAGGAACAGTGGTCTCGGGGGGGATACAGACAAGGGCTCAAGCCACCATGACCAAGACTGGCCCCTTCACAGTTTTCCTCAGGACGCCCTTATCCAGAACTGAAGGGTCCCCTCTTTTCCCAAATGCATGAGCTTCCTCTGGTTCTCGACAGGAGAAGTTTGATTTGAGGAATCTGTCCTTTCGGATGGGGAAGCATTAGCAGGCGTTCTAGTTCCTTGTGGATGTTCACGAACGTTTGCCCTCTGAGGTTGTCTTCACTGACCCAGAATGAACCTATTAACCCAGCAGGTGTCATGTCGCTCGGGGCACCCCCCTCTGCAGCTGCAATGGGGATGGCCAGTTGGCGTGATGCTCAGTTTTTGCCGTTACCCACTCACAGGCGGGGGGGCTGTCCCCCTCTTCTGCTCGGCAGATCCTGAGCCACATGGTGATGGAGGAGCTGCTGCCAACCCTTCAGGCAGACCTTCTGCCTAAAATGAAGGGGAAGAAGAATGACAGGAAGCGGGCCTGGCTCGGGGTAAGTGATGGCATCGCTCCGCCTCGGTGCTACTCAAAATGCACCTTCCTGTCCCTTCTCCTTTTAGGGCGCCTTTTTCTTGTTTAAAAACGAGTTCCTTCCCTGGCCTACGTCGAGTCTGCTCGGTCTCCCTGAAATGAGGACTAACCCGAGCAGACTCTGTTTCTTGGAAAGAAACATTCGAAGGAACGCGTGTGCCGTTTCGTTGACGTTGTGGTCATCTGTGATTAGCCCTCCTCCCTGTACTTGACTCCGTCGAGCTCTTACTCACCACAGAGCCCCGATTTGTGTGTTGACCCCTGTCGCAGCTCCTCGAGGAGGCCTACAACCTGGTTCAGCAGCAAGTTTCAGAGGGATTAAGTGCCTTGAAGGAGGAATGCAGAGCTCTGACCAAGGGCCTGGAAGGAACCATCCGCTCAGACATGGATCAGATTGTCAACTCAAAGAACTTCTTAACTGGGAAGATCAAAGGTCAGTGGAGACATCCACGTTCCTACTAAAGGAAATAAGCTGTTCATGGAGGGTTGCGTCACATGGTTAGGAGTCATGGTTTCAGAGGAGAATTAAGCTGAGGGAATGGGGAAGAAGTGATAAGGGCTGTCATAGGAGCCTGCTTAGAGGTGCTGTTAAGGGCCTGGCCCTCCCCATGGAAACTTCAGTGAAACCAGCGGGAGGAAACTTTGCGTCCTGCCTTGGGGGTGGAGAGGGGGGGGGGGCTGTGTATTCTGATACCACCTGCACCTCCCCTGTGGTGGCACTTCTTGGCTTATGACCCATGCTCATGATCATTCTGAAATTTCCATTGCATGCATTATATGTCTTCTCTCAAAGTTAATTGATAAAGAAATCGTTATTCTCCTGGCAAACAAAGTTGCATTTGGGTATCAAGCAAGTCATTTTTATTTTATTTTTAAAATTATATCCGTATTGATTTCACAGAGGAAGTGGGGGAGAAAGAGAGAGAGAGAGAGAAACATCAATGATGAGGGAGAATCATTGATCAGCTGCCTACTGCACGCCCCCTACTGGTGATGGAGTCCACAGGTGCCCTGACCAGTAATCAAACCTTGACTTCCTGGTTCATAGGTTGACGCTCAACCACTGAGCCACACCAGCTGGGCGCAAGTCATTTTTAGAAATCATAGATTGTTTGATATTTGAATCATGCCATTGGGGTGAAAGGGTTTTTTCCCCCTAGTAATTCTATGACCTGCTTAATATTTCATATACCAAATATTTACGCGTTATACACAATATTAATAGTATTGGTCATCTTAGATTCTCAGAAAAAAGAGGCAGTATGACCCTCCATACCTCTGTGAACTAGTTCTGAGAATTGAAATAAGAATGTGACCATTATTGGCACATAACTTGTAAGCAAGTTATGTGCCAATAAAAACTTAATAGACTTGAAGTTCTGTTTCTGCACATGAGGACGTGACCTTGGTCAAGCCATCTAATATCTTCAGGCCTCTATTTTTCCATCTGTAAAATGGAGGATTGGCCATTCAGATGAGTGAGTACTTCCTTCTTCAGTTCGATGGTGCAATGACAAGGTCATGTGACTAGCTCCTCAGAGCTAGCATCCCAGTCCATGGAGCGATTTCAGGCCTCTTCCAGCTCAGGGTTCCTTCACGGGATCGCTGCTTCCAAACCTGGCCAACCATGAGAATCACCTTAGCCCTTAGCAACAACAACAACAAATAATAATAATACAGGTCTCCATGGCCCAGCCAGACTTCCTAAAGCAGAATCGTTACTATGTTCTTCCTCGTCTAAATCAAAGGGCAGCATTTGCCTCTGGGAAGTGGGAGCATGGTTATATTTTTTCCATCCATCTTTCTCTGTGTGTTTTTTTTTTAATATATTTTTATTGATTTCAGAGAGGAAGGGGGAGAGAGAGATAGAAACATCAATGATGAGAGAGAATCACTGAGATAGAAACATCAATGATGAGAAAGAATCACTGATCCGTTGCCTCCTGCACATCCCCCACTGGGGATCGAGCCCACAACCCGGACATATGCCCTGACCGGGAATCAACTGTGACCTGGTTCATAGGCCGACGCTCAACCACTGAACCACACCGGCTGGGTTTCCCATCCCTCTTACTGATTTTCTGTGCTCTCTACATTTTTGTCACTGCACATGTTGTCCTCGATTATCAGAACAAAAAAGAATGCTTTTTAAAAAATTGGGGGTGGGAATGGGATGTGGGGGTGACAAACTGAAAGGAATTTGCTTCCATTTGCCCAAGAAACGACTGTACTTGAGTTTTTAAAAGTCTCTGGAGAAGGCAAGAGGGGAATTGAATTATATTATATTGATTGACTCTTAGAGAAATTAATTAAAACAATAAATTGTTGTACACAAATAATTAATCATTATGGTGTACACCTGAAACTAATATAATGTTATATGTCAATTATACCTCAATTTTTAAAAAAAACTTAATAAATTTTGATTTTAGAAGGAAACTATGTATACGGGGTGGGCAAAAGTAGGTGTACAGTTGTGAGTACGAGAAACACACAGTTTGTTTTTGTATAATTATTTACTCTTGTATTATATATTTTTTCCATACGAGCAACTGCACACCTACTTTTGCCCACCCCTGTATATAATGACAATGACGGATGTCTGGCATTTTTTGTATTAGACACTGCATGCTTATAGGGACCAAGCAGAAAAATGCATTTCATCCCAGGGCAGAGGAAAGCTTGGGGAGGGGGGACATTCTGTCTGTTTCCATTTTCAAACCACCTACTGGTTTTCTATTCTGCTGAATGCTGGCGGCTCAGGGCTCGCTGTGCTGGCCTGTCTTGCCCTTTGAGCTTGCCTTGGCTGTTCAATGGCTCTGTGGGGCAGCTACCCAGCCCTGGCCTGGCTCAAGTGCCTTTGCATCCACTTTTGCCCTAAGTCACGGTTTCCTGGCTATCTCCTTCCGCAGCGATGGTGGCCCAGCCCGCGGAGAAAAGCTGTGCGGAGAGCGTGCAGCCATTCCTGGCGTCCATTCTGGAGGAGCTCATGGGACCGGTGAGCTCAGGATTCAGTGAAGTGCGCTCACTCTTTGAAAAAGAAGTGGATGAACTTAGCCAGAACTTTCAGACCAGCGAAGGCAATGCCCAGCTGAAGGAGGTAGGACGTGAAGCCCAGGAGTTCTGAGTGAATGGTCTGCCTGGGTCTGCCTCTTCCCTGGGGCTTTATCTGCATTCATCTAGTCTTTTCTTCCTTCCCATCCTTCCTTCCTTCATTCATCTGTCCTTCCAGCCATTCATCTAGTCTGTCTTCCATTCATCCAACAGCCCATTCATCCATCCATCTACCTGATTTCCTTTAATGATGGTTTCAAGATGCAAAAATAACAATGGATCACCCATACCCACCCAATCCTAGCCCACCCCTCACTCCTAGACCACCTCTCCTTCCAACTCCCTGAATTAACTAATACAAGTAGCTCAGAATGTGTTTACACATACTTTTCCCTTGTCCATACAAATATATATGCATTTAGCCTCATTTGTATAAATTTTTTGTTCGTTGATTTGTTTGTTGCTAAAAATATAGATTCATGACAAAAACCAGTGTTTCTCAAAGGGTGGTCCCTACAGCAGCAGCAGCAGCAGCAGCTGGCTGTTAATATGCAAATTCTCAGGCCTTCACCAAAGATCTACCAAGTCAGAAACTCTGGGCAGTGTGTTCTAGGCGACCTCAGAGGATCTGGTGCACCCTAAAGGGTGACAATCGCTGACAGACATGACTTGTCAACTTGGTTTTACACTTGACACATGATGGACATCCCTACAAGTCAGTGGATAAGATCAGATATGACTCTTCCTTTTCTTATTTCTCTGCGCATACATACACGTCATTGTACACAAACAAGATCGTTTTGTATATATTTTGAGGTTTCTTATCGCAGCCTTCTTTTTTTTTTTCCAAATATATTTTATTGATTTTTTACAGAGAGGAAGGGAGAGGGACAGAGAGCTAGAACGTCGATGAGAGAGAAACATCGACCAGCTGCCTCCTGCACACCCCCTACCGGGGATGTGCCCACAACCAATGCACATGCCCTTGACCAGAATTGAACCTGGGACCCTTCAGTCCGCAGACCGACGCTCTATCCACTGAGCCAAACCGGTTTCGGCCGCAGCCTTCTTTTTAAACTTGCCTTTACTTTCCCATCCTCCTCCCACAGCTCCCACCTCCCCCTCCCCCCTTCAAGTAAATAGTGTCAACACCTTAGCATGTGCCATTCTGTAATTTTCCCATGCTTATATAGCATATTAGAGGCCTGGTGCATGAAATTTGTGCACTCTGGGGGTGGTGGTGAGGGGGCTGTCTCCTCAGCCCAGCCTGTGCCTTCTCAAAGTCCAGAAGCCCCATGATTGATCGCAGCCCCCCGGTCAGTCTCCTGGGCCTCCCTCTGCGGGGCAATCGTGGGGCTATGGCGGGGCCCCCAGACCAATCTCATCAGCACCTGCCTTGGCTGGCCTGGCCCCAGTGCGTGTCATAGCGGGGTCGTTCTGCTGTTCAGCCATTCAGTTGATTTACATATTACGCCTTTATTGTTATAGACAAAACACACACATTCATGGGCTATTTGTTTAGATTGCTTGGTCTTAGAAAAATGGGATTATATTATATAGACTGCTTATCAGTATTCTCATTCAAAAATGCCTCAAGAAACTATTTCCAAGTTAACTGTTCTAGCGCTAAGTCATTCATTATAATGGCTGCATAATATGTCATGCGTGATTTATTCAACCATCCAGATGTTGCTGGCATGGAACAAAGCTATGATAAATAACCTTATTAACCTATTCTTACATGTCGATGCTTTCCTTTCTATGGGATAGATTCCTAGGACAGGATTGCTAGGTCGAAAGGGTAGGTTCATTCCTCAGGTTAAGATGTTGCCATTTGCGTTCCCCCAAAAGGATTTAAAATTTACATTGCCACCCTTGTGTAGGGCAGAGGACTTTCTTCCTCGTATTCCCATCAGAGATAGGTGTTATCACTTGTTTAAACTTTCGCCAACCTGCTAGGTCCTAGCAGCTAGGAGCAAAGTGTGACCCATTTTTCCTTTCTTGTCTGCCTAATCGATGTGTCTTAAAAATAGTCACATTGCATAGTGTATGACGAGGGGCAAGTTTTACAGTGTGGTTTTGATAATTAATTCCACGTTAGTGGAGCTCTCTGTAACTCCCTTCTCAAAGGGAGTAATATTTTCCCATTACAAACACAAGGAGAATGGGCTTTATTTATTTATTTATTTATTTATTTATTTATTTATTTATTTATTCCTCGCCTGAGGATATGTTTTTATTGCTTTTAAAGAGAGAAAGAGAAATCGATGTGAGAGAGAAATATCAATCAGTTGCCTCCAACATGCACTCTGAACCCATAACCCTTTGGTGCAAGGGACAACACTCCAACTGAGCCATCAGGCCAGAGCTTGGCTGTCTTTAAATTTCTGCTTAGAGAAATCTCAAAATCTAGATTTTTCCTCTTTTCTGTGACCTGAAAATGAGACAGTATATCCTGTATAATTTACACTCCCTCCCAAATCTCTTTAGGTGTCCATTTTCAGCATCTTTCTATCTGTCTTGTTTATTCTAGGTCTCCAATATTCAATTTTTAAAAATTAATGTTAAATAAGCTTGGGAATTAAAATGCATTCTGTTGGCAACAACAGTCATAGTGTGTGAGTGCGTTGGTAACCCTTGGGGTGTCTAGGAGATGGGGTCTGTTGCCGTCCTCTTGCTGGAAGCCTCATTGGCCAAGTCATACCTTGTGCAAACTAGAGGAGGAACCCCAGTTTTTACAACTGGATACCTCTCCCCGGCCAGGCCTCTTCCTACCACCCACGCCCTATCCACTAGCACCATGGAGAACCTACGGCACAGGGAAGTCCCGTGTGCACTGACAGAGCCTCAGAAAACTGTGGGGACCCTGGCTTCACATCCAGGAGTCCAGGGGGCACCCTGACCTGCCTGGGATTGTGTGAGAGGGATGTCACTCATTAAAGAAGGCTGTGGGGGCTTATGAGCCCAGGAACAATTCCACGTGCAAAAGGGCCTACTTGCCTCGCTCTGGAATTGTGGGAGTGGGAGTTGGGAGCTAGTCCATCAAGAGTTTAAGAAGATTGGAGCTCTGAGTGCACCCCGGGGCCTCCTATCGTCCAGTTGGTTCTTCTCCCAGCCTCTTCCTAGCAACAGAGCTGCCCCAGGGACCCACTGGAGGAAGACGATTGAAGATGTCACAGATGTAGTGATCTGAGAAGTGGTTCACTCTAAAAACATACATTTGATTGTTTAGAATTTAGAGAATACTAGAGTCCCCAACATCCCCCAAGGGGTCCCGGATTGCAAGAGGGCGCAGGCCAGGCCGAGGGACCCCACCGGTGCAAGATAGGGGCCGGGGAGAGATCGCGGGAGGGCTCCAGGGTGCATCTGGCCCCGTCTCATCCAGTCCCAATCAGCCGACCCCAGCAGCAAGCTAACCTACCGGTCGGAACGTCTGCCCCCTGGTGGTCGAACAGTGGAACAAACGGTTAGGATATTAGGCTTTTGTTATATAGGATGTGTGTAATATTGTTCCTAAGTCTGGATGGGTTAATTTTTTCCTTCACCCGAATGCAGCATCTGGACCGGCTTCTGAATCTCCCACTGGATTCTGTGAAGATGGAACCTTGTTATATCAAAGTCAACCTGCTCCAGGAGCGCTTGCAGGATCTCAAGAGCCGCTTCAGATTCCCCCACGTGGACCTGGTGGTGCAGCGGACACAGAACTACATGCAGGAGGTGGGTGCCCACAGGGGCCTGCTGGGAAGGAGGACGGAGCCAGCGGGGAAGCAAGCTCAGGCAGATGGGACTGGCGTGCTTGCAGCCAGGAAGCGTGGCCATGGCCTTTGTCATCGTATCTGTCCTTCTAGCTGGCTTCATCTTCCCTCCATGTCATAGAGTAGAAACATCATAGAGTAGAACATCATGGAGTAGAAGCATCCAAGGAAATAAAGCGGCATTAGTTAATAATTACTTGGTTTGTCAACCCCCTGGCAATGGGCACGGAGACACCTGATTGGTGGTGTTGCTCTTATATCACTCAGGGGCAAAGCAGACGTACAGTCCTTAGTTCATCCTAGCTTGATGCCTGTGTTGGTGGCCAGAGCTGTTTCATGCCTGAGGCACATCATAAAAAAAATTACTTGGTTTCTCAAATCAGTGCTTCTAACCGTGGCTGCACATTAGAATCACCCAGGGAGCTTTTAAGAAATACTGATGCCTAGGCCCCACCTCCAGTGATTCTGATTATATATATTTTAAATTGTTTTCTAATTATTGAAAGTGTATCAATCTATAATTCAATAATTTTTTAAAATTTTAATATTTTAGAATAATGTTAAAAATAATTTAATAATTTTTAAACATACATTTTTATTGATTTTTAGAGAGGGAGAGAGAGAAACATCAATCCATGTGAGAGAGAAACATGGATCGGCTGCCTCCTGCATGCCCCCTACTGAGGATGGAGCCTGCAGCCTGGGCATGTGCCCTGACAGGGAATTGAACCAGCAACCTTTCGATGCATGGGACGACACCCAACCAACTGAGCCAAACTGGCCAGGGCTATATTTTAATAATTTTTAAAAATATATATTTCTTTATTGATTTCAGAGAGGAAGGGAGAGGGAGAGAGAGATAGAAACATCAATGAGGAGAGAGAATCATTGACCGGCTGCCTCCTGCACATCCCCTACTGGGGATTGAGCCTGCAACCCAGGCATGTGCCCTTGGATGGAATCGAACCCGGGACCCTTCAGTCCGCAGGCTGATGCTCTATCCACTGAGCCAAACCAGCTAGGGCTATTTTAATAATTTTTAAATTTCTAATATGTGTCCAGGATTGAGATCCACTAGCTTCAATCAATCCCCTAACCTAGAATCAATCAGTCACTCAGAGCTTCCTATTTGGATGTCTTGTGTTTATTTGATCGGTTCCTCGTTTCCCTACGAGGAACAGGAATGAATAGCACAGACTCTTTCCATAGTCTAGTGATTCATCAATGAAGAGAGGGTGTGCTCATTGAAGCTGTAAGAGCACAATTCTGTTTTACAGATTTTCCAGGGCAGCTTACGGGGCTGAACACTGTGCCCGATCCCACTTTAGGGAACCGATAGGGAGACAGCGTCTTAGATAAATTCACTACCATGTTGAGAATGCGCTGAGAAAGATATGTGTTGAATTCCCTGGGAATTACAGGCTTGGAAAAGAAAGGAGCTTTTTATTTATTTTTTTTCCTTAAAAGTTATAGGCGGGATTAAGTGACACACCTTATTACCTAACCTCTGCGTTGTGAGGGATTAAAAAGGGACAAGGAACAAAACTGGGCAATCGTTTGACGGAGTCCCTGTGATAACACCGAACCCGGGTGGAGCTTACAGGGGCACGAGTGCAGAGAATACGAAATCTGAGCTGCTTCTGTTTCCTAACCCGTAACCGTGTCAGCCACTGTCTGCCCCTCGCCCTCACCCCGCCCCCCTTCCCATCCTGGCGGAGGTGTGAGGAGATGGATGGGAGGTGGAGAGAGAGAGATGCTGGGTAGCTTACATCCACCTGAAAGTGCATGTGCAGAGTTAAAGCAGCCAAAAATAATTGGAGGCGACTCCCACCTCATCTCGGTAAGCCCGGGCTGCAGGTATCAGGGGTGAGAAGGGGGTGACCACAGGAGATGGAGGTAATTTTAATCCCACAGTCTTGGGGTTTCCAGTTTAGGGTAGAAAGAGATGAGAAGAAAGGATGCATACATGTATATAGATACATGCCAGTGTGTGTGTGTGTGTGTGTATGTGTGTGTTTCCGGTCTCTTAGTGATCCCACTGTGGCCATGTGCCTATTTATTTCACAGTTCGGACAGTGGGGTGAGGACTCACCCCCTGGAAAATCTGTAAAGTAAGAGATGGTCACCCCCTCCCTCCTCTCCAGCTGACTTAGGCAGACCTGTGGTGGTGACCCCGCCTCTGACCGTGATGTTTCTGTGTTGCCTTGGTTTCTAGCTCATGGAGAACGCAGTATTCACTTTTGAGCAATTGCTTTCCCCGCATCTCCAAGGAGAGGCCTCTAAAACGGCCATCGCCATTGAGAAGGTGAAGCTCCGAGTCTTAAAGGTAAAACCACTTTTTCATGTGGGAAGCATACAGCAAGACTGTGGCCCCTGTTTCTCTTTCGATGGGAAATGCCGAGTTCTTTTACTCGCCCCCTTTTCTTTCGCATCTTTCCTTCCTGGGGTTCCCGTGACTATGAGGTCCCAGCAGTTCCCCCAGCATGACTTTCATGCCTCTCCTGCCATCTAGTGGCTATTTTAGAGATCACAGGTCCTCACCGTTGTTACCCATCAGCTGGAAACATGTCCGGGTTTACTTTTAAAGCCATTGGATTTGATATTTACTGGCTGTCCACTATAAGCAAAACATTGTGATGGGTATTGCATGGAATATAAAACTATTTAAATGTAAATAGTTTGCACTTAAATTAGCCAGCATATTTTAGAAAAATCGGCACCTCATGGCAAAGGAAATATACTCCAAGAAAAAGATACCTGCCAGAGAAAGAGAGAGAGGGGGGGAGAGGGAGAAAGAGAGAGAGATTGGCACATTAAATTGTTCCATTTTTAATGTGTTTAATGTTTAAGTATGTATCAAAATAGTTGTAATAATAGTTTACATATATGTGCTATATTTTTAACCTTTTGCACTCGGATGTCGAGTGTGACTCGACACGGTTAGCATTAGAATAAAGGAATCGAGAAAAAAGCAAGCGAGTGCAAAGGGTTAAAGCTTGTTTGAACCTATCATGTTTCATTTGATCTTCACTAGAACTTGTGAGATAATTAGAATATGTTCCCATTGTAGAGATGAAGAAACTGACTCTCTAAGAGCTAACGTGACTGACTTAAGCTCAACAGGCTAGTCCATGGTGACCCTAGAGCTTAAATTATCCTTAGAACTAATGCATTAATTTTTTTCCTTCCTCCTTCCCCTACACCAGTGATTTTCAACAGGTGAGCCACAAGAATTTTTCAAACATGCACTACCTGACCATTTAATCAGGGGCACTGACCTCTTTTCCCTGAAATTGTCAAATAAAAAAATGACAACAACCAACACAACAATAGCCATCTGGCAGGAATTAATCAGTTATATCTATGTTTCAGATCAGCAAAAATATTTTTTTTTTGGCGTGCCACAGAATTTTAGTAATTCGTTTATGTGTGCCACGAGATGAAAAAAAAAGTTGGAATTGTTGCCCTAAACAGTGCTTGGAGCAGCTGATCAAAGTTCCTCAGGACCTGGGAGGGGTCCCTGAATTTCAGACCTGATGTTGAGGTGCCACAGGCAGTAGGCAACTCTGGCAACCACATTATCGAAATTAAAAGCAATATTTATCATGGGAACACAAATAATAATGAACTTGAAGTTGAGAAAGAAAAGATATCAATGTCAGTATCACCTCCAGTGTCAGGACACTTTATACCTCTCCGCACAGTCCCTTTCTTCTCCGGACTCGCTTAAGGGCAAGAACATGCTTCCTGATATAAAGTCCAAGTTCTCAGCGGCTGTCCATCGAGTTCTACCCTCTTTGCTAAGTTCCTTCTTCCACCTGGTAGCATTTCCTTGTTTGAATAGAGCTGTCATTTAGCCCCAAGTCACTACCTCCGGTATAAATGCCTTCATCTCCTTCACCATTCCTTCTTTGGCCTGACCATTCTGCTCACATGCCTGTGACTATGCTCCAGTTTGCCTGTGATCCCCTAAAAGGGACATCTAAAACCAAGCTCCGGTCTCTCGGTTTGGATGATCCATGCTGCACGACGTGAATGGTCACCTTTCTTGTTCTAGATTCTAAACTTCTCTGGTTAACATGTCACGGTGTTCGTGTAGCTATGAGCCAGGCTCTCTCTTCCCTTGCGGAAACCATTATAACCCACAAACCCTGCTTTTGGGATGTAGAATGAAAGAAGTAGATGACCATCACTCCCAAGGACCCACCCAGGATAGGGGTGACAAAACACAAATTCACCCCACCCTGGTTCTATCCCCAACTTCTTTATACGGCAGGAGTTGCTGTTTAGATCTTGCCTCAGTTTCCATATCTGTAAGAGGGGAGGGCAAGGTGGGTCATTATCAGTCATGACCTCCACCTGGAGTGTGAGAGAATTGCATGGAAAGGTCTCTGAGACCTTGGAAATGCCACAGGTCCTTAGACGTTAGGGGAGGGGAGAAGGAGAGGAAGTGGTGGCTGAGGTTTTTGTTGAAGGGAAAGCTAACAGATTGCCGTGTTGCTGTTTAGCATATGTTTCTCTCTGTGTATTGACAGCAATATGATTATGACAGCAGCACCATCCGGAAGAGGATATTTCAAGAGGCACTCGTTCAAATCACACTTCCCACCGTGCAGAAGGCCCTGGCGTCCACCTGCAAACCAGTAAGGGCTGGGGTCCTCCGCAGAGCCTGCTCTTATTGCCTGTGAACTTCAAGCACGGCTCGTGTATTTACTTATTTATTCTGGCCATGGTGTGCTTGCAAACGGTAGGAGGGGGTTGGCAAACCTTTTCTGTCAATGGTCCAACGGTAAATACGTTGGGTTTCATGGGCCATACGATTTCTGTTGCAACTACCCAGCTCTGCCCCAAAGCAGCCACAGACTCGACGTAGACACATGGGCACATCTGTGTTTCAGCATAACTTCATCTACAAAACCTAGCAGCAGGCAGGATTTGCCAAGCCCTGGACCAGGCAAAAAATCTCGAAGGGTAATGATCTGAGTTTGAGCCAAGCTAAGGGTTGCCGGAGAACACCTGAGAATACCAGATGTTCCTCATTATAGAATGACTCCCAGGTCCAACGTGTCCTCTGGAACTTGGCCACTACCACGAGGAAAAGATCCGAAGTAACATGATTGATTACAGGAGGATATTTGCTCTGTTGAATCCAGTAACGTTTGTTTAGTGAAATCCATTAAATAAATCATTGAAAGCTGTTAGGAGCCCCAGGCAACCAGTGACAGCCATGATCGTGGCATGTGACTTAGTCCGCAGAGCAGAGTAATGGGAGAGCCGGCTCTGGAAGCTGGGGCAAGACCTGGGTTCAAGTCCTGGCTCATCCAGGTATCGGCTCTCGAGCCTTGGGCAAGTCACCTTTCCTCTCTCTTGGCCAAGATTTTATCTTGTAAAAAATGGAGCTAGCAATATCTTGCAGTAGTCTTCTTAAAAATTGAGAAGACTTGCCCGGCCAATGTGGCTCAGTGGTTGATCGTCAACCTATGAGCCAGAGGACTCATAGGTTCTATTTCCTGTCAGGGCACATACCCAGGTTACAGGCTCAATCTCCAGTGGGGGGCGAGAAGGAGGGAGTCAGTTGATGATGCTCTCTCATCATTGATGTTTCTCTCTCTCTCCCTTCCTCTCTGAAATCAATGAAAAACTATTTTTTAAAAAAATAAAAATACATTTTTAAAAAGATTGAGAAGACTGGCATGAGGCAATGCACATTTGATGAGTACTTACCACGTGTGCAAGGCACTTTGCGTGGATTAGCTCAGTGATTCCTAGGACAACGCTATGAGGAGGTGCTATTTATATCCTGGCTGTAGCGATGCGGAGGCCTGAGGGTTAAGGAGAGGGCCCCAAATCACAGAGCTGGCCACCAGCAGAGTCTGCAACCCAGCTCACACGCCCTGGTCACATGTGATGCCCTGGGAAAACGGGAAATACTGCCATCACTACTTGGCCATTTCAGAAATGATCTACGAGCCTGGACATCGTCAAGGCCTGCTGCCTCTTGGAGCAGATGATAAGGAGCGTTTCGCATTTAAAAAGGGCCTTTTGGCAGCTTAGAGAGTCTCCAAGCATTGGAGCATTAGACCCCTTTCCATGAGTTATTTGACTGTAGCAATTTCTTCAGTCATTTTTATGTTCTCTACATGCTGTTTTTCTTCAGAGTGTCATCAGCATGTCTAGTCCCTGGCATTCCTTTGTGGGGGTGTATTTCATTCACAGAAAGGGATTTGCTGAGGAGTGAAGAATCTGTCCGGATGACTGTCCCTCGGCCCACGTGGGTGGACAGTGCGGCCGTCCGCAGGGTGACTCAGTCCGCCTGGGGACGTGTCTGCACACCGACTTCCTGCTTCGGGTGTTTTCCTTTTCTAATCCCAAAGGCGGTCTGGGGGCCTCGGAGCCCCCAGAAAAGGTGAAAAGTGAAGGGTAAGGCAAGTCTCCCTTCCATCTGCCCCCCTCTTTCCAAACATCAGCCCAGTGGAACCCAATTTGTAACAGGCTCTTGTGATTTTCAATCAAGAGAGACTGGTTTCCAAAGAACCTGTCACCCGCAGTTTCTGTGATGAAGGATATGGTATCGGTGTGGAGAGATTTTTAAAAATCTGGATTTGCAGAACAGATAAATCAGGGAGAGTCAGCTTCAGAGAAGATTTCTTTATCTTATTAAAGTGTTTCCTTTAGCTCTTGAAGTCGCAGCTTCCCAGATCTGTGGTACTAACGTCAAGACGCATGTTGGGATGGCCTGGGAAGCTTTAAAAAAGTGCTGGTTTGCCGAAACCGGTTTGGCTCAGTGGATAGAGCTTCGGCCTGCGGACTGAAAGGTCCCAGGTTCGGTTCCGGCCAAGGGCATGTACCTTGGTTGCAGGCACATCCCCAATGGGGGTTGTGCAAGAGGCAGCTGATCGATGTTTCTCTATCATCGATGTTTCTAACTCTCTATCCCTCTCTCTTCCTCTCTGTAAAAAATCAATAAAATATATTTAAAAATAAAAAAATAAAAAAAAGTAAAAAAGTGCTGGTTCCCCAAGTCCCACCTGCAGGGATTCAATTTGATTGACCCAGGGAATTAGACGGATGTCACAGTTCAATCTATTTAATAGGGAAGATCTAGTCCCTGTTTTGTAAAGCTAGACACGTCATGGCAGATTGTCATGACAGTATAAATGTTCCTTTCCACAGAATTATTTAGCTGGTTGAAATTTTAAAGGTCTCCTCTTTATTCAGCAAACATGTATTAAATATGTATCAGATATGATCCGGGCACTGGTCCAGGCCAGCATCCCTGCTGTCCTGAGGTTCATAGCCTACAGGCAGGAGGCAGACACATGGTATGCCGTGTGATGGGCACAGCAGTAGCCTCATAGGAAGAGTTCCTCATGGCTGGAGTTCTGAGGAGCTTGCCCTATTTTGCTTGTGGGGTCAAGGAGGGCTGCAGAGTCCTGCTTTCGCCCAGTCCCGAGGGATGAGTAACAATAGGGGAATGAGGAGTGGGAGACCATGCGGGGACATGAGAGGGTGTTGCAGACATGAGCCCAGACCCCTCATTTCACAGAGGAAGAGAGAGGTGCAGAGTGGTGATGATGCTTGCCCAGGGTCCCACAGCCAGTCCAGGGCAGCGTCCGGGCTCCTGGGGAATGCTCCTACTATCCAGCCTTGTCTGTGTGTCTCACAGACCCTCTCGGAGTCACAGAAGCTCCTGTCTCTCAATCCTTTGTCTTTCCTCTGGGGTACATATACAGGGACCCCATGAGAGCCCGCTATGAGCTGGTCCTGGGCTACTCCAGACCCCCAAGTCCTAGCACCGAGAGCTGTCTGAATGTGGTAACTCCTGACCACCTGCTGTAAATCCTGCCCCCTGAGGCAAAAGATGTCAAATCCCGCTCTTAGTCTCTGTCTCTCCAAAGCCACACGTCGGGAGCCCTTTTCCAGCACCACTGGGTGCAAGGATCTGAGTTAATCACTAGGATGCAATTGGTGCTCTTTGATCCCTGCTCCGTCCTCAAGGTGGTCACAGGCAAGCCATTTGGAGACCCTTGGGAAGCAGAAGGGTTCAAGGACTTTGCGTCCTGCCTGGGTTGTCTCATGGGAATAGGTGAGTGTCAGGCCAGGGAGGGAAAGAGGAGCCTTGACTTGAGATCCCAACGACGTGAGAAGGGGCCCCGTTCTAATGAAGTGAAACACACATCTACTCCAGGACCTGCAGTCTCACTTCCAAGACGAGTAGGTCCTTAAATCTACAAAAATCATGCGCGAGAATGTTCACAGCATTTATAGTCCTCACAGTCAACAAATGGGAGGAAAATCTCAGTATCCATCAACAGCAGTATGGATAAACCACTTTAGTTTATTCATATGATGAATGTCCTATCAATAAAAGGGAACAAGCTACAGATACACGCGGCAACCTGGATGAATCTCAGAAACAAACCCAAAAGAATGGACAGTTCCACTCACATAAAGTTCAAGAACAAGAAGAACTGAGCTCTTGTCATGGATATCAGATCAGTGCTTATCTCTGGAGGATTAGACTAGGAAAGGGCATGGGAGTGATCGCCTCTGTCTTGATTTGGCTTATGGTTTCATGTATTTAAAATAATTGAGCTGAGCATTTTAAAAATATATATTTTTAATGATTTCAGAGAGGAAGGGAGAGGGAGAGAAAGATAGAAACATCAATGATGAGAGAGAATCATTGATTGGCTGCCTCCTGCATGCCCCCTACTGGGAATCGAGTCCACAACCTGGGCATGTATCCTTGACCAGAATCGAACCCAGGACCCTTCAGTCCACAGGCTGATGCTCTATCCACTGAGCCAAACCGGGTAGGACTGAGCTGTACTTTTAACATGTTTGCATTGTATTGTGTGCGGCATATACCTTGGAAAGTACTGCTGGTATATTTTTTAAAAAGGAAGAAGAAAATACTTTGGTTGTGGAAAAAAGGAGGCCCCCCAGATTCAGTGACACCCCTTGAGATGATCAAATCTCTGGGTCTACCCCCTGTGTGCACCCAGCATAAGGAGTGGTGCCACAGGGGGTCGGGAGTGGGACACGTTTTTTGTTGTTGTTATTGTTGTTTTGTTGTTGTTACTTCTCACCCTAAGATATTTTTCCATTGATTCTTAAAGAGAATGGAAGGGAGGGAGAGGGGTAGGAAGAGAGAGAGAGAACGAGAAAGACATGGATATGAAAGCCATATCTCCTCCATGAACTGGCATCTCATGCCTTGCCCTCTGTCTCTTGCTCTCCAGGAACTTCAGAAATACGAGCAGTTCATCTTCGCTGATCACACCAACATGATCCATGTTGAGAACGTGTACGAGGAGATTTTACATCAGATGCTCCTTGATGAAACCCTGAAAGGTGAGGGAGGTTCACCTGGTGCTAGAGGGAACTCTGGGAAGAAGGGAGCACCCCAGAAATGAGGCCCAGTATGGCCAGCTAGGTTTGCTCAACAGGTGTGAAAAGGGAAGGGGAAATCAATGTTGCTGGGGAGACAGAGAAGGGACACTGACCCTGACTGAGCAAGCACACCCTATACCAGCCCATTAGATATTCTTTCTCTGTCGTTACAAATAAGAACTCTGTGAGATGGACGTCTTAAACTCCGTTTTCGGATTAGAAAAACTGGGCTTGGGAGTGATTAAACTTATGAACAGCTGTCTTCCTCCAGCTGTTCCAGACAGAACAGAGGAAAAAGGGCTCTTCTTAGTCACAGGCTCAGGACCCCGCCCAGAGCGGGAGGAGGTGATCCCAGGAGCAGCTACTCTCCCAGCACATTCCTCACCTCCTCTCAGCGGGACAGAAAAGGACACAGCATGCTGGGAGACTTGCCAGGACTCCAGTGCCCACCGTGGAGGCAGGCCTTGCTCGGGACAGGAGTGTGGCTAGGAAAACTTTGATGGAGAGATGGAGGGTCATCCATAAAACTGTAGGCCCGAAACACATCTGATCTCCATGGGGAGGATGTTAAGCATCGCAAAACCCCTCCACAAAGAATGCTGGCCAAGCACAGGCCCCGGGTCGCAGTAACCCCTCGAATGAGATAGGAATGTAAAGGGAAGGACTCGCTGGGAAGGGCACAGTCAAGGCCATTGCCAGCCCACTAAGGCACCTAGGGGTGAGTTAGAAAAAGGCTACCTTCCCCTGAAACCTATATAATTTTATTAACCAATGTCACCCTCAATAAATTCAATTAAAAAAACACACAAACTGGTAATTACAAAATAGTCACAGGGATGTAAAGTACAGCATAGGAAATATAGTCAATAATATTGTAATAACTATATATGGGGCCAGGTGGGTGCTGGAAATATTGGGGGGTCACAGTGAAATACAGGCTATGTCTAAGCACTATGCTGTATACCTAAAACAAATACAAAATAATACTGAATGTAAACTATAATTGAAAAATAAAATTTAAATTATGAAAAAGAAAAATAATTTGTCTAAGCTAGGGAGGAAAATGGTAACAACGGCAATAAAGTAAGTCCTTATTTACAAAAAGAAAAGAAAAAGGCTCCAGACCCTTGACTGCTCTCTGTCCAAATATTGCCATGATAGGCTGATTTTATGAGAGCAGGACACTCTCCTGCTAGCTGCTGGGAAATTATTATGCTGACTACGCAGACCTAGGCTGTCTCTCATGTCAGCGGCACCTGCTCGGAGGCGATACGGTTGGGCATAGCACAGCCTGCACAGCCATAAGCAAAGGCCTAGTGTCAAAAATGCCAGCTGCCGTCGTCATCATTGTTCTTCCTCCTTGGAGGCCTCTGAGACAGAGCTGGGTGTGCAGAGCCTCATTTTGGAATGCCTGGTTAGTTTTGCCCTAGCATCTTAGCTGCAAGCATTTTTGCCACAAACATTTTTCCCCCCTCATAACTAATTGGCCGTAAGGCAATTTTGTTGTAAAAAAAAGATAAAATTATGACAAATAAAAGAAGTACATTAAAACTGAATTACCAAATTAGAAAGACTTCATTGCAAAATACAAAATATTTGAATTTGTTACAAATGTGCATAGATTCACGGCAATCCTGTGAAAATAGCTGATTTTGTTTTGTAGAACCAGGACATAAGGTCTTGTCCTGGTTCTACAGGAAATGTGGGTTCAACTCTGTGCCCTCAGAGGCCCCTGGTGCCTCTCTTTCTCTCCCCAATTTAGTGTTTCAAGATAAGCAACCAGCTAACTCTTGGGGCAAGAATCATCACCACCCGGAAAAAATGCTAACTATTTTAAGACCACCACTATTTATTTTCTCCACTTCTCTGTCAATGGAGAAATGAAACCAAACTGACAAAAAATAAAAACAAAGCAACACAAAACCCCACACTTTCAACCAGTTTTTTTATCTTTTTTTTTTAAACAGCAAAATTGCCTTACAGCCATTTAGTTATGCATCGAAAATGTTTTCGCTAAAAATGCTTGTGGCATCCGGCTGCGGTGGCTCAATGGTTGAGTGTAGACCTATGAACCAGGAGGTCACGGTTCGATTCCTGGTCAAGACACACACTGGGTTGTGTGCTCAATCCCCAGTGGGGGGCATGCATGAGGCAGCCGATCAATGATTCTCTCTCATCGTTGATGTTTCTATCTCTCCCTCTCCCTTCCTCTCTGAAATCAATACTATATATATATATATATATATATATATATATATATATATATATATATATGTTTTAATGCTTGTGGCAAAGATACTAGGACAAAAGTACCCAAATCCATTTTGGAGACAACAGGCCAACAGGCCTCTCACTACATGTTCAGTACTGAGAACCTGTCACACATTCAGGCCTGGACTGTGGGAAAAAGTAGAGAAATATAAGTCATGTTCCTTAATGTCCTGGAGGCATGTCAGTCACGGTGGATAGACTGGAACGGCACAGATAAGAGCTAATAAAATGTGATGGAGGCCTTGTGAGTGATCCAGGTGACACCATTAAGGATCGTGAGCTCCTTGCTAGCAAAGGCCGTATTTTATTCCTCTTTGGATTCCCAGAGCCTGTCCCATAGTCTGTGTCCAGTGTTTGCTGCTTGAGTAAATGAAATACGTGAAGGTATGAACACCACAGAGGTCCGGAGTTCGGAATGAGGCTGTGTTCATCAGGGAGGGCTGGATGTGAGCTGGAAGAGGGTGGATGGGAGCTGGAATTTGAACTTGAGAAATCTGGACAGCCAGAAAAGCTGCGAGGGGAGTTTGGCTTCTGGTTAAAAAACAAATCAAGAAAAGCCGATTGGCCAGGGCAGGGCGCTAACGTCCTGTTTTGTGTTCTGGTGTCTCAGTGATAAAGGAAGCTGCTATCCTGAAGAAACACAACCTATTTGAAGACAACATGGCCTTGCCCAGTGAGAGCGTGTCCAGCTTGACCGACCTAAAGACGCCCGTGGGGTCAAACCAGGCCAGCCCCGCCCGGAGAGCCTCGGCCATCCTGCTAGGAGCTGCCGATGGTGAGACCCCGAGCAATGACGTGTTCCCGGAACCAGAGGAAAAGCAGCAGCCTGGGGTCCCTAGTCCGGTGGCCCAAGGAGAAAGCCTTTCTCTCCCAGGTGGGGATGCGCAGGGGGTTGGTTCAGGCACGGGTGACCCTGTTGTGAACCCCGTGGCTGCAGAGGACACAGCAGGAGCCCGGGGCACCCCCTCATCGGAGCAGGAGTTTGCAGGGACTCCTGCGGACAGAGAAGCCGCCACCCACCAAGAGCCACAATCCATCTCTGCCTCATGCTCCTTGAAGGAGCTCAGAAATCTGTTGACGGTGACCGTCGAAGTACCCATGGTGTCCGCCACCCTCGAGACTGAAAAAGATACACATCAGGAGACCCTTGTTCCCCAAGAAATTGAAAAAGAGGAGGAAACGACCCAAATCCACACGGAGGCCACTCAAGCAGCTGCCTCCAGTCAGGACGACAGTGAAGACGGTGGAGTCAGGGAGAGGGAGGCCCTTTCTCCAGCTGCCCAGGCCGGGGCCGAGGCAGGGGCTGGTGGGGTGGAGTCGGGGGGATGTGCAGAGGCTCAGCCAGCCTGCGGAGGGCTCAGCCAGGGCCCCAGCGGCCCAGGCCCCACAGAGGAGCAGGCAGAGGCTGGGGAGCCCACGGGGAGGGACGCCCATGAAGGAGGTAAGGCCATGCCACAGGGAGGCTGCATTTTAAATTCTGACCCCCTGGGCCCCAGTGGGAGCCAGGTCTCCGTGGAAGAAGCGGTGGGAGGGAAAAGTGGCCCAGCCCAGGCTGTTGCCGGCGTGGGTGCAGAGGAGATTAAGGGTCCCCGTGTTTACGAGTGTCAGTGGGTGGTGGAGAATGCTCCAAACACCGACATCCTAGGTCCACAGAAAGAGGACGCGGGGGAGAGTCCCCCAGAGCAGCCGTCGGAGGAGTGAAAGGGACAATTTGGCAGAAGTATCCCTATGAACAAACCCAGCCAATGGGTTAAGTATGGGTACACTTAGGGGGTGCATGGGACTGTTAAAAAAAAGTATTACATACTTCCTTAATTTGTAGAATGAAATCAGAGGGGATGCACACAGGGCGTGAGCTCTGAGGCAAACCCTGTGGAACTGAGCTGTTCCGCCATGAAATTACTGCTTTAGCGTTTTCATAGGAATCACAAAGGTAATGGGGGGTGTGGGGTGAGAGGCAGCTGAGGGTGTCCCGGGGAGGGAGTGGGGGTCGCATTGAGGACAGAGAAAAGAGTAGGAGCATGGTTTTCAACACACTCTGCAGTTTCTTCTAATGCACTTTAAGGCTTTTCCATTCTTCGTAAGAATGCAAATCGATGCTGTAAACCCCACTTCACCGTCTACTATCCGGACCTCACTGTCTCTTACGGACTCGGCCTTTGCCCCCGGTCAGGCTGCAGGGAAGGGTAGGTGGTGGACACAGGCGCCACTGCTGTGGGCAGCCCCATGGGGCCTGAGAGCGCGGGGAAGGTGAGCAGAAACGGGGGAAGGCTGCGGTCTGTGCAACTGTCTGGGCCCGTTACTAAATCTGCTCTCGGCGTCTCGTGAATTGGTTTGTTAATTCTTATTCATTATTCACCTTTTGGGGAAATTCAGGTGAAAATTTCCCTGGCATGTTTAAGCATTCCAAATTAGCTTTAAATTGTGCAGAGAAAGAGCTTAGATAAATTATTGGGCATAAAGTCTACCAATTAAACACATGTTATTGAAACAGATACTCTATGCCACATGCTGTGTTAGGCATCATAGAGAGAGAGAGAGAGAGAGAGAGAGAGAGAGAGAGAGAGAGAGAGAGAGAGAGAGAAGAAGAAGAAGAAGAAGAAGAAGAAGAAGAAGAAGAAGAAGAAGGAGGAGGAGGAGGAGGAGGAGGAGGAGGAGGAGGAGGAGGAGGAGGAGGGGGAGGAGGAGGAGGAAATATAAGGTGCCTTGTTCAGTATACATTAAAACAGTCCTGCTTCACTCCCAGAAGGAAATAAAGTGAATAAGAAAGATGGGGGAAAAAGTAGAAATCATTTGTTCAGTCATTTAGCAAGTTGAGGTCGTTACGTCCCAGGTGCTGGAGATCCGTGGTTAAAAAGATCTGTCCCAGAACTTACACTTTAGCGGAAATAGACACAAGGACATCTTCTAAATCGATTGTGACCTACAGTTTTAATGTTCAAGGTGGACTGGACCTCCAAAAGATTGAATAAAGGAGTGTCCTATTGTCCTTAAAAAAATACCAGTTTATTTCCTGAAAGCTTCAGTCCTAGTACCACATCTTCATACTTCCTTCCACAGATTTCAATATCAGATCCCAACATATTGTCCCAAGAGCTCGTTTTGATCATCATCAGCTTGTAAGTTTATATCAGTTCTTTAGAGGATTTGTCCCAGAGCTTAACCATTTAAGCAGGAATTCCAATACCTCCCTCTCCAGCGCCCCATGAAGAATTTCTTGGATTTCTTGGTCTTTAAGGATGAAAGAGAATCAGTATGAACATAGTCTCTCCTATTACAACGTTCTTCACGTGCTTAGACCCTCACGGCTAGGAAGGATCTCCCAAACTTTTTAAACAGGGGGCCAGTTCACTGTCCCTCAGACCGTTGGAGGGCCGGACCATAGTTTAAAAAAAACTATGAACAAATTCCTATGCACACTGCACATATCCTATTTTGAAGTAAAAAAACAAAACGGCAAAAACACCCGCATGTGGCCCGCGGGCCGTAGTTTGAGGACGCCTGCCTTACAGATACAGAAGGTCCCTGGTCCCTGTAACACCCAGCACTCGCTCATATCCTTGCAGTTAGCATGGGATATGGAAGTTATGTCTCTTCCAGGGGCTCTTCTCTTCGAGGACAGAAACTAGGGCTTAGTCAGCATCCTGCTAGAGACACGCAGCCTGGACTCCTGGCTCTCTGCCTCTTCAAGTCACGGGAAGTGCCTCACCAGCAACTGGCCGGTGGCAGGCTGCTCTGGACATGTGAGCACCCGACACCCGCCGCTCCGCTGCGCTGGGGCTTTTTGGCGCTTGCTGTCAGCCAGGGAGACTTTTTTTTTTTTTTTTTTTTAATTGGGCTTTCTGCCCTTGGGGAGTCTTCCCTTCAGTCAAGTCCAAAGGGCAGATGGCCACCTGGTCAGATGCTCTGCCCAGCCAGGCAAGGAGCCAAAGGAGCAGCGCCCGGCCCTGCCAAGGACGGCCTTCTCTCCAGGGGAACTGTGGCGAGGGAGGAGGTCACAGCCCAGGCCGGCCACGGCCACGCAGGGGCTTCCCGGCTTCCTCCCTTTTCTCTCATCAGGGCTTCTTGAACCCTTGGAAAGCGGAGAACTTTTCCCCAACCCTAGAGGCGGGTCCACTTCACTGCATTGGATGGATGAGCATCAGTGCCCCCCTGCCTTACCCGTTCCGTGGGCCCCAGGGGACCGGGCCCTGAGTGGGAGGACGCGCTTGAGAACACAGTCAAAGGATGTTTCTGTACACGTTTCACAAAAGACAGATTCACGGGGCTATGCAGGGTGACTGTTCCATTTTTAGACGGAACCGGAAACTGAAGTGCATTTAAAATATTCCTTATTCGTTTTAACACGCTGGATGGAATAACTTCCGATGACCACGAGTTTGCTGCTTTCGGTACGGACTTCTTTGTATTGCTGCAGGGGTTTCCGGGTTGGAGCGAGGTCACCGTGATTTCTGTGAGCAGCAGGAGAGCCTCTCTCTGCAGGCTGCACTGGGGATCCCTCCCAGGGGCAAATCTGTTAGACATGCATCAAACCTCAGGACACGGGTTTTGGCAAAAATTCTGTAACTTTAAACTAGGTACGTTGCTATTGACCTTTCCCAAGGAAATAATATTTTTCCTTGAAAAAAATTAGCTCGTCATTTTCTCCTTTGCAATTTGGAGCTGAGACAGTAGCGCCTTGCATTATGGAGAGTAAATTCTCTTTAAAAAAAATTGGGGCCCTAACCGGTTTGGCTCAGTGGATAGAGCATTCGCCTGTGGACTCAAGGGTCCGAGGTTCGATTCCTGTCAAGGGCTTGTACCTTGGTTGTGGGCACATCCCCAGTGTGGGGTGTGCAGGAGGCAGCTGATCCGATGTTTCTCTCTCCACAATGTTTCTAACCCTCTATCCCTCACCCTTCCTCTCTGTAAAAAATAAATAAAATATATTTTTAAAAAAATTTTGGGGGGAACCACAGGGATAAGGTTCCAATTTGTCTAAAAGCTTTATAAAGAGGCTGAGTGTGAAACACTGCAGGTCATTAGGCTTGATCTCCTACATTTGATTAAGAAGATTCTCAAGTCTGCTTCTGTAACCTCCAGGTTGCAGTCAGTGATTTCTAGGGGGTTCACAATTCTCCCAGACAGGTGACTTTATTTCTTTACTAGAGGCCCAGTGCACACAATTCATGCACTGGTAGGGTCCCTAGCGGCTGCCGGCTGCCAGCTGCTGGCAGGGGCCTCCCTCCCTCCCCCCACCCCTACCCCGCACCCAGCCAGCCCTGCCCCGGACAACTCCCGGCGGAGGGGACAATTTGCATACTACGCTTTTATTATATAGGATAAGTGCTAAATGACATGTGCTACACAGCAGTTAACACGGGGAAGGGAAGGACGTCACTGACTAAAACAATAATACCGTTTCGCTCGGTAGAAAGAGTGGCTGCCTGTGCCTTCTCTTCACCATAAGCAAACAGGGTTGGGATTTGCCTTCTGAAGCCTGCAACTTCAAGAAAAAAAAAAATCGACACCGTGGATTGATTATTTTGTTTTGTTTTGGTTTTGGTCACTATACAAAGCAAATAAACTTAAAACACTTTGTAACCATGTATTTACTCTGCCAAGTGCCCCTATTCCAATAAAATGTCCATCCTTGGAGAGGGCTCCATATGTCATAGTTCTTTGGATTGGGGCTGGTTTCGTCTTTTCAGCAAATGCCATCACCTGAGCTGGGAGGAGCAGCCCTTGGAGACGGAAGGTGAGTCCCTGTCCCTGTATTACGGAACTTTTCATTTTCCGTCGTTGGGAAGAAATCCGCAGGGAAGTCACTTAATGTCAGATGTAATTATTGCTTTGAAACTGCATATGCTTATTTCTTTAGGAATTAGATTATGTCTAAATACAATGGGCAATTACTCTTGACGTAATTGAACTGCTGTTCAAACACATTTATTTTCCGCGGGTAACCCTGAGTGAAACATCCATTCTCTCTGTACTGATAAGCAAAGCAATGTTCGCTCACCAGTGTTGACAGTTGCTCATTCATCCATGAATCCACTCCGCCCTAAATAGGATGATGGTGTGTCTATCAGATGCAGGCACTCTAGTGGGTGCTGGACAAACAGAGGTGTGAACGTGGCGGGTGTGATCGCTACACCTCAAATTTGCAGGGTGACCGTGGCGAGGGGGAGCCCCAAAAGGAATTTGCTTCCTTGCCTGGTATGAACCTTGTCTATAGTCTCAGCTCTTATTCTATCTACACCAACAGCTTCAGACGAGAGAGGGAGGAACACTGGAGAAATCAAGTCCAGGGGAGACGGGGCACTCGGTGTGGCATAAACCTCGCCACGCCTCTCCTCCTTCCACACCAAGCGTCCAGGGGGCAGGAACCATTCCCAGAGCGCCTCCTCCACAACTTCTGTTTAGGGCCAATAATCAGATTGGGACCGGAGGTGAGTGGGTTGATTTGAAACTACTTCAGCGTGGTTTTTCTCAGAGTATATGTTTATGTGGGATGGCTGGGATGGGACTGATGGAGGTCCTGAGAGGAGCCAACTAAACCTGTATGCCTGTGTCTATAGTTGCCGTGTTAATAATTGTCAAAAACTAGAAAACAACCCATATGTCCCGTGGTACATCCATATCCTAGATTACTACTCAACAATAAAAAGGAATGCTCTGCTGACATATAGGGTAACATGGATGAGTCTCAAAATAATTAGGCAGAGTGGAAAAGGCCAGACCAAAAAAAAAAAAAAAAAAAAAAAAAAAAAAGATGCCTACTATACTAGTGTGCTTCCTTTTATATGACATTCTGGGAAAGGACAAATTTAGAGATAAAAATAGATCACCAGTTGCCTGCAGCTGGGGGTCAGTAGTTGGGGGCACTGGTTGTGGAGTGGCATGTAAGGGAATTTGGGGAGGGGGGTGAACTGTTCTAGATCTTGATGATGGTGGTTGCTCTGTGACTATATGCATTTGTTAATACATAACTGTATCCTGAAAAGGGATTCGTTGGGTGCATTTACTCCTGTCTTGAGGCCCGTATAGAATTGAGAGGGATACAAAGCCCCAAGGCAAAAGCCGCTAGAAATGGTTGCCAAGGCAAAATTGGTTCCCTAAAATAACCAGTTGAGGGGTACTGTTCTGAACGGCTCTGCCGCTTCTTTGACGTTCTGATCTGGACTCAAATCTTCATCCCCAGAATTCCGATGATGATGCCTTGGCATCTGCCAGACTATCTTGCTGGCACCGTCTTCCCACCGTGGAGAGCCAGGCACCTGGGCATGGCAAGTGCTGGCAGACTGCCCCGTGGGGAGTTAGGAACCCCTAGGCTCTGCTTTCAGTCATGTGCTACTGAGGAAGCCCCCAGGAGGTGAACATGAAAGACAACTTCATTTATTTACGGCCATTACCGCTTGCTTGACATGCCTTAAGAAATTATAACTATGAGAGAGGTCACACTCATTAAAGCATAGCATGACATGTGGGGGAAAACACAACATCTGCTTATTTGAAGTCTGAAAAGCCTAACTTTTACATTTTTCTTCTGAACATCCTTTGGTGGATAAGCCTTTTATTATTTTGATTCTTTGAAAAATAGTGGTTTCCAGATCAAAACCACAGATAGAAACTTTCTCTAGGTGGGTAAAAATCACCTGAAAATTGCTAGGCTCTGTTAAGGGGGTGAGATTAAACACATTGACACAAAGCATTTTATTATATTTTAAATTATTTTTAAAAAAATATTTTTATTGCTTTCAGAGAAGAAGGGAGAGGGAGAGATAGAAACATCAATGATGAGAGAGAATCACCGACTGGCTGCCTCCTGCACGCCTCCTGCTGAGAATCAAGCCTGCAACCCCAGCATGTGCACTTGATCGGAATTGAACCTAGAACCCTTCAGTCCGCAGTCCGGCACTATATCCACTGAGCCAAACTGGCTACAGCGACACAAAGCATTTTAAATAAATCTCCGTGAACAAGACAATCTCATAATTACTCTTTAAAATTTAGTAAACCCATAAAAATTGGAGGGACACTCCTTTAAATGAAATATTTTTCATTCTTAGTTATATAACAATTATCATAAAAGCAATAACTTTGTTCCACTTAATTAAAACAGATACTGATGCCCCTCCTGGTGCATGGGCCGACACTTAACCACTGAGCTATATAGGCCAGGCAAAACCACTTCTGTTTGACTAGTAGATAGTCGCACTTCCTTGGGTGACCTTGTCTCTTAATTTCCCTGCTTTCTCACCAGAACCTAATATTAAGTAAATTGAATAACTTGGCAAACCATTAAGTTTTTTTTAAAACTTCTAACAGACTTCACCTGTCCAAAAGTGGACCAGTAAATAACAACCCTGCGTACTTTTAATCATATTTAGATTTTTTTTTTTATCCCAGGAGCAACTGCAGTTACTAGTGTTACAGCCTTTACTGTTTACTAGCTGTGTCTTTCATCGCCAGGAGATTTAAGTACTCTCAAGGGAAGCTGCCTTGCAGTATTGACAGTAACACATTATTCCTGTGCATCTTAGAGGAGAAAGGGAAGGAAAGTCCCAAAGATAAGCTGGCACAACCTCTGCAATTGTGAAATTTACTCAAGACAAAAGAAGGATTTTTTAAAAACACCTCTCTAAGGAGATCCTATTATTTGTTGACAGTACTTAGGGATTTGATAGATAAACTATACATGATAAGCAAAAGTAAAAGTAAAATGGGACAGATTTTTCACAGTTAACCAGTTTTAGGAATCGAGGAACCTATATAAAAGTCATATTTGCATCTTCACTGTTAAGTATAACGATGATTGTAAAAACACCAAAGCAAGACTTCGGCATAGAATGACAAGTGTCTCCTAATATTTGCTATCCTCTGCTCCTTTCTGGTTATAGAATCTCCTGGGTTTGAACTGGGCATGTATCTGCCCAGTTGAAGGCTAAAAATCTCAGTCTTCCTTGTAGCTAAGTGTGACCAATTGAGTAACTCTTTTCCAATGAGAAGTGAGCACTGGACATGATGTGTGGACCTTCTTGGTCACATCCTTCATTTTAAAAAAAAGATACACACACACACACACACACACACACACCTGGTCACATCCTTTATTTTAAAAAAAAGATACACACACACATACACACACACACCTGGTCACATCCTTTATTTAAAAAAAGATACACACACATATATGTGTGTGTGTGTGTATATATATATATATATATATATTTTAATTGATTTCAGAGAGGAAGGGAAAGGGAGAGAGAGCTAGAAACATCAATGATGAGAATCATTGATTGGCTGCCTTCTGCATGCCCCCTACTGGGGATCAAGCCCACAACCCAGGCATGTGCCCTTGACCGGAATCAAACCTGGGACCCTTCAGTCCGCAGGCCGACGCTCTATCCACTGAGCCAAACTGGCCAGGGTTGGTCACATCCTTTATAAAGGAAGCTGCTTGTCCTTTTCTCTCTCCCTTCTAGTCTAGCTGAAAGGTTTATGTGATGCTGGTGAAGCAGCTTCTACAATAGAGATGCCTACCAGCGGACAGCATAGCAACCTGAGTTCCTGGATGGCTTTGTGGAATAGAATTGCCTACCAGCCCTGAAACACCCACCTGTTTCTGAATATTATGTGGGAGAGAAACCACTTCCTTTCTTGTATAAATGATTATATTGGGGATTTCTTTCTTGTAGCACCTGGGCTCGTACCATAACTAATGAAAGGGTTTAGCATTATCGTCACTATCATTTGTACTGGGTTCAAACTTTTTGACTATCTCTGTAGAAGATATAGGAACTTTATTTTTTAAGTTATCAGAAAGACTTATATGACTACTTGCTTAGGGGGATTGTTAGTATTAAACGATACAATACAGTGTTTATGAAATCTTTGTAAACTAAAAAGGGTTTCAAACAACAAGTCATTATGTTAATATCAAGCTAACAATCCATGATAGCAGAGGGGTTAATGGTTTTTCTGCAAACATTTTAGCCATCTAATGCGGCCCACCTCCCAGGTAACAATCCAGTGGACATGTGCGTGCTTCCAGAATAATTGGTGTTCTAGGCATTATAATATAGCAGAAGGAGGGGTACTGAACTACGTAGAGACATTATCTTTTTTAAAAATATATATATATTTTATTGATTTTTTACATAGAGGAAGGGAGAGGGATAGAGAGTTAGAAACATTGATGAGAGAGAAACATCTATCAGCTGCCTCCTGCACACCTCCTAGTGGGAATGTGCCAGCAACCAAGGTACATGCCCTTGACCTGAATCGAACCTGGGACCCTTCAGTTTGCAGGCCATCATCACCGAGCCAAACCGGCTAGGGCGAGTCATTACCTTTTTGATTACTTCATGGAAGTGGCAGCCTACTTTATTGTGTATGAAGCTGGCTCCAGTTACTCGGGAGACTGACGTAGTTCACCACTTAACAGACTTTAGAAAGAGGCCTCATTGGTGCTGTCTAATTTCATGTTTCATGCTTTAATGTAAAAGCAAATCTAATTAATCCTTCTATTGCCGTATCATTTATACTTCACTCCCCTCGAATTGTTTATTGGATTCATTATCCTGGCAACATTTGCTGAGTATTCACTGCTCACAGAACCCACCATGAGGGAATTTGCAAGTAAAATAAAGACCTTTGTGTCCTTATCTCATTTGAACTTCCTGCAGCCTGGGATACCATTGGCCACTCCCTCGTGACACTTGCTCTTCCTTTGATTTCTGTGACTCTTTTCTCTGGTTTGCTTCCAGACTTTCTGATCTTCTTTCCTTTGATATTCTTCCACTTCTTAAATGTTGGCGATCCCCTGTGTTCCTTTCTGAACCTTCTCTTTTTTTCACCCGTTATTCTTAGACTTTTTGGAGTCACGAACCTCTTGGAGATTATAATGAAATACACTCTGAGGGGAGGGCTTGTTGCATGCAATTTTAGGATTACATGAACATCCTGAAGCAACTAGTGACTCCCTAAGTGTTCTTATCCCTCAGGTTAAGAACTACTGTTCCATGACTTTTAACTACCTCCTATTCAGAATCTCTCTCTCTCTCTCTCTGTCTCTCTCTCTCTCTCCTCTCTCCTCTCTCCTCTCTCCTCTCTCCTCTCTCTCCTTCTCAGATACATCCAGTTGCTTATTGTATTCCTTCACTTGGATGTCAAACATGGACCTTAAACTCAAACTCACCATGTCCCAGTTGAACTCATCATATAGCCTCCTCTCCCCAACTGCTCTTCATCCTGTGGTTTCTACTTTGCTGAGTGGCATCACCATCCAATAAATTGCTCAAATTATAAAGAAGTTTCAGGGCCGAATGTAAAATCAAGGACCCTGAGGGCTGTGGAAGAGCTACATTCACCCAAGAATCTTACTCTCAGCCATAACTTTCTACCCCATAATAATGAGAGTATCAATAACTACTCTTTATTGAGCTCTTTCAAATCACGCTAGATATTTTACACACATCATCTTATCATCTTTATAACACTCCTGTAAGGAAGATATTCCAACAATTAAACTGTTTAAACCTCCTAAAAAATGCTGAGTTGGGTACTACACTTGTCCCTTGATATGGCTCCAGGATCCCCTGGGATACTGAAATCTGCAGATGCTTAAGTCCCCTCTATAAAATGGCATAGTATTTGCATATAACCTATATGATAGGGCAGAGACTCCATTTTTATGCTCCTTCACCCATCAGGAGGTAGCAGGGCATAGCTCAGACCCAGGAATGTGTTAATCATTTCATGTCCTTTGTGCTGTAAGAACCTGCTGTAAAGCCCTGGTGTAAGTCCCTGCTGTAAAACCCTGGAATAAAACCCTGACCTGGAACTGACCAATCGGGGTCAGCCAACTCAGGGGTACAACCCTCCCTTGACCCCAGACCCCTATAAAACCTTTGTCCTGTTGAAGCTCGCTCTCTCTCTCCACCTCGCCACTGCACCGGTGGGTGGGTGTGGGACTGAGCTCGAGCTAGCTCGAATAAAGGCTCTTTGCTTTTGCATCGGACTCGGCTCTCTCTGGTGGTTTTTGGGGATCACGAAATCTGGGCATAACACTATGCACATCCTCCTGTGTGCTTAAATCATCTCTAGGTTAGTTATAATATCCAGTACAAAGTAAATGCTATATAAATAGTTGTCTTTTGTTGTTTAGGGAATAATGACAAGAAAAAAAAATCTGTACATGTTCACTACAGATGCAACCATCATAGGCCTAACTACATACTATACATTAACAACAATGTAAGCTTTTCGGGGGAATATTTTCTATCCGTGGTTGGTTGAATCCCGGATGCGGAACCCACAGATATGGAGGCCTCACTGTATTCTTATTCCTGTTTACAAATGAGAAAACGAAGGCACAAAGAAATTTAGTCATTTGCTTAAGATAATATAGCTAATAAATAGCACAACTGGCTCAGAGCTATTGTTCTTGGCCACCTATACTTCCTTTGCTACCTGTGTGGAATGATGTTGAATGATGCTTAAATGAATGATGCCTTAAAACCTATGTGTCCCAACTGAAATGTCCAGTAAAAACTATGTTAGTCGTGCAAATGGGGATTTAGGCACTAGCTTGTGAAGAGCCATGGACTTGCCTTTTTTTCCTGATACATTAAGTAAATGGCTGCTAAATGAGATACTCAGCCACATGCACGAGCTTAACATTAAACATGACGTGCCTGTGAGAACTGGTGCAGGTGTCACTGAGAGAAGTGGAATAATAGCCCGAGGTTGAAGTGATTTTGAAGATCTTAAGTCATGACTGACAGGTAGAAAAAGCCCTGGGAACTTCATGGGGGGTATAAAATCATCCACGTTTCCTATTCTCTTCCTTGGAATTTGGAGAAGTCAGGCAGACAGCCAAGCTTAGAGTCAGTCCACAACACTCACTGGCTACCTTTTCCGTGAAGTACTCTTCCCAGGGTCTTCAAGTCTCTAGTTGTGAACGCAGAGTGAGTACTGTCCTTGTTTGTGTTTGCAAGATTGGGTTCTCAAGAAGAAAAGTGTTCTGTAAATGCCACACACTACCAGAGCACAGGGACCGTGATTTGAAGAATGCCAAAAGCACCACTCCCAAATTCCACACCAGAGTTTTAGGAGTATTTAGATCTGTCATATTAAATAATTCGAGTCATTTAGGGACAACTGCTGCTATCTAGCCAGTGTCACACAAGCTGGTCCTAGCCTCCTGGGACTGTATCTGAGCCATAAGATTCTAACCAGGACTCCTCCCTTTCCCTAACTCCTGATCCATCCCGGCAAGTAAATAAAGAGAATGCCAGGTGAGCACACCTGTTTACGTAAGTCACAAGGCTGTGCAAACAAACTCTTAACTGGTTAAAGGGCATCTTATAAATGGGTCTTATTTCTTGTCACTTTGAATGGGCGTTACACATCCAAAATCTGGTCCATGTTCTTTAAAAATCCTTCTCCTTCTCCTGAATTCTTCCCACTAGTGTTTCTCCCCCCCCAGTAGAACAGGCCAAGGTCTCTCTTGTTTAACTCCTATGTCATTTTCGTCACTAAGGTTCTAAAATAACATGTGTAGGTTTTAAAATGATGAATATAAATTTTCCCCAGTGTCCATAAACTGCCAATTGACTGTGAAATTCTGTTGTTTCCATTAAAGGGTCAAAATGAGTTCTCTTTTGAAATGCACCGTGTGAACATATTTTTCTTTCACTTCCAGGGGCTCCACCTTGAATATGATAAAAAGTTCCAATGCTTTTTAGGCTCCACAAACCTTTCTACTTAGGGTTTGGCGAGTTAATGAAAAAATGGACTCAATCATTGGCTAGAAATTGAATTTCAGCCAGAAAGAAAAAGATGCTTATTATTTAGCAAGTTAACAAAGAACATATTTTAGGTTCTCATTATACACTTTTAAAATGCAGAGTTAATTTGAAAACAAACAAATAAGCCAAGGAAGGAAAAATAACCCAGAAAATCCTACACATTAAAAGTCAGTACTGAAGGTCACTGACTATTTTTCTGTTTTCTTTGTTCTTAGTTTTCAAATACTGGATGATGGGTGTTGACCTTTAACTCGCCGTGTTCTCTGTGCCAGGGCCCAGAACAATTCACAGGTATTATTTATTTAGCTAACTTCATCAGTAAAGCTGCCAAAGCGGATCCAGGATGGCGCCAATATAGGGTTGCAGGTCCATTAAAAAGGATAAAATCAAATATTGTGCAGAAATGACCTCATGTGTTTTCACAACCTCCATGTAAGTAGATAAAAGGACTATAGTACTCCTATTTTATAGATAAGGAAACTGAAGGAATAAGGAAACAAGTGTATCCAACAATTTTTGAGCATCTGTAACAGGAGAGGCATGGTCCTGAGGTTTTGAACATACATATAAATAAACTAATGTCAATATCCTCTAAGCAGTCATAATATAGTGGACATGGCTGACTGTGAAAAGCACAATAATAAAACACAGAACACAATGGAAGAAGAGGGGGGAGGATAACTTATAATGATCAGAAGGTTTGGGGAGGGGGAGGCGGAGGGTTCTACAGACAAAGATGGTGGGGTACATGAGGGGACAGTAAGAGCAAAGACATAGAGAGTATATAGCACAGGAAGTTCATGAGAATCTGTTACCATGTAGGGTTTGAGGGCAGGGCAGGGTAGAAGGGAGACGAAGTGTTTAGAGGGTTTACAGATGTCGTTGAATGCCAACTCTGGTAGCAATGAACAGAAAAGTAGGTTGGCAGGAAAATAATCTAGGAGGGCATTGCAATGGTTCAGGAAACAGGTAATGGAGCCTGGAACTGAGGCAGAAGTAGGAGTAAAAAGAAAGATAGTGATAGCAGCAGTAGAACCTATATAATTTGGCAACTGATTGGGCACGAACCATGAAGGAGGAGGATGGGTTGAAGATGATTCTGATGCATTAATTTGAACCAGTGAACATCTGACATTTGTCTGTGCCCTTGGGCCAGACAAAAGGGAATTTCTACCAGGTAGCTGGAAATGTGTGTCTAGAGATCAGGACAGATATTGACGGAGAAATCAACCACAGGGAAATGGTTGAATGCATATGAGTGGAAGAAATCACCAAGAAATAGAGTATAAAGAGAGAGAGAGAGAGAAAAAAAAAGACAGAAAGAAAACCTTAACATACAGGGAAGAGAGGCAGTGAAGGAAGAGGAGTCACTGGTGTCACCTAAATGGTCAGTCTGAGAGGGAGGTGGATGATGCAAGGTGATAGAAATCAAGGAGGAAAAATTTCCAGGCAGAGAGCCGAATGCTGCGGAGGGGATGAGTAAGCCATTTCCTGTGGTCTTAGAGATCACGTCCAAGCTCCTAAACGCTGCTCCTACCCACTGAATTATCACACAAGAATAACAACGTGGTTTTGCAAAAGGAACCCTAGCCTCACTTTACCAGTGGTTAACCTGGGACAACGTTATCAAAAATAAATGTCAAGTTCCAACCTCCTGCATTAAACGTTGTCTGCAACTCACACTTTTTAGATAACTTTTTAGATAACTATTATTAATCAAGTATGAGGCCTCAGGTGCTCTCCTTCACCCTCGTGGTATTCGGCAGTGGTTACATGCAAGGGGTTCCAGAGTCATAAGGGTGGTTGGACTCTTACCTAATCCAGCAGTGTGACAAGGGCTTGTTCCCTAACTAACTTCTCTAGCCTGAGTTTTCTCTTGCAAATTGGTTGGGAAGAGTGCATGGGAGAGTGCCAGTAAAACTCGCAGCATACCGCTTTCGAAGGCTCAATTCATTATTGCTGTTAGTGTTTTGCAATCTCCCTGAGGACAGAGGATTACTCCAAACAACACTGTTCTCTAAAGAGTGTGGCACCGAGCTAGGGACCTGTGAGCCTCATTCTGCCGGCCTTCAGGGAAATGTCATTCGCGGCAAGAGGGGTAAAGAGCTGGCCAGCTGTCGGGAGGAAGGGCTGGCTCCACCAAGGGAGGGCTGGCCACTGGGAGCCAGGGAAAGCGGGATCCGAGGAACCCGCCCGGGACCCTCGGAGGACTACAAGTCCCAGGGTGCCGCGCGCCCACCCGGAGTGGAAACTCCGGCAGGTGGAGTCGAGTTGCGGGACAGCCAGGGAGGAAGCAGTGCATGCTGGGACCGGTAGTCTTCAGGTCGCAAGTTCACCGGTCGGAGGCGGGCCTAAGAGCCAGGTTCCCTCCTTAGTCCCGCCTTTTGTCCACGTCTCATTTCTCCGGGCCAATGCTGTCTCCTATCCTCGGAGCCAGCCCCTCTCCGATCCGGTCCCCATTGGTCCTGGGGCTCTACGTCTGGAGCCCTACCCGGAAGTAGCGCCGGGGGAGGTCGTTTCCTAGACTACGACACCGGAAAGCTGGGGGAGGCGCTCAGGCTGCCGAGGGCGGAGGCCGGCGGCAGCGGTGGCAGCGCTGGCGCTGGAGACCGGCTCGGTGGCTTCGCGAAACAGCTCGGCGACGGCGGCCGCTCGCTTGACTCCGCATCCCGCCCTCGGCACGGCTCGCAGCCCCCTCGCCACGCGCGTCCGGCAATGTGTCCCACGGCCCGGGCGTAGCCGCTGCGCGTGCGCGGAACCGCGGGGCCATGAGCGAAGCCGGAGGCGGCCGGGGCTGTGGGTCCCCGGCCCCCCAGCGAGCGCCATGGAGCCTGGTGGCGACGGCGGCCGCGCTCTGCCTGGTGACGGCCACGTCCGTGTGGACGGCGGGGGCCGCGCCCATGACTAGGGAGGAGAAACAGAGGCTCGGGTAAGGGTGCTTGGCAGGTGGGTGGGTTTCCTCGTGGGGCTGACCCCGGGCCAGGTGCCTGTCATTGGCGACCCGGCGGCGTTGCAGCGGCCTCTCTCCGGTCGCGGTGGGACGCCTGTGGCCTGGCGAGAAGCCTAGCGGGGTGGACAGGTTCCGGGAAGGTGGGGGCCGCCGCCCGCCTGGTGACCTCCGGGGACTGTCGGGGCGTCGCCGCCGTGGCCGTCGGGGACAGTGCAGGCGCTACGAGGCCAGCGCGGGGGGTCAGCGCGGCTGCCCTGTCCGTGGCCCGGGAAGGGGGCCGCGGCCCGCGTGTCGCTGCGCGGGAGAGGCCCGCGGTGTGTATTTTTTTCCTGGGAGATGTGAGGAGGTGTCTCGCACAAGTGCGCTCCCGCTGGGGAAATGTTGCTGATCTCACAGTAGTTAAGGAAATAAGGTTTACACCTGTTACAGCCAAAGGGGGCGTTCGTTGGAACTTGAACTTGACACGTCTTACCATTTCTGGCACCCCATTTGCATAATAGAACAATAGTCGATGGTGTTTTTTCAAAAGCCCCGATTAAGTATACCTGTTCACTTGACTCAGTTTTATCAGTCTTGAAAGGGGCATAAAGTTATCAGGTATACTGAACAGCATTTAATTCAGAGTCAGTATTCCTGATACACTTTAGGTCCCAGAAATGAATTAAGAAAAAAAAAAAAAAGCCAAGAACAATAGAAAATGGGCAAAGGGCTTGAAGAGGTCATTTCAATGCAAGGAGAGGTGCAAATGGTCAGTAAACATGAAAAGGAACTCGGCCTCATGAATGTGAGAGATGCCTCTTAAAGCAAGGGGACAGCTGTTTTTCATCATTAGGTTAGTAAATACAAAACATATGGAGAGAGCATTGGCTAGCTGAGGTGTGAGAAATCGACCTTGATGGGAGTGACATTGCTCTGCCTCCTGAAATTTAAGTCGTATGTGCCCCGTTTCATTGATCCCACCTCCAGGAATCTATCCTACAGAAATAAAAGCTCTGTCAAGGTTGAGATAACTGTTCAGACGTGTGCATGTTGAAAGAACAGAATTGTTCCTTGGAGCATCCATACTATGGAATAATATTCAGACATTAAGGAGGAGGTAGATCATTGGAAGGCTATCCAGGATGTATGTATTCTCAAGATTTTTTTTTTTTAAAGCAAGTTGTAGAATAATATGTATAGTACCATCCCGTGTGTGTGTGTGTTTAAAGAAAAGAAGTCTAAGCTCAGAAAAAGATGGAAAGCTTATTACTTTTTGGGGTTAGAAAGTGAGGTGAAACCATCAGGTTTTATTTTATATACTTCCTTATTGTTTATGTTGTTGCAAGAGTCTTGTATTTTTATTTTTTAAATATATTTTTATTGATTTCAGAAAGGAAGGGAGAGGGAGAGAGAGAAACGTCAATGATGAGAGAGAACCATTGATCGGCTGCCTCATGCACGCCCCCTACGGGGGATTGAGCCCAGAACCTGGGCATGTGCCCTTGACTGGAATAGAACCCAGGACCCTACTGTCCGCAGGCAGATGCTCTATCCACTGACCCAAACTGGCTAAGGCAAGAGTTTTGTATTTTTAAATAAAATAGTAATGAAAGAGCTTGATGAAAAAAAAAAAAAGAGAGAGAGAGAAAATATCAGCTATGAAAAAAAATCACCAGTAAATTAATAAGCACCTTACATTTTTTCTTTATGAATTGAATGTATCATCGATAACTGTTTTACTGAAAAATCCTACTCTGTCCCAGGCACTTTACATGCTATCTCTATTACCCTCCCTGTTTCTTAAAGAGGTGGGTGTGATGCCCACTTTGCAGATTTGGAAACTGAGACTCAAGGTTGATTTGTTCAAAGTCACTAAGATACTAGATAGTGGAGCCAGTATTCAAACCCAGGTCTGTATGACCTCAGAGCCCATGCTCTCTCCACTATCCTGCGCTTCCATAAGACTTAGAAAAAGAAGCTTCAAGCCTCTTATTTGACCACCAGTGAAATTTGCTGATCACTCCCCTTTCTCCCTTTTTTATTAAAAACTTCTAATTGAAGAATAGTCATTTTTGACCAAAGTTAAATTTTAACTGGAAAAGTCCAACCAATTCACATCAAATTTTAAGATCATTTATGCAAGTGAAGTTACAGGAATTAGGCCTGTTGATTTAGATTTCCTTACTCTGGAGTAAGTGTAGAACAAGAGTCCAGAGCTATAAACCTCAAATACACAATTTCTTGACTGTTTTACCCTCTGGAAATTTTCAGGAAAATGAACTTTTGACTCATGAGGTTTATCTTGACTCATGAGATTGTTTTTAAGCTCAAATATGATTTATGCTAAACAGAATGCCCTACCTCTTTTCCTCTCCTCCCAAACCAAACTGATGATAAAGACTGGAATTGTCCCGAATAGTAAGCAATTACTCAGTCACTTACAATATATAGTTTTTGGAATTATTCACCTAGTCTTCCTGGAATAAGATTTTTTTTGCTTTTGTGTTTTAAATGTTGCAGCAGTTGTTAATATCACATTTTCATTAAAAAGAAGTATAAAACAATCTCTGTAGCGTGTTGGCAGGCAATGTGAATTAACTAGAAAAAGCTGACTTGTAGAAATTATTTTGAAATGAAGAGACATAATTTTTAAACTGTGAATTTGATTTCCAACACATTTTAATCCAATTTGTTCAATAGATATAAAACTTTATAGAAACATTTTTTGTTTAATATAGTAATTATCCTACCATTCTGTATTTAAATATGACTTTGTTGGGACTTCTATGTTAAAGTGAGAGAGAGACAGTTAATGGGACATCAAATAAACTCCACTTTGAAGTATGTGTTGTGAAATTTGCTGATCATGTGCTGTGTAAGTGTAAGGATTGGAAAAGAATGTGTCCTTGTATGCATTCATAATTTATTTATATTCTTAAAAATTGAATGCTTGCAAAGTTGGATTAAAAATAAGTTAAAGCTTGTGTTATCTGTGATACACATGGGTAGGCACTAACATTGACACAGGAATTTCTACTTCTTGGCAATAATCTTGTATTAATTTTATTTCAGGGGAAGGAAAAAGAATTCTCATATTCCATTTATTGATATCATTGCTTGAAAGGGAAATTTTAACTTCTTATTTATTTGATTTATTAGCTAATTTGAGAGGTCTTTATCACCTGCATATAATGAATGTCTAGAAGGATTCTGAGATAACTTGATCCATATCTTATGATACATATAGCACAAAGATTTAATGTTTTAGCGAAGTGATAAGATCTTGTTTTTAGTGGTCAGGTGTTTTTAAATGATTAATTTAAAAAGTTGTCAGGACTTACTTTATTCAGTTCACTAGTTGGAATGTACTTGATTTTGCTGGTCATTATAGCCAGGATCTGGAAATTAGTCAGTTTCTGTTTGCTAGCTTTATTATTACCATTATTTCATCCATCCATGATTACAATTTTTAAACTGGCAAGTGCAATATAGCAAGAGGCAAAATAAAATTACACCCAGCCATTTTTTGAAAATTAGGAACTTAGAAATAATATTAAGAGTTAATAAAAGATTACTAAACTATTTTCCCTTGCTAATTATTGAGATTTTAGCCATGACATTAACTTTCATAGTTTTTCCTGTAGCTCTCAATCACCCAAACTTGAGAGCATTTAATTGACGGACTGATTCCTTGGCCCCAACCTTGCAGATTTTAATTTAGTAAATCTGGTGTGGGGATCAGAAATCTCCATTTCACAGTCAATTTGGGGATTTTGAGAAACAGTCCAAACACACAAATCTCTTTTTGAGGATTAGTTTTCTCATTTTAGAGGTAAATATTGTTTATTTGACTTTTGACAGGTGTTTTTTTTTTTTTAAGGAGCTAAGAGTACACCATAAAATCATCAAATCTATCTTCATGAAAATGTGACAAACATATTAATAAATATATATTAAACTATGCATTAGTGATTTTATTCAGTTTAAGGGGCGAGGTAGAGGCTTGAAAGAGTATTGTTATTTCATATCAATATATACACCGTGCCTCTCTTTTAGTAGACTATAATAGTATAAGTAATAGGATTTCTTTTGGGGTTCTTCAACAATATTCCCCTTTTAAGACAGATGTTAAATAATTTTGTTAAGAGGTAATTTTTTCAACATCACATTTCCTTTTCTGCATGGCATGTATCATTCATCAGTTTTCTTTGGAAAAATGATAAGATGAATTTTACATGAGTTGTTAGGAAGGAATACTAAAACTTTGGCCCAGCTCTGTGTGGTTCATGAAAGCTTGTTGACTAACACTGGTGTATTTCCTGACTCTGCTTATGTCCTCTTCCAAGTAAATGTTTTTTGTTTGTTTTTTATTGGTATATGTTTATGAAGGAACATTTACTTTTTGGAAAACAATAAATGAAATATACTTTTTTTCTTTTTATGCTCTTTTAAAATTAGGAATCAAGTACTGGAAATGTTTGATCATGCTTATGGCAACTATATGGTAAGTAGAAAGCTTATTTTTATATACCATTCATGTGAACAAATTATTTTGTGAGCATAGTTATGGGAACTTTGAAACCTGAATTAGTAGCACACTAAAAAAAAAGTTTTTAAATATCAGTGCAAATGTAAGCTAACAGAGTATTCCTGGTAGTGGTTCTTAGAGAACCAACTTATTGAATAGGTAAGAATAAGTTGAATTACATTATGAAACTGTATTTAAACTGTTTTCTTTGATGCTATCAACGATGTTTATTGAGTGCTTTGTATAGCTATGTATTGTGGACGTAAACATGAATAAGACGTTATTTCTGGCCTTAAAGGAAATTACTTTTTAAAATAAATAAATAACCTATTTTCAGTAATACTTGTAGTCTCTGTCCAAATTATGTCCTCATGGTGGGCTTCGATTTGAATATGTTTTGCTTTCTTATACACTGACCCATAATGTTTTAAAATGTCTTGGTGCTCACTTGAGATGAAATAGCAGTTTCAGTTTTTCAAGATCAAAAAGTTCTAGAGATCTTTTGCATAACAGAGCAAATTTTAGAGCTCAAAAGAAAATTGTATGTGTAATTTTATAGAGTTCAATCAAGTTATTCTGAGAATTACTGCTTATGACCTTGTTTTTACACTTTAAAAAGTAGATCTTCTTTGATAAGGCCAATAAAAATGTAGTTGGGAAAAGTTTGATAGAGAACTAACTTTAGTTCATTCTGCTTTTAAATATTTTTCATAGGATCCTATGAATCCATTTTTCATTATATATTACTCAGATATCTTCATATAGAAATATTATAACATCTAAGTACATATACTTTTTCATTTTTGTATTTTGAAACATTTTCACTTTTGTATTTTTAAATATGTATTGTATTTGATGATCCTTGCTCCCTTTTATATTGAATATTTTTAAGAGTACATACTGAGTTCTTAATGTTTTTAGAATATGTTGATGAAGTTATGTATACTCATTAAATTCATTTCTTAAGATCTTAGTCATTATTTATTTAAAAAACACACAATGGTGTTCCTGTTAGAGTGGCACACACAGGGCAGCGTGATCGCTCTACATGCAGAATTGACATCAAGAGATTTTGGAAGCATAATATTTTGGTAACTGGGCAGCTGGTGACTGTTGGTCCTGGAAATCTGTGTGGGGGGAGGGGAGAAGGGATCATTTATCCCTGATTAATTCCGTTTGGGCAAAGCATAATTTAACAAATCTAGGCTAATGGTTTTGAGGTGGTCAAGTGGATCCATGCTACACTCTCAAACCTTAGCCATCTCATAAATGCATACTTTTGGATCCCAAGTTAAGTAAAATGGCATGTAGCTGCATCCATTCAATATGTCTCACTATGAAGAGTATCCTCTCTTTATAAAGCACAGTATCTTTAATATCTTGTCACTTATGTAAATGGCAGAAAGTTTTATCAGCATACTTTCCTTATTATAGAATGCACTTAAGTGGGTTTGTGACAGAGCAGGTATTGAGGGCAGCTATTGGACCCTAACTGGGTTTCTGTTACAATTACCCACCTACAAGATATAAAGGAGAGGAATTTCAGCTCCAAAGACGGAACTACTGCAATTAACATTCCCCTCCATTTTTCTGGTAGAGGCCCACCCATCTGCAGTCTGTGCAATGCTTATTTTTAAACTAGGAGCCCAGCACGTGATTTGAAATCGCGCAGCACCACCCACCCTCGAGTCGCCGTCCGGCCCTGCCTCGCTCCCCGGGCCCCGCAGCAGCCTTGGCCCTGCCGGTCCCGTCCTGCCTTCCTCTCCGGCCTTTGAAGCAGCCACGGCCGCTGCTATCAAGCCCTCCCCCAGCACAGGATCCTGGAGGCCCCTGCTGCCCCGCCCCCGACCCTGCGTGTGCAACCTCCTCCTGTCCGGTTGACCAGTTACAGCATCCCGGTTAATTAGCATATTTCTCTATCAGATAGATAGATAGATAGATGATAGATAGATGTTCAACTGTTTACTGCATGAGTGAATCTTACAGTGTACCTGTGTTATACTCACTCAATTTATGTGAGTTTTGTAACCCAGAATTTAGTCTAGAATTTACACTTCCCCTTTTCAGGTTCTCAACGAACATGAAAGAGTCCTAAAATATTAAACAGAGAGCAGGAGCTCTGTGTTTGTTATGAAATCAGTTGAAGTTTTTTCCTAGTTCTTACACTCAGAAGCACTGTCAGCTTGCTGTAGAGGAAAAAGGAAGGGTTTTGGAGTGAGGTGGGTTTGAGTTCACATCCCCTCTCAGCTGTTTAATAGCTTGGACCTACACAGATCATTTTCACCCTTCTGAGCAGTGTCTTCCTATGTGGAATGGGGAGAATTGCAAAGGGTATAAGATTATAGAGGATAAAATTTTTGAAAACGGTCCATTTTTAATAAATTCATCTTTTATATGTTCTGTGTCTAGCATGATGCCTGGTATGTAAATGCTTATTACTTTTTTTTTTTTAAAAGAACTGAGTTGAATTCTTGTGAAGATGCAATGAAAAGTACTTAATTTTTACAGTTGGTTATTGTGATATATCTTTGCCTTTTAAATTCAAATATACATTTAATAAACTTCATTAAAATACACGTTTATGGTGAATTTGGGGGTATTTAAGTCTTTATATTTAATTTACTTTATAGTAGTCAGTTGCCTACTGTGCCAAAATATAAAATTGGCTGGCACATGGTGGGCTTTTAATAAATGTTGAAAGCTTTGCATTTTCCACTCATTCTTTTTAATATTACTCTCCAGTGTAGTCTATAATTAGAGCAGTTCCTTTTTACTTTCTTGATTCCCAGGTAAACAGTGGTATTTTCCAAAGGCAGGTAATAGAATATGGTAAGAGTGAGAACTCTGGAAATGGAGCAGGACACCCTGACGTGGCTCTGCCACCGACCAGCTGGGCTCTGATCTTCCTGAGGCTGTTTCCTCATCTCTCTGAAATGGTTTGCTTGCCTCACAATGTTGTAAGGATTAAACAACTTAATACAAGTGCTTAGAACTAGTGTCCGGCAAACAGGAAGCACTGTATAAGTTTACTGCTGCTACCAACACTACTGCTGTCATTACTCATTCTCTGCCTGAGATTGGACTTGCCCTCCGAAAATTCCTCTAGGCTCTAACTCATAACTTGTTCCCTGGATTTACGTAGAACTTTCTTAGAACATATACATTATTTCCTATTTAGGCATGTACCTTTTGAGGGCATTTTTTCCCTTTCCTTTTCTGTTAATACTTTTTTTCTGTGACCGTGCTCTGCCAGCTTTAGATAGATTACTACATCTCTGCTATCCCTTGGTGTTACATCCAGGAATTTTCTGATTTTATCAGTTATGGGCATAAATATTAATATTATACCAGCTATGTTTGACAAATCTATAGCCCCAGTCGAACTGTAGTTTATCCACAGTGAATTGCACAGCTGGCTTTCTCTTTTCCCTAAATAACATGAAATTTGATTGTTTTGGCAGTTCTTGTGTACCCTTATTTAACCCCAGACTACAGCGACTTTAGGGCTTCTGTTAGCATGTTTTCAGTATTTGTGCTGAGGTCAGTTTGCAGATTAATTTAGATGACAAAATGACATGTATTTAGGCCACCAAATGCAGAACCGTTTTGGACCTGTGCTCTGATCTGATCCTTGTCTTCCAGTATTTTTCCTGTCTACCGTAGACAACTCAATTAAACTGTTATAAGCAAAAACTGTACTTTGGTGGAGCTCTAAACATTGCAAATAGACTCTAAAAGAGTTGGTAAGCACATTTCAATTGGTAGAATCATACCTAATAACTACTTCTATGCTTGATTTTGTGAGAGCACAGTTCAAAGAAACATCATCTTTTAAAAAAAAATATATATTTCTTTATTGATTTCAGAGAGGAAGAGAGAGAGAGATAGAAACATCAATGATGAGAGAGAATCATTGATTGGCTGCCTCCTGCACACCCCCTACTGGGGATCGAGCCCGCAACCCAGGCATGTGCCCTTGGTCAGAATCGAACCTGGGACCCTTCAGTCCGCAGGCCGGCGCTCTATCCACTGGGCCAAACTGGCTAGGGCGAAACATCATCTTTTTTATTGTTCAAACCAAAAGGAACTGTTTTAGAATGTAACTTCTTTATGGGTTTATGTGAGTTTTCTTAGAATTATTTTCCCCCTAATTTTTAAAAAATGTTTTATTTTCATTAAATATGTTTTTATTGATTTTAGAGAGAGGAAGGGAGAAGGGGGAGGGGGGGAGAGCAAAAGAAACATTGATGTGAAAAACATTGGCTGCCTCTTGCTCACCCCCTACCAGGGATTGAGGATCAGACCTTGATTGGGAATTGAACCTCTGATCTTTTGGTGCAAGGGACTACACTCAACCAACTGAGTCACATTGGCCAGGGCTTCCTAATTAAAAAAAAAAAAAATTTTATTGTGGTAAAATAAACATAACGAAATTTACCATTTTTAAGTGTACAGTGTGGCATTAAGTACATTTGCATTATGCAACCATCACTATCGCCAGATTTTTTTCATATTACCCATTTGAAAATCTGCCTAATGTTTCTTTTTGGTAGTTTGCTCATCAAAATGAGTAATTCTTTAAATAAGGTAGTCTAGAAGTGGTACTAATGAATTGGAGGAGGCAAGATAAAAATTATCACATATACAGGGGTGGGCAAAAATAGGTTAATACATAATACAATAATTCATAAATAAGTAATAATACAGGAGTAAACTTTCACATACATCTCTAAACCTATGTTTGCCCACCCCTGTATGTTTTGCAGATATTTTCTCCCAGTTTATACTTTTTTTTGCCTTTTTTAATTTTATTTTTTCTTTCTTTTTTAAAAATAAATCTTTATTGTTGAGAGTATTACAGATGTTGCTCTTTTTTCTCCCCATTGCCCCCCTCCACCTGGTTCTTGCCCCAGGCCTTCACCACTCTTATTGTCTGTGTCCATCGTTAATACATATATGCATACAAGTTCTTTGGTTAATCTCTTTCTGCCCCTTCTACCCTCTTTCCTCTGAGATTTGTCAGTCTGTTCCATGTTTTCATGCCTCTGGTTCTATTTTATTCACCAGTTTATTTTGTTCATTAGATTTTTTGCTCATTTATTTTGATTGTTAGATTTAATTGTTGATAAGTATGTATTTATTGCCATTTTATTGTTCATATTTTTAATCTTTTTTTTTCTTCTTCTTCTTCCTCTTCTTAAAGAATACCCTTCAACATTTCATGTAATACTAGTTTGGAGGTGATGAACTCCTTTGACTTTCTTGTCTGTGAAGCTCTTTATCTGAGCTTCAGTTCTAAATGATAGCTTTGCTGGGTAGAGTAATCTTGGTTGTAGGTCCTTACTATTCATTACTTTGAATATTTCTTGCCACTCCCTTCTGTCCTGCAAAGTTTCTGGTGAGAATTCAGTATGGGTGCTCCCTTGTAGCTAACTAACTGCTTTTCTCTTGCTGCTTTGTCTTTAACCCTTGTCATTTTAATTATGATATGTCTTGGTGTGGGCCTCTTTGAGTTTCTCTTGTTTGAGACACCCTGTGCTTTCTGGACTTGTAAGGTTATTTCTTTCACCAGGTAAGGAAACTTTTCTATCATTATTTCTTCAACTAGGTTTTCAGTATCTTGCTCTCTCTCTCCTTCTGGCACCCCCATTATGTAAAGATTGGTATACTTAAAGTTGTCCCAGATGCTCCCTACATTATCTTCATATTTTTGGATTTTTTTTCTTTTTCTTCTAATTGGGTGTTTTTTGCTTCCTCATATTTCAGATCGTTGATTTGATTTTCAGAATTCTCTACTGTTGAATCCCTGTAAATTATTCTTTTTAAAAAAATTTGTTGTTGTTTTTTACTTAGGAGTAGGATAGTCTTTTTTTAAAAAATATATTTTTATTCATTTCAGAGAGGAAGGGAGAGGGAGAGAGAGATAGAAACATCAATGATGAGAGAGAATCATTGACCAGCTGCCTCCTGCACGCCGCCTACTGAGGATCAAGCCTGAAACCCAGGCATATGCCCTTGACTGGAATCGAACCCACAATCCTTCAGTCTGCAGGCCGACACTCTATCCATTCTATCCAAGCCTGCTAAGGTCCCTGTAAATTATTCTTTATTTCAGTTAGTGTATAATTAATTTCTGACTGCTCCTTTTTCATGTCTTTGACATTCTCACTAATACCCTTGAAAATCTCACTTAAGTCCCTAGAAGCTTTCATAAAGATCCTCGAGTAAAAACTGTGCTTTTAAACTCTGTATCTAGTAGTTTGCTTGTTTCCATTTCTTTCATTTGTGATATGTTTGTCTCCCCATTTTGGCTGCTTCCCTGTGATTGTTTCTGTTAGGTAGAGCTGCTTTATCTCCTTGAGTTGGTAGAATGGCTTTGTGTAGTAGGTGTCCTATAGGGCCCAGAGACTCAGCCTCCCTATTCACCTAAGCTGGGCACTCTAGGTGCATCCCTGTGTGGGCTGTGTGCACAGTCTTCTTGTAGTTGAGTCTTGATTGCTGTTGGCGTCAGTGGGAGGAATTGACTTCCAGGCCAATTGGCTGTGAGGACCAGCTGCGACTACTGTGGGAGAGCTGCTGTGCAGGAGACACCACTATGGTGCAGGGCTTGCTTCAGTGGGACTTTGGTGCTCACTGAGTCTGCCCCTTGAATGTGTCACAGTGGATGTGTAGAGTTGTAATCTGGCATGGTCTGAAGCTGTCCACCAGGTGCACTGGCTTTATGGCCTGCAGGGAGGTGCAAAGTCAGCCACTGCCTGGGACCACCTGGCAGGAGCTACGGAGACATCTGTAGATGCCTGCTGTTTGTATTGGTTTGGAAGTGCCCAGGCAAGGCACAGCTGTGAAGCAAGGCAGGCTGGTGCTAATGCTGCATCTTGGGCCTTTTATTGGTAGGTTTGGGGCATGCTGTCACCAGCTACAGCTTGTTTGAGAGATTTTAGCAAAGTCTGAAGCCTGAGCCAGAACAGGCCCTTCATATGGAAAAGCTGCTGCAAATAACTTGGGTGGGACTACAAATTGGATGGGGCGGGGCCTCTGGGAATATAAGGGCCGAGCGAACTGTGTGGGCCATGCTGATGGAAACTCAGATATGGCTCCCAGTCAGCCCTGCGACAGGGGAGGTCCCAGCACAGGAACAATGATCCCTGGGAGCACCCCTCTGTGGGAGAACGCTGCCCCCGAGTTCCTGCCCCGATGCCAGACAATTCAGTTCCTCCCTGTATGTGTCTGGGTCCTGCAAAACCCACCTGGTGCTGGAGCTCAGAGGGGTTGAGTCTGAGTAAGTTCGCTTGCTGACCCTTTAAAAGGAACACCTGAGTCTCCAGTAGCCTCTGAGACACTCAGCCACACTCCCCACTGGTTTTTACCACTCGCAGTTACAGGGACTTCTCTTCCCAGCTCTGGAACCCTAGGCTGGGGTCTGGTGTGGGGCTGGGACCCCTTGCTCCTCACGGGTGGCCTCTGCAGGGATGATCTCCCTCCAGATTAAATAAACGGCACACGTGGGTGTCACACCAGCCTGTTCTGTGCCTCAGTTTCTCCTACCAGTCTCAGTGTGCTTTCTTCTTCTCTAGTTGTAGGACTTCCATTCAGCCAGCTTTCAGGCAGTTCTGAATGATGGTTGTTCTGTATTTTAGTTGTAATTTTGATGTGGTTGTGGGAGGCAGTGAGTACCGTGTTTATCTGTGCCACCATCTTCTAGCTTTTTCTAATTTTCTTAACAATGTCTTTTGAAGTGCAAATGTTTTAAATTGTAACCAAGTCCAATTTACCATTTTTTCTTCTATGGTTCATGTCTTTTATATCCTACCTAAATAATATTTCCCAGCCCCTGGTCACAAAGATTTTCTTGTTTTTTTCTAGGTGTTTATAACTTTAGCTTGTTTCTTTAGATCTATTACTCATTTTAAGTTAATGTTTCTATATGGTGAAAGGTAAAGGGTGATTTATATGTATAGTTTTTCTACTTGGATATCTAATTGTTCCAGCATAGTTTGTTGAATAGAATACCCTTTCTCTACTGAATTACTTTGGCACCTGTGTAAAATCAGTTACCCTTAAATGCATGGGTCTCTTGCCAGATCCTGTATTTTTCCCCCATTGATCTAAATATTTATTTGCACACCAATTTCATAAATCTCTTGAGTGTGATATTAAGTCTTTTAGCTTTGTTTTTCGAATTTGTTTTAAATATTTTAGGTTCTTTGAATTTCCATGTTAATTTTAGAATCATGTTATCAGTTTTACAAAAAAAAAAAAAAGCCTGTTGAGCCATTGATTAAGATTATGTTGACTCTAGATCAATTTGGGGGAATTGACTTAACAGTTTTCAGTCTTCCAATCCAATATGGTGTCTCTGTCCACTTATTTAGATCTTATTTAACGTCAGTGATGTATTATAGTTTTCATAACATTGGTCTTGCACATCTTTTGCTATATTCATAAATCATATTTTTGATGCTGTTGTAAATTGTAGTTTTTCAAGTTTTAATTTCCAATTGTCCATCGATATTATACAGAAATACAAAAACCTTTTTGTCTGTCAACCTTATATTCTGCAACCTTGTTAAACTCATGTATTATTTCTAATAGCTTTTTGAGGTTGATTGCTTAGCGTTTTCCACATGGTCAGTCATGTCATTTACAAACAAAGAGATTTTTCCTTCTTTTCACTCTTTGTACCTTTTATTTCTTCTTATTGCAGTGGCTAGAACTTTTAACATTACGTTGAAAAGGCATTATGAGATCCTTGCCTTGCTCCTAATCTTAGGGAAAAAAACAGTTTTCTTTACTGTTAAGTGTGATGCTAGCTGTTGGGTTTTCATAGATGCCTTACATTAGATTAAGTTCCTTTCTAGTTTGCTGAAAATTTGCATCATTACAGGGTACTGAATTTTCTCAAGTGCTTTTTCTACATCTATTGAGATAATCTTTTGAAAAAAAATCTGTTAGTAGTAGGACTTATTGTAACAATATTATATAGTCATTTATTTCATATAACATTTCATGAGGTCGTTTAATTTTATCATTGATCAAATTCAAATAAGTGCAATCCTAAATGCTTGAAAAATGATTTGCTAAGTGAATATAAATAGTGAACAGAAGGGAATAGGAAAATTTAACTTAGCATGAAGAGAGAACTGATAAATTATGCAAATTCAATAATTAATTAACATATTCTATCAGTATGGTATAGATGGTTTAATAAATATCATTAGTTTTTATTTTAGGAAGGAATATCTTCCTCAAGGAGGGAGGTCGTTAATATTTCTAAAATATTTAGAAATGAACAAAACATTTAAAAATGTACATAATTTTATTGGAAATTAAATAGATTGGATATTTTTAATAACTCACTTTTATAAATAACACTTTTATTTTATTATTGTGTTTAGTAGAATAAAGTCTCTTTCTTTTGCCTAGTTCTTGGGATTGGTTTTATGAAAAGTTAGTTTTTGATGTTGCTTTGAGTTGAGTGTTTTTAGACAGAGTTTTATCACTTCAAAGCTCTAGTAAGTTTAGAATCTCATGTGGAGAGTCTAATATGTTTTGTTTTGTTTTGTTTTCCCTCTTTAGTTAGGCACACGTACTGTTTAATTCATACTGAACTGTTTCATCCCCTAAGCTTTCTTTCTCAGAGATCATTATTAATTTTGGTCATGGCTCTGAGTCATAGCAATGTGAATTACGTATCCTTAGTTCTGGCAATACATTGTGAAGAGCAAGTATTACTGTACTGCAAGTAGCCAGGATGTTTGTGTGCCACGTATCCCTTATTCTGGATTTATGCAAACCAACTGTAGCTCGCTTTGTGGTTAACCTGAAGAGAAGGCTGTGGTTTTGTTTTTATCCTTAATCTTGAAACAGGAGGACATGAAGTATTTTTACACCTGGTTCAAAACTCCCTTATTTGATTATTCTGGTTTGCAATTGCTATTAATATTTTTCTTATCTGGCTAAGCTTAGGGTTTGAGTTTCATATTTAATTTCAGACATCAGTGTTTGTCTCTGTGTGTGTGTGTGCATGTGTGTGTGTGTTGCAAAACCCTAAAAATAGCAGTATGAGGCCTTCTAAGTAACTCGATCTTAAAGGAACCTTTAAAAATCAAATTAATAGTTGAATGATACCTTTTGAAATACATCAGCAAATTTAAAAAATATTACTTTGAGTTACTTCTGTTTTTATATGTGTTAATATGAAACTGTAAAGCAATAAAAATAGTGTGCCTTCTGTGAAATTACATTTCTATTGGAATTAACACTGAAAAAGTAGTTAGGAACTTATCATGTAAAAGACACATTAAAATACTTAGGAATTTATACTAAAAATTACATATAATATTAAAATTACAAAATATTCAATTCAGAATTTAGTAGCTGCACATGAAGTGTAATTATATCAAAACATTTGTTGTATTTTTAAAATACCTAAAGGGCTGCAGTCTTCAATGCTTTTTGTATTCTCTAGCCTACTTTAATTATTTGGGCCAGGGTGGGAGGGTCTTTCCCTTTCTGTTGACCATGTGTTTAGTGTTCCTGCCCTCTATTTTATTTTTCTGCTGCTAATGTGCTGTGAGTTTGGAATGACATAATTGAGTTTAGGATAGAGTTGGACTTGGAATCAGGAATATTGCTAAACTTCAAAAATTAAGAGTCGTATGGGCATACAAGTATAGGAGGAATAAGAAAGAGTATAAATTGATGTCTTCAGTTTGATAGTAGCTATCAAAAATTAAATATCCATACCTTTGGCCCATTGGGTCTCCTTCTAGGGATTTAATCCATAGCAATACAAACGTGTGCAAAAGATAAGGATTCATGCACCGATGGGATCCCTTGGCTAGCCTGCAGGGATTGGGCTGAAACCAGCTCTCCAACATTCCTCTAGGGGTCCCAGATTGCGAGAGGGCATAGGCCAGGCCGAGGGACCCCACTGGTGCACGATCGGGGCCGGGGAGAGGGACCACGGGAGGGCTCCAGGGCGTGTCTGACCCATTTTACCCAGTTCCCATTGATTGGACCCCAGCAGCAAGTTAACCTACCAGTCAGAGAGTCTGCCCTCTGGTGGTCAGTGTGTACCATAGTGCTGGTCGAACGAACAGTTGTACACTTAGCATATTAGGCTTTTATTATATAGGATTGTTGATTTAGTGAATAATCGAGTTCAACCTACTGTATTTTCCGGCGTATAAGACAACTTTTTAACCAAGGAAAATCTTCTCAAAAGCCAGGGTTTTATACGCCGGAAAATACAGTATCTGTATCCTCCGCAAGCCGCTGTCCCAGTGCTGGAGCTGAGAGTGAGTACCGTATTTTCCGGCGTATAAAACCCTAGCTTTTGAGAAGATTTTCCTGGGTTAAAAAGTCATCTTATACGCCGGAAAATATGGTATATGTTTATCAATAGAGGAATAAGTAAATTTCAGCATGTCTGTACTCTGGAATACTGTGAGCAGAGGGTACTATGAAGTGCGGAGGCTCTGGAGTCAGGTTGTCAGGTTTGAATTCTGAATCTATCATTTGCCAAATGCATGACATAGGGCCTCAGTTTTCTCATAGAATGGAGGTAATTGAATCTATTTGTGTGACAATTAAACCAAATTGTATAGATCAGTGCTTAAAATATAAATGCTCCATAACATTAGTCTATGTTAAAGTATGACTTTGCAGTTATTAAAAAGAATAAAAGACATTTATAAAATTCTAGCATGGAAAATCCCCACCATAATTTAAGTAAACTTATTCTAGAGCAATGTGTTCATATGACATAAGCACCTATTTGCAAATAAAAATTTTTAATGATATATGTTCATATATTTTAATATATGTAGATAAATCTGGAAGGATAAACTCCCATCTTAACAGTAGTTACCTCTTTTGAGTGAAGTTGGGTGGAGGGGAAGCAGATTATCATGTTTTTAAAGAAATGTTTTATTTTTTAAAGCATGTATTACATTTATAACTACATTTTAAATAAAGATTCCATAGACTGTAAGAATGGTAGCATTTTTTTGACTAGCCTTTATTTTACTTAAAAAACAAAACTGAAAAGGTTTTGTTCTCTAAATGATGTGTCTCACTAGTGACTCATTCAGATTTTCCTTGTAGGATCATGCTTACCCAGCTGATGAACTCATGCCTTTAACCTGCAGAGGTCGAATTAGAGGCGAGGAGCCAAGTCGGGGTGATGTTGACGATGCCTTGGGAAAGTGAGTATTAATACAGGGATGGCAGGCATCTCAATGTTCCTAAGTCTGAGGCTTCTTAGAGGCAGTGTACAGTTGTGTTTCTGGGGGTTGCTTGAATTTCAGTGACCGCTTTAAGTGTTACATTAAGTTTCTTTATTTCCTCTGTTGTCTTTTGTAAAAAAATTAATTAATTTGCCTCTTAGATCAGTGAAAAGTCGAGTTTTTTAAGAAGGATGTCACTTTTAACGTGTATAAAGTCATTGACATAATGTGTTGATGCTTTAATATTTTTATTTGCATTAAAAAGAGCTAGTGAATATTTCTATTCATTTTGAAGGATGTGGAGCTGAAAAGGAATATAATGTTAAGGCTTTTACAGTTCTTCCAGTGCCTTATAGGTTAAATTGTACTACAGATGCATGCGGTACTAGTTAATAGAAACTGCCAGTCAGTAGGATATAGATCCATCTGCTTATACATCCATGGCTAAAATAATCAGAATTCTAATGTTTTGTATCTCATTATACTTGTTTCTTAGATTTTCCCTGACACTGATTGATTCTTTGGACACTCTTGTGGTAGGTTTGATTCTTTCTTGAATTTACTTATGTTATAAATTTCATAATATGCACACAGTAAGTCTGAAATAGAAGTCTTTAGAATTCCATATATATTGATCTTCGCTTCTAAATAAATCTTTTACACTATTGAGTTACTAATATCACATGAATGTCAGATAAAATTCTGTAAAATCATGGAGATACTCAGCTAATTTATAAGTATGTCAGCTTATATGATGGCACCTTCCTTAGAAAGGTTGTTGCTGCAGAATTTACATGGATTTTGAGAATGAGAAGGGAAAGTAGTCAATTTAAAATCAGGTTTTATATTATATTTTACTCAGTCCTTACCCTGAATTTTACTTTTACTTGAATTTCAATCAGGTATTCTTATGGAATATTTTACGTCTAAGTTAGAATTTTTAGTGAGAGTATCAAATCAAGTAAAAAAGCATTACAAAATATTATCAAATGAAAAGATTAAACAGTCAAGCAAACAAAAACTACTTTAAAATTTTTTATTTATTGATTTGAGAAAGAGAAACATTGATTTGTTGTTCCACTTATTTGTGCATTCACTGGTTGATTCTTGTATGTGCCCTGAATAAGAATTGAACCTGCAACCTTGGCATATGAGGATGATGTTCTAACCAACTGAGCTACCTAGCCAGGATCAGAAAACTACTTTTAATGGATCTAGGATCTAAATAACATCTAATTGTGCCATCTTAATTTAGACTGAAAAATCAATGCAGCCTGTGTAGGGACAGTGACCCCTTCATGGAGCTCACTGTAAGAATCCATGGAGTTCTTAGCTTAATCAGGATTCTAGACCCTCGTGGTGGTGGTAATAATCCTATCTAATAAAAGAGTAATATGCAAATTGACCACCACTCCAAGACACAAGATGACCACCCCCATGTGGACACAAGATGGCCGCTACAAGATGGCCTGGAGGGAAGGGCAGTTGTGGGCAGTTGGAGATGACCAGGCCGGCAGAGGAGAGCAGTTGGGGGAGACCAGGCCAGCAAGGGAGGGCAGTTGGGGGGAACCCAGGCCAGCAGGGGAGGGCAGTTGGGGAGGGGGGAATAGGCCTGCAGGGGAGGGCACTTGAGGGGGACCAGGACAGCAGGGGAGGGCTGTTGGGGGAGACTAGGCCTGCAGGGGAGGGCAGTTGGGGGGACCAGACCTGCAGGGGAAGGCAGTTGAGGGGGACCAGGCCTGCAGGGGAGGGCAGTTGGGGGTATCAGGCCTGCAGGGGAGGGCAGTTGGGGACTAGGCCTGCAGGGGAGAGCAGTTTTGGGGGGACCAAGCCTGCAGGGGAGGGCAATTGTGGGGGACCAGGCCAGCAGGGGATGGCAGTTGGGAGGACCCAGGCCTGCAGGGGAGGGCAGTTGGGGGGAACCAGGCCTGCAGGGGAGGACAGTTGGGAGGGACCCAGACCTGCAGGGGAGGGCAATTGGGGACCAGGCCTGCAGGGGAGAGCAGTTTTGGGGAGACCAAGCCTTCAGGGGAGGGCAGTTGTGGGTGATCAGGCCAGCAGGGAGGGCAGTTAGAGGTGACGGGGCCAGCAGGGAGGGCAGTTAGGGGTGACCGGGCCATCAGAGGAGGGCAGTTGTGGGGGGACCAGGCCTACAGGGGAGAGCAGTTGTGGGGGACAAGGCCTGCAGGGGAGGGCAGTTGAGGGGACCAGGACTGCAGGGGAGGGTAGTTTGGGGGACCAGTCCTTCGGGGTGGACAGGGGTGACCAGACTGGCAGGGGAGGGCAGTTAGGGGTGACCAGGCTGGCAGGGAAGGGCAATTAGGGGCAATCAGGCTGGCCGGGGAGCAGTTGGGGGTGATCAGGCTGGCAGGCAGAAGTGGTTAGGGGCAATCAGTCAGAGGCAGGCAAGCGGTTGGGAACCAGCAGTCCTGGATTTTGAGAGGGATGTCCGACTGCCCATTTAGGCCCGGTCCCACCCACCGGGATCAGGCCTAAATGGGCGATCGGACATCCCTCAAGGGGTCTCAGATTGGAGAGGGTGCAGGTTTGGCTGAGGGACACCCCCCCCCCCGTGCATGAATTTCGTGCACCGGGCCACTAGTAATAAGCACTTAAGTCAGACACTCTACTAGAAGTACTTCACATACATTACTTCATTTAAGAAAACAATCCTATGAGAGTAGGTATTCCGTCTTTGTGTATATGTAGGAACTGACTCAGAGATGGAAGTTACTGTGATTAGACAGGTAATGAGAAGGAACCAAAATTCAAATCAGAGCTAACTCTTGACCTCATATTGTACTGCCTTCTTAGTTAAGAGTTGGGGCATCCATGTGGTGAAGGTGGCAGGTGGTGTATGGTTTAGGGTCAGTTGATCATCCCCTGAAGAATGTGCTTTCTTTTAGGAAGCAACTTTTAAATTGATGTTTAGTGCCAAGGATGTTTTTTTTGTTTAGACTTGGAAACCACATCCCTGTGGAGCTCACTTCAGGTAGCTGTAGGTCATGGGTTATATATATTAAGAAACCAGTTAGCAGTTCTGATGATGATTGATTAAAGTCCTAATAATATTTCAGTGTCTTAAAAAGAAGTTTATAAAGATTTCTTATAATTAAGCACTTGTTTGTTTTTTATTTTTTTAAATTTCTTTATTGATTAAGATATCACATATTTGTCCTCATTCCCCCATTCCCATCCCACACCCCTGTTGTCCTTAACCACTGGTTCGGCTCATATGCATGCACACAAGTCCTTTGGTTGATCTCTCCCCTTTACCCCCACCCTCCCCAACCCTCCCTCTGAGTCCCGACAGTCTGATCCATGCCTACTTGTTTCTGGGTCTGTTCTTGTTCATCAGTCTATGTTGTTCATTATTTCCCCTAGATGAGTGAGATCATGTGCTATTAGAAATACACTTATAAGAACCGAAAATGAGAAAAGCAATAATGGTTATGCTAACAGGCAAATGAATCAGTCTGTAGTGAGTTTCTTTCTGGGCCAACAGTTCTTTTGAGACCCAATTTCAGTGTCAAACAGTTCCTTATGTGTACATGTCAGCAATGACATTTCAGTTCTGGATGGTGGACAAATGGTGGTAATGCAGGTCCGACTCTCTGGTTTGGTCCTGGGCAACCTGCAGTGACGCACAGCTGCTGCTAGTATGGCAAGGCGACGTCGGTGTCTTCCATCTCTGGACTGCTTCTCTTCTGTCTTCATGGCTGGAGTAGTCCTGTCAATTCCTCTCTGTTGCTGGAATCCACATGGTTTCGGAGTTGTTTTCTGAAAATATACAATCATATTCTCGACCAAAAGTTAATAAAGGAATATTTTCTATAAATTTGACTTGGGATCCTATTTCATTTTTTGCCCAAATAATTTTCCTCTGGCTTGTTTTGACACCTTGTGTGTTTTTCATGGGTGTCTTGCTTTTAGCCTTACAATTAATTTTCTAAAGTATTAATTTTCTAGATGTAATTTACTTACAGGTTATTTTTCCTTACATGATATTCTTCTACTATTCCCCCCTTTCTTGATTTAAATATTAGGAGGCTTTTGAAAATTTTATAATGTAGTCTTGATGGCTTTTAAATTTTAATTTTTTGCACTATAATATTACTGTTTTAGGTTCATTACATGGTGCACAATTTTATCATGAGATGAAGTACCAATAAAAATTTTAGTTAACACTTTAGGAACACCTTTTTGTCCAGTACAATTAATTTTTCTAGAATATTCGCTTGTTTCAACTAGCCAATTTAAATTTGCCTGAAAACTTGACTACTATTTTACTGTCAAATTTATTACTCTAACAACAATCTTATTTTACCCTGTAAATATTAGTGGGAAGGATTATTTGCCTTCTTGAGTAGGTCCTGAGCATTCCTGGTGGTAGGCTGGATTTAGATATCGTAAACCCATTTCCCCACACCATGGGTACAAGACAACTCATACAATTCTTGTTGGAGTGAGAGGGCAGCTGCTGTCGGCCAAGTCTCTGTTGGTTACCTGGGTCCTGATCTGAGCTGGGCATGGGAAGCACGAAGCAGGCATGGGGGCAGGAGACCTTCCTCAGAAGGGGCTAGGGTTCAGGCCCCTGCAATGTTGGGGGGGTGAGGTTCTGTGCCCCACCTCTGTTGACCCCCAAGTTCTCTCCTGATGGCCCGACTGCGACTGTGCCTGTCTTAGGTTGTTCCTTCCCTGAGGAATATTACCTGTCTCTGGCTAACCAGCCATCCTCCGGGGCCAAGCAGGGTGACGTGAGATTCAGTTCTGTCTCCTTGGTAGCCTATGCCCACATGGCCTCCATGCCCAGCACCTGCCTTGGGATCCCCTCGCCTGCTGGCGGGGCCCCAGCACTGATCACATATCTTGGGGAACCCGGGTTTCTTCTCCAGGGAAGGCTCAGTTTGCCCCACTGGGCGAGAGACAGATCCATGGCACCAGTCATCACGAGACTTCAGCCTCAACATGAACAGAGAGCTCATGCAACAGCTGTGACCAATTGAATTGTGAGAAGAGGGTCCCTCTTGGCCTAAAGGGTAAGAGGGACCAATATAGAATGCTCAGGTGCCTTCCAAGGAGGCCCTCTACACAATGAAAGGGATTAAATCCTTACATGTCATTTTTAAATTGCTGCCAGACATTCAAAGAATCAGTTAGTAAGTTTGCTTGGGATAATTGTATATTATGCTGTTGTAATTCTAAAATATCAAGAGATGTGTTACATTTGTCTCCAAGCACCAAACAGATGATTTTTAAAAATTATTTATTTATTTATTTATTTATTTATTATCCCGAAGGGTGTGAGGAACTATTATAAGTACTGGGGGTGATCCAAATCTGGGAAAAATTTTAATGACAGTGTAGAATAATATCATGTAAGGATATTCTTTGTTCTAGTCCATGGCAATTCCCTTTCAAACTGGCTATTTCTTTCTTTCTTTTTTTTTTTAATCTTTATTGTTCAGATTATTACAATTGTTTCTCCTTTTTTTCCCCCTCATATTTCCCCATCACCCGGTTCCCTCCCCCCCGTTTCTATTTCTTTTTATATAGACAAGGTCTTAGTTACATTTTCTGTACCTCTACCGGGGGCAAGTAGTGATAGTAGTGACACCCTTTCTTTGGTGTCCTCACAAGCCAGAAACCTCTTTTTAATTGTACATCCAAAGGGGCATTGTTTTGATTTTGTGTCATACAAAAGGGAAGCTGGGTGGAGACCCCTGTGTATTTATACTTTCTTGCCCCACCCATGGACCTCCTGGATGACCAAGGTGTTTGGTATTATTGGTCACTACATTAGTCAGGGGATCAGCCCGCGTAATGGGTCTTACCCATGAAGGGTCAGGAGCATAAGTCCAAAATACTTACCCTCTTGTCCCAGGTAAAATTACCGTACATCTGATGATTGCTAGCGTGGCTAGAAAGGCGTTCTTAGGCATTCTTGGGTTTCTGGTTACCTCACAATTTCTTCCCTGAGGTTTGATGTTCTGATTGATATTTCTCTGTTTCTGGATCTATTTTTCCCCCCATCAGTTTATGTTGTTCATTATATTCCACAAATGAGTGAGATCATGTGATATTTATCTTTCTCTGCCTGGCTTATTTCACTAAGCATAATGTTCTCCATCTCCATCCATATTGTTGCAAATGGTAAGAGCGCCTTTTTTTTTACCGCAGCGTAGTATTCCATTGTATAGATGTACCACAGTTTTTTTAATCTGTTTGTTTTCATTTTAGATATGACATTTTTATTATATGTTTAAGTGAAATATTTTGTTTCACTTTTTAGAGTCATAAGATGTTAATTTGCTTTTAGTACCTCATTCTGAGGATACTTTTCTTTGACTTTGTAGTAAATAACTTGATTTTTATACTTTTATTCTAGGTATTAAATAAAACTAAAGAATTTGAAGATGCAGTGAAAAAAGTTTTAAGAGATGTTAATTTAGATAATGATGTAGTTGTATCAGTCTTTGAAACAAACATCAGAGTTCTTGGGTAAGTATGTAAGACACTAAACCTATAATTTTAATAACAGAAAAGCTTAAGGTATACTATTTATTTCTTAATGGTAGTAAAGCAAGACATTTCTTATGCTTAAAAGATAAAAGTTGGGGTATTATGAAACAGGCTGTGAGAGGACTGTGCATTGAATCAGGCTCAGGTAGCAGCAGGTTTTGGAAATAGTTGCAAACTCAGTATACATCCTGTATATTGTTTAAAAGACTCAGTTGAATGTTTGCCTATTAGCTACATCACAGGTTTTTCACTAGCAATATAGTTTGCTAACCTTTGCCAGCACTTCTTCAAGCCAAATGAAACTAAATTTATAGGATTACCTTTCAACTACACAATTTGAAATACTCTTGGAACATTTAAAAATATGAATTAAAATATTAATTCAGATTTCAACACTATTCATTTGTATATTTAATGGTTACTTTTGTGTTGAACTCATTTTCTTTTGTCAAAGTAAGTCTGTTCAATTAAATTTAAGAAATAATTTTTAAAAGTTAAAAACAAATAGTTATGTACTAGCTTTTCTGACTTTATTAATCTGTTACATTTAATACAGAGTGGGGAGTTGTTTTTAATTTTTTTAATGTTATACTTAAGAGAGATAAAGATTTAATAATGATATAATTAAATTAGTTTAATTTTTTTTAAATTAAATTTGTCAAGCTTGTTAAAATAAGTGACTTCTTTGATGTTCTGTAAGAAAATTTTAGGCTTTTAAGAATGCCAAACACTTTACAACAGGTAGAACATCTGAATTTTTTTAATACTGGCTTCATAATTATAAAGGTTTGCCATAAATGAGTAGCTAGAGTTAGGTAAGAAATTAAGTTCTTTTGTGGTCTTTCCTTTTGTGTACAAAGTTGTTGATAACAAGACACCCACATCTTTTTTATTTTTTTTTAAAATATATTTTTATTGATTTCAGAGAGGAAGGGAGAGAGAAACATCAGTGATGAGAGAGAGAATCATTGACTGGCTGCCTCTTGCACGCTCCCTACTGGGGATTGAGCCTGCAACCCAGGCACGTGCCCTTGCCCAAAATGAAACTCTGGACCCTTCAGTCGACAGGCCAACTCTCTATCCACTGAGCCAAACTGGCTAGGGCAGCACCTATATCTTTTTAGGTGGTGACGTTCAAGTACCTGTAAGATGTGGGTTATGTTTCACCTCTGTGATTGCAGGGGTCTTCTGGGTGGACACTCATTGGCAATCATGCTGAAAGAAAAGGGCGAGTACATGCAATGGTACAATGATGAACTTCTGCAAATGGCAAAGCAATTGGGTTACAAGCTTTTACCAGCTTTTAATACTACCAGTGGCCTTCCTTATCCAAGAGTAAGTAATTCTGAAAAATATATACTTTATATTTTTTATATATAAAGTCTTTATATGCTACTGCCTTTGCTATTTAAAACAACAACAGTGATTTTTTGTGATTGGAGCCATTGTTTCTCTCCTGCTTGAGACGAGACAAGTGCTTTATAGCTAAATAACAAATTTATATTGACATTTCAGTTAATTTGGACTTGAGTGGTGTGAAAATTTAGATGATTTTAAACCTTTTATGTGTCACTGCATAACAGATTAGATTATGCTGCAGAGGGAAAAAACAGATGCCAGATTCAAATTTGGGTACTGAATGGGTGGTGCAGAAGATGCAGTAGAAGCAGTGAGAGTAGGTGAACTGTCCAGAGAGTTTAGAGAGAGGAGGGGAATAGGGAGCAAGTGGAGCGTTGAGGAGCGGAGTGTGCAGGGACATAGGGAGGAGAAGTACAAAGTAGTGTATGGCATCATAAAATCTTAAATAGAAAGCTTCAAAAGGAGATGTTCTAGAAAACATTAGAACTATGTGCAAAGAGCGCCTTAAAGATGTAACATGGTAGAATAAATGGAAAGAAGGATTCAGTCGATGAAAGTATAGGACCATTCATTTTGAAATTTCTTCTCCATTGGTTAAAGAGTCATTTGATGGTAGAGTCATTTGAAGGAGTTTCATGCCGCTCCCCTCCAAGAAAAAAGGTTATATTTAAAGCAAAGGGTTAGAAGCCTTCAAAGATAGAAAAACCTCTCTCTTCTGATTTATTTCATTCTTTATTAACACCATTACTCTCCCTCTTATCCAAATCAGACACCTCAGCCATTACCAAGCTCTGTTCAATTTTTTCTTATTGCTACTACTATAGTTGAAACCAATATCATTTCATTGTGAAGCTATTGTAAATACCTGTCTTACTCTTTTCTCTCTGGTTTATGCTTTAGAGACTTAAAAATTAATATTACTATAAAAACATTTTTATCAGATTATCCTCAGAAGTTTTATTGACTCTGTCTGTTGTACTAAATGCCTTAACTTTCAGAATTCCTTATGGTGTGGCAATAAACTTCCTTTCTAATGGTCTCTCGTACCCCGAACCTCAGTGAAATGAGTATTTCATTTCAAAACAATCTATTAGTGTTCCCTAAACTACCTGGGGTTTTACTTATTTATATTTTTCATTGCCATGCCGTTAAGCCTGCTATTCTATAACCTGGAATAACCCCTTTATCAATATAAATCAAATAAGACTAATTTCTTCCATCAAGAAGTCGATGACTAGAGATACAGCATGATACAGAGCAATGCTTTTCAAATTAGAGATGATAGCCCATTGATTTTACACACCCATATAGTGGATTGTAACCAACACTCCCCCCCCCCCCCCCCTTGAAACAAACTAGTATTAAATCTCTTATTTAAATTTCTAGTTTTTGATATTTTAAATAGCTTTTCTTTATACATGTCTTTATACTTATTTCTTCCTTAGAATAAATTACTAGAATAGGAAATAATAAGCCACAGAAATAGAGAATGCTTTTTAAGATTTTGGGCACTTATTGTCAATTGTTCTTCAGAAAGTTTCCACTTTTATAGTTCCTCAGTGTTGTATAAAAGTATATGTGTTATTGTACTGTTGCCATTAGTGTATATTATCATTCTTTTGTCAATTTAATGAGAGAAAAAATTGTAATCATCATTTTTTTGCAGTACTGAAGCCAACATAGCAACCCACTCCCCGTGTCTCACCTACATTCACTTTTGTTTTGTTGATATTGCCTGTCTCCTTGCTCAGATAGTCCTAGAGTCTGTTGATTGGCATTGTTAAGTTAATAGGCATCCCCAATGATTGGTTTCTGCAGTTTGGGAACATACTCGTGATGTTTTATATTTGATTTTTTGTTTTTATGCTAAATCATTGGCATATACTTACTTTTTGGTTATTTATTTGGACTATCGTAAAACATCCTATTTTTAATCAATTTCTGGTCAATTTAGATCTGGTTAATCCAGGTTTATACTGTAGTATCATAAAAAGACAGTATGGCTGTTTTTGAATTATAAAAAAGTACTCCTTTGAAAAAAAAGGTTTGTACTATTTGTTAGTCTGTTAGCAAAGTAGCGTACTCTATATTTCAAAACTTTTAAAACCTGAAAACAAAATTTTAATTTACTTTTAAATACATACCATGACTTAATCAGTGTTTTCTTTATGAAGAACTATTTAATATGGTACTGGTTTTTCACAGATTCTCAAATAAACCTAATTCTAGGGTTGGTCTAGTTCCCTATTCTTGTATTAATTAGTTCAAATGTCCCGCAAACAAAATTGTTACAGAAGTTATTTTCTCTGTGTAATTTTTACAGTGATATTAAGTTTCATTATCGTTGAGGAAGGAACTAAATGAAAACTTATTAACTCCATGAATATACTTCCCTAGATGTTAATTGTAAAGTCACAAAGATCAACAGATGGAATTTCAATGTTTAGTTGTTTGTGAATTATTTTCATATTTTGATAAGAAGTGTTGATTGAAAAATTTTGTCTTATCTAGGAATCATTGTCTTTTGATAATTGGTAATAATCACCTTATGATTTTATTTAGATTAATTTAAAGTTTGGTATCAGAAAACCAGAAGCTCGGACAGGAACTGAGACCGATACCTGTACAGCATGTGCAGGTACCTTGATCCTTGAGTTTGCTGCTTTAAGTCGATTCACAGGAGCAACAATATTTGAGGTTTGCTTTTCATAGTCTTTGCTCTCCTGGGTATTGGGCATAACTAATTTTATATCTTTTCTTCATTGGCCAACTATTAGGATTATCAATCAAAAAATTACTGTTATTTTAGTGAACTTTTGTCTAAATTTTATCACAGTCTTTGTCAGAAAATATAGAAGTCATTGTGAGGTAAATGTATTAAACACAATTTTTCATATGAACACTAGTTGATTTATTGACTTCTCTCACAAAGTTACATGCTATTTAAAAAGTGGAGCTGAGCCCTGACCGGTTTGGCTCAGTGGATAGAACGTCGCCTGCGGACTCAAGGGTCCCAGGTTCAATTCCGGTCAAGGGCATGTACCTTGGCTGCGGGCACATACCCAGTGGGGAGTGTGCAGGAGGCAGCTGATCGATGTTTCTCTCTCATCGATGTTTCTGGCTCTCTATCCCTCTCCTTTCCTCTCTGTAAAAAATCAATAAAATATATTAAAAAAAAAGTGGATCTGAAATGCTTGTTTGTTTCAAAGATGGTGTACAAACTTGTCTCCTCCAATTTTCTAAATAAGAGATTCTAAGGAGATTTTCACTTTGAATTTAAGTGACAGAAATTATTTTATCAAATGCATTTAATTATGCAGGAAATTAATACACTTCAATAATACATGTGTGTGAATGTGAACTTGTACTACAAGAGTAAATGAATCTGGATGGTTTCAAAGTGAGATCACTGCCACTAAATAGCATTTTTAGAACCATTCTTTTTAACTAGATTTGATTGGCGGAAAAAGAGCCAACATTTGGCTTGGAAGGAAATTTAACATATATTATTAATTGTTATCTTGGGAATTTTAGGTAATCCTTAAAGTATGCTATGGGCCTTTGATTTTTGTTTCTTTGTTTCCTGTTTTCCAGAGACATGAAGTTATTCAAGTATGCTTTTCCTCTTTTTAATTACAGGAATATGCAAGAAAAGCTCTTGATTTTCTCTGGGAAAAAAGACAGCGAAGTAGTAATTTAGTAGGTGTGACCATAAATATCCATACAGGAGATTGGGTTCGAAAAGGTATGTAAGTTGGCTTTTTCAAATCAAGCTTCTACATCAGTGATTCCCAATGTGGGGTACAACCCCACAGGGGAGCAATTTGGTTTTTAAGGGGGACAACTCGAGAATGAGTTATTAACAGTAATTTTTTTTTTGCATTTCTTTTGGTTCTAAGGGCCTCATACTAGTATACAGTATATAAATATATATTGTGACATATTTATGCATTTCAGTTCTCTATTATATGTTTTGGAACTTTATTTGCTACTAGTAGCCCATTTGCAGGAAAAATCCTGCAAGCGGCCGCTGCGGCCGCCGCGCCTGCACCTGCGCGCCGCTGCCACCCGCCCCGCTCTGCCCCACTCCGCCCTGCCCCGCCCCGCCCGGGCTTTCCCTCTGGCAGCCATCTTGCTTTCTGCTTTTCCTCCGTCTTCCTTCTAAGTTGTCTTCAGTCTTCACTCCTCCCTCCCTCAGCATATGCAAATTAACCGCCATCTTTGTTGGGTAATTTGCATACTCACCCTGATTGGCTGGTGGGCGTGGCTTCGGATGGTGGGCGTGGCTTGGGTGTAGCGAAGGTGCAGTCAATTTGCATATTACTATTTTATTAGGTAGGATTTTTTCATATCACTTCATTACTATCTTTTTAACAATTTCTTAGTGATTTCTTCCTCAGTACTTCAACTATCCTTTCGTTCTTTTATTTTTCTCTGTCATGGATACCATGTTCTTTGGAAGCTTGTTTAGACCGAGTTAATGGCCTTTTAGGCTCCCTCCACGTGAATAGGAGTTCACTTTTTGAATAATAAGAATTATATGTCACAGAGGGGGCATCAGGATTTTAGAGATGCTTAGGTGGGGCATGGCCAAAAAAAGGTTGGGAACCACGGCTCAATATCCTTAGAATGGTTGAGAAATAAAGGATTTTCATTTGTTAAGTTCTTTGGGACAGTATAAAGCAGTGTTTCTCACAAGAATCCTGGAATTTTCACTAATTAGACTGATTTTCTTCTTTGGTGTGCCAAATAATAGCACACATTTTCTAGGTGATTTAGTGTTCTATTTCATACCTTAATGGATTTAGCATTAAAGATAGAGAGTATAGTTGAAACAGTAGAACTAATTTGAGAACCTTAGCCATCAGAATACCTTAGCCATCTCACATGAAGGTATAGTTAAGTGGAAATCTGTATTTAACAATGTTTTTAATTCTTATAAAATTATTTTGAATTATGAGACAAAGCATATAACAATGTTATATGAGCAAACAGGATATAGGAATGTATAAAGAATATGATTTTATCTTTATATGACACCTTGATAAAATAAACATAGATGAATGGAAATATATTAGAATATTCCTAATAAGGTTATCTTGTTTACATATTTTTCTATTTCCCAAAAGGATTATGTTGTTACATCTAAAATAAAAAATATTCCTAACCGGTTTGGCTCAGTGGATGGAGCGTCGGCCTGCAGATGGAAGGGTCTCAGGTTCAATTCCGGTCAAGGGCATGTACCTTGGTTGTGGGCACATCCCCAGTGAGGAGTGTGCCGGAGGCAGCTGATCGATGTTTCTCTCTCATCGATGTTTCTAATTCTCTATCCCTCTCCCTTCCTCTCTGTAAAAAAATCAATAAAATAAAAAAATAACTGCCTATAATTAAATAAAAATAGAATTATTAATTAGAACATATTAAAATTATTCACTCTATTCAGTATTGTATAAAATTTTTCTAAGTTTTATCTAAATGGTTTCTGAAACAAATCTGAATCCTGGCTTTAGAATTCTGCAATTTCTTTTTATTCTTTTACTTGCCTTGTAACGCAGGTGCAAATTAATCATTAATCATTAAATAATTTTAAATTAGTTTTAATTATTGGCTTATGACACTCTCATCATTGGTCTATGCATGGCCCATTTTATTTAGTCATTTTTTAATATGTAACAAGCACCCACAAATGGATCATTGATTACAAAAGCAACTTGCTTGACAACCTGTTACTTCTGCATATGATCCTTGACTCTTCATACCTCTGCAATATATTTGGACTTATTTATACTATCTTTATTATTTCAGTGTGTCCCACCTTTTGTTTCTCTTTAATTCTTTTGTTTTTTTAATTGAACCCTATAATTGTCTCCCAGTAAGACATGAACTTTAGTATGCTCTCCTATCCCTTTGTCTCCTCCCAACTCCACTCCATAATCCCTCTTTATGTTGATATCATACAGATAATGCATTCTTATTCATTATGAATGAATACCTTTACTCTTTTCTCTTTGGTCTGACTCCCTCTTTCTCTAAAGATAAACTTTATTAAGATATTTGGTCACTTATACTTTGAGCTTTTTTTTTTTTTATCCTCACCCGAGGATATTTTTTTCATTGACTTTTAGGGAGAGGGGGAAGAGAGAGGGAAAGACAGAGAGAAACATCAATGTGAGAAAAAAACATTGATTGGTTGTCTCCTACATGAGCCCCAACCAGGCCCCAGGCTGAGGAGGAGCCTGCAAGCAAGGTATGTGCCCTTGACCAGAATTGAACCCGGGACCCTTTGGTCCACAGGCCTATGCTCTATCCACTGAGCCAAACCGGCTAGGGCTGGTCACTTGTACTTTGTATATTACTTGCAATATCTCTTAGATCTGTCTCTATTTTTTTTTTTCTGATATTTATCCTACTGTTTTCAGTAGCTTTAAATAACTTCTGAGGCCTTATATGCCTAACAGTAATTTTATGCTTTCACATTTGAGTGACAGTTGAGCTGGATATAATTTTCTGTTTAAGTTCTTTTCTTTCAAAGAAGTCTTTGAAAATACACCTCTATTGTCTTCTTATATCCTGTTAACAATCTGATATTATTCTGATTTTTATGCCCTTTTATATGATCTATTCTTTCTGAAAGAGGAAGAGTATCAAACCAAAGAGAAATTTCTAAAAATGTTGTTATAATTTTAGATGTAGAATTTTCTCATTTTGGTATTCTGTGGACCCTTTCTATTTAAAATCTTTGTTTTTAATTTATGAAAAATTGATGCTTATTTTTTAGATATTTTATCCTTTTCATTTTTACTTATCTCTTTTTGTAGTTCCTGTTATCAAAATCACTTCTATTTGTATCCTCCATATATCTTAGCATATGTGTATATGTATATTTTTTATGTTTATCAGTTTTATGTCCCATCTATTACATTATTTTAACCGCTTTGTATGTATTTTAAAGTGTCTATTTTTTTATTGATTTCAGAGAGGAAGGGAGAGGGAGATAGAGATAGAAACATTAATGATGAGAGAGAATCATTGATTGGTTGCCTGCTGCATGCCCCCTACTGGGGATCGAGCCTGCAACCCGGGCAAGTGAACTCACCGGGAATTAAACCATGACCTCCTGGTTCATAGGTCAGTACTCAACCACTGAGCAATACTGACCGGGCAACTGTTATATATTTTATTTCATATATTTCTGCTCAATTAAAAATTTTTTCTTATTTTGTATTGTTAATATCTTCCCTATCACTTTTAGATGTTTATTAGGCTAATTTAAATTTTTTGGTTTGCTATTCTATTTTTTTTTCTGACATACTCTTACTCTAGTATTCTCTTGTTCTTTTTAAGGTCATGTTTCTTAAATGTTTTGGACCTATAAGTTCATATTTCCTTCTCCCCTACTTTGAGGCAAGGTCAAATCCCAATTTCTATCTAGCTCAGTGGTTTTAGGCTTGAATTCTAAGAAGCTTTTAGAAATACCGATGCCTGGAACCATAGAGATTGTGATTCAATTGCCCTGGAGTGTGCCCTGGGTATAGGGATTTCCAAGATTGTAAATATAATTTAGATTTTAATTCACTTGCCTTAGGAGTTTGGAGGGGAAAGGTAGGGAAGAGAATGTCTAAAGTTATTTTCTGCCTCATTTGTTCAGCTCCTTCTGCAGGGCTTCTGTGCTGCCCTGGTTTTACCCCTGAGGATACCTGGAGCATAGATCTGACTCGCAGCAGGTGTGGGAGGAGACATTGTGTCTTAAGGCCATGGTAGGAGAGAAGCAAGAGCGAAGCTCCAACAGTGTCCCTCCTCTTTGATCCTTCCGTAGCCATGCCTGGCTGCCTCCACTCCAAGCCAAAGCCACCCCCGCCCCTCTTCCCCATCCCCACCCCTTGCCACCAGGTTTCATACTTTTCTTGTTACTTTTCCTTTTTGAATCTCTATGAAATTCTTGGAGGAAGAAGCCAACAATCAGTACTAATTTTAGCAATTAGGATGGATACATCCAAACAGTAGCTTTGTTTACGTACCTATTATAACTGTAAACATTGGTCTTCCTGATTAAGGGTCTGATAAAAAAATACATAATTAGTGATTCCTCTTTGGAGTTCCTCACTGAGAAAATGAGCTTAAAATGTTCTTAAAACTAGTGTTTCCTGCTTTTCAGTAAGAATTTTGTAAACCATTTTGCAAAGTAGCATTTTTTAACATATAAACTATGAACAAAAGAACAATTATTCATATAATAGGGTTAATATTTCTGTAAATGTGTAATTTTTACTTTAAACAGTTTCATGTTTAGATTAATTTTTCATTCTGAGTGTACTAGTACCCTCAGTGGTACTATATAAATAATTTTTTACTAGTTTAATGAAGAATTATATATGTGTTTTCCATAGATAGTGGAGTTGGAGCTGGCATTGATTCCTATTATGAATATCTGTTGAAAGCTTATGTCTTGCTTGGAGATGACAGTTTTCTGGAAAGATTTAATACAGTAAGTTGATCCAATTTTGTATTAATTTTAGAGCCAAGTTAATTTGAGTGCCAGATTTTGATAGAAACTCAATTATTTGAGTTATATTCTGAAAAATAATTATTTCTAAATGTGTTGTAGTAGGTTTTTTGCCAGTATTCCCTGATGATATTGGTCAGGTACAGGGTAAAAGCTATACATTCAAAAATTAGTTTACAAAGTAGTTTTATTTTCATCTCTTATCAGAAGATTTCAAGACCTGCCAGTAAGTAATATCTAATATTTTATGCAAGGAAGAGAATTTATTGGAATAAATTACTTGTTAGCTTCTTCCTTCTTTTTTTTTTTTTTTTGAAATTTTGGAAATTTGGCATAGTCCTTGATCACACCAAGCATGCAGGTTTTTGGAAACTTAGAGAAATTAGTAAGTATTCATTTCAAAAGCAGGTCTGTAAGTCTCAAGTCTAGATCAGAGCCACAGGCTTATTTTTAGGGGAGAAGGAGCGTATTATTGAACCTGATTGGATCACCTTTGTCTGTAATTGAAGGAAACTGAAATTAGTACAGCAAACTCATCAATTTTATCACTGTATTCTTTTTGAAATAATTTACCAGTTCTTTGCCCACCCATCAGTTTATTCACATTGTTGTGAGACAGTATGATATAGTAGTTAAAAGTATGGCAGTTTTCCTTCCTGGGTTTAAATCCTGGTCGTACAACTGGTTTTGTGACTTTGGGAAAATAACTTTCCATGCTTTGTCTCTGTTCCTCACCCACAAAATGTGAGTACGATCACTATTTATAGAGTTTTGGGTAGGATTGAATGAGTTGATGCATATGGTGTGATTAAATAGTAGATGAGTTAGGGTAAAAAACACTGGTAAGTGTCCCAAATAAGTCTTTATTTGGATTATAACAGCATTCTCTTGAGGTAAATGAGGACAGATCATTTTTTTTTTGGCTCATTGTCATTCATTGACCCTTAACAGTTCAAATTGTTATTACAGCTGAGAAATGACTAGCAGAAAATAGAAGCCAAAGAGTTTTTAAGAGCCTAAGAGACATAGTAGACCGTAAGAGCAGCAACGGTGATTAGATTCATTAATTTGGGTAGTGGTGGGCACTAGAATATTATTTTAGCTGAGAAGGGCCCAAACTTTCTAGACACAGGAGAAAACAAAACTAATTCTATTAATCTAGAAGCCTGTAACTATATTTCAAGAGGATGTAAGAGCATGCTTGGGCCACAAGAGTACTAACCCTGGGCTAATCCCTCAGGATAGCCATGTTCAGATCTACTTCCCAGAGGGTCCCATATTGACTATAGTCTTTAATGTTCTGCATCAGAGTTAAAGAACACAGGGGAGTATATACAATATATTTTAGAAAGATTCCCATCTAAAATAATTTAAATATTTACATAATGATGTCATATGTTTATTTATGAATCCAGGTTTAATTCCATTACAGTACTATTTAATGAAATGCTGTGTTTAGAATAGCTCATCTCTTTTCATCTCCTTTCCTGAACACATTGTGATCTTTTAGCACTATGATGCCATCATGCGGTACATCAGCCAGCCCCCTTTGCTACTCGATGTGCATATCCATAAGCCAATGCTGAATGCTCGGACTTGGATGGATGCTTTGCTTGCCTTTTTTCCAGGTCTGCAGGTAAAAAAAGCCCAGTAACTCTGTTTTCCTAATATAAAAGTAAAATGATTATAACTAAGTGCATTTTTAATCTCTAAATTTGAATTACCAAACAGACTCACATTTCAAAATTGTATTAATCTACATTTTCCAGTTTATAAAATGATTGTAAATTAAAAAATCAACTCATGTTTTATTAGGCAATTTTGTTGTTATGTTTATTTCTAGGTCTTAAAAGGAGATATTAGACCTGCTATTGAAACTCATGAAATGTTATATCAAGTGATTAAAAAACACAATTTTCTACCAGAGGTAAGCAAATAATCTTTGGAATTCTAATTCACATATACTATAAATTGCTAATTTAAAGGTAGAAAATGTCATCTTCAAGGTTGACTATTCTTTCCTGTTATATTTTCCTGTTTAAAAAAGAGGAATTTAAATATATTTATTTAATTTCTTTTTAGTCTACACAGTATTTTGTATGTTTATGCTTCATGTATTCAGAGAAGTCTAGTTTATAGTAATTCTGACATTTTATTGATTTTATGTTAAGAAAAATACTCCAAATTAGTAGTTCTCAACCTTTGCTAATCCATGACATTCCGTATTATTACATTCTAACTTTTACACATACCCACCAGGGAAACCTTTTTACTTTTTATTTTCTAAAGCTTATATTATAGAAATGATATACATTGAATATACTTTTGCTGATCACACATGCTTCCTGGAAATATAGGGAATCACAACTCTTACTCATACAGATTGACAGTTATTCTGCATGGCTTTTATACATTGTATCAGTAATATTCTTTTTAAAAATATATATATTTTATTGATTTTTTACAGAGAGGAAGGGAGAGGGGTAGAGAGTTAGAAACATCAATGAGAGAGAAACATCCATCAGCTGCCTCCTGCACACCCCCTACTGGGGATGTGCCTGCAACCAAGGTACATGCCCTTGACCGGAATTGAACCTGGGACCCTTCAGTCCACAGGCCGACGCTCTATCCACTGAGCCAAACCAGTTAGGGCAGTAATATTCTTGCTAGCTTCTTGTGGCAGGATTTTAATAACATACTTTTTGGCTTTCCTGAAATTTACCATTGAAAACTTCCAAATTCATCTATGGCCTTGTTCATGCCCCTGCTTATTCATTGCCCTCTGTGAGATTATCTAAGCATTCCAACAATTTAGAATGCTTTCTAAAGTGTTTGTTTTATAAAGTAGAGTTTTATTAGCCTTCAGGTGAGTAGGACTGAGTACTATATTGTAGAAAATTCATATTCACTCAGAATAAGCTAAGGTTTCAACTAAATACATGCTATCACAAAAGAAATTTTACTTGGTTCTCGTAAGGGTTTTTGTTTTCCTCTAAGTCAGTTGGCTTTGTTATTGAATACATTTCAAGTGAGACTAGTTTTATTTTTAAATAATGCCTTTCTTATTCCACAGAGGATTTGAGGTTGTTATAAAAGAAAGCATATGCTAAAATAGAAATATGAGAACTAAAGACTTAATAACTAAGAGAAAAAGCGGAAATAAGGAAAAAGAAAAAAACACAATAATGTGGTACCACCAGGACCGATGTAGTGTCATTACTAGTTTCATAGTTTTTTCTAAGCTTCCTAGTAGCCAAAATGATAATTTTAAAAATAATTTCATTTAATTGGTAAAAATAGGAGCTTAGCAAAAACAAATTGTGATTTTAAGCAATGAAAAATTTCATTTTATAAATGAAAATTGTTATCAGTATTTCAATTCTTTTTACTTGCTTATGATCTAATTTATATATCTAAACCCACTTGTTTATTATTTTTTAATCACATTTTTTTTCTTGTCTATTTGAATTTGTTGTGTTCAGGCATTTACCACAGATTTTAGGGTACATTGGGCTCAACATCCTTTAAGACCGGAATTTGCAGAAAGTACCTACTTCTTGTATAAAGTAAGCTAATTTACATTCCTTTTTGCTGTTTAAAAACCGCCCCCTGCTGTTATATATCTTACTATCTTATAATAGTAATTGGGTTTTCAAAGACCTTTTTAAATATTATAGTGGTTGGATATATCATGGTTCTTAATCATCTAGCTCATAGAGTTATTAAAAGATGCAAGAATCAACACCTAAGTTTTTTATGCCTTTTAATGATATTTATGTAAACATTTCTTTAAAGAGAAATTTATATTCTAGAGCTGCTTTCTAAAGCATATCTCTTGCCTTCTTTTAATCAGGAAAACTTTGAGGGCATTAGAAATTTAAAGGCTAAGATATACAGTTGGATGGCTTTCCAATTGTGTGTTTAATAATTCTGTAAAGCATAGTCTATGGCTTATTTTCAGAGCGAGGTTCTGTGTAACGTGTGTTCTAGTGCCTGACACCTAGTAGGTGCTCAATAAATAGGTGATGAATGTATGGTAATATATAAGCTACATACGTGTGTATGCATCTGTCTATCTATCTATCTATCTATCTATCTATCTATCTATTCATTCTCCTTTTTAATAGGCTACAGGAGACCCTTACTACCTTGAAGTAGGGAAAACACTTATTGAAAACTTAAATAAATATGCTCGAGTGCCTTGCGGATTCGCTGCCATGAAGGATGTTCGCACTGGAAGTCACGAGGACAGGTAAAACAATTCCTAAAAATACGACTACTAGTTAGAATTCAGATACACTTAATGCTTTTACAAAGAGTATTTGAAGATGCAAACCTTACTTTGTTGTGTTTAATTTAAAACTCGAATAGGCTCAGTTCTAATTGTTTGAAAAGTTTGTATTTTTATCATAGTGCCTGACATGTGGGTGCTCAAAGTATTTTTTAAAAGATGAATAAATGTTGTTAAATATCAGAACCTTGATATTAGGAGTATTAGGAATATTGAGGTTTTAGTTTCCTTTGTTAATAGTTTTTTTATATTATATAAACTGTTAGAAATTATCAAGGTGATACTGAATGATCTGGATTATTTTTCTTCAGACAAGAATTGCACAAAAAACCAATATCATGGTTAATGTGTGTATTCTTATTGGTTGCTGATTTGGAGGGCTGGGAAAGACCATTGGCAGTTTCTATTCATTGGATACTTAGATAGATGTAGATGGCACGAAGTACTCAGGATATAAAAAGCACGCTTTGGTTAATGTGACATTCCCTGGCATTCCAGTTATTCCAAGCTCACTTATTTGTTTTTTGTTTTTAAATATATTTTTATTGACTTCAGAAAGAGAGACAGCGAAACATCAATGATGAGAGGATCATTGATTGGCTGCTCCTGGATGCCCCACCCTGGGGACTGAACCTGCAACCCATGCATGTGCCTGGACTGGGAATGGAACCATGACCTCTTGGTTCATAGGTCGACACTCAACCAGTGAATCACACTGGCTGGGCTATCTGGTTACTTTAACTGTTCAGAACACATCTCTGAAAGAATAGTAAAGCTTGTTTGCTCATTTGTTTAGCAAATACTCATTCCAGAAATATTTATCAAGGTGTCTTATGCACCAATTATACTGGTTTTTGAGGATTACTGATATAGAAACATTTACTTCCTGTCATGAATCACTGAGGACAGGCAGATAAACAGGCTTTAAAACATTGGGTAAGTGCTACAGAACATATTAAAGGGACATGAAATATAACTTGGGGTGTGATAGTCACTGAAAGGTTTCTGTGTCATGAAGGATGAGCAAGAAGTAGAGAGAAGAGAGCGGTAGAAGGAGTTTCGGGCACTGATACTGGAGGTAGATGAAAATAGACTCAGCATCTACTCAGAGTTGTCCCTTAGTCCTTTACTCAAAGTATTTAGGTAATAGTTACTAGTAATTAGGTCTGGGACCTCCTTCCTGAGCATAGCTGATGGATGAAGAATGGATAGGTTTCTGTGAAAGCAGGCATATAGATAACAAACAGCAAGTAATGAAAGCAGATAGTCTATGTATTTATCTGTAGCATTTATTGACTGCTTCCTACAGTCCAAGAAAGCAGATAGTCTATGTATTTATCTGTAGCATTTATTGACTGCTTCCTACAGTCCAAGCACTCTCCTAACTAAGAACTTTGGATGTTTAACTCATTTGATGTTTACAACAACCTTCTGATGTGTAATTTCTATTATAATCTTCATTTTATAGCTTAAGAAATGAAGGCACAGAAAAGCTAGGGAACTTGCCCTAGGTCATACAGTTAGTAAGCTTAAGTTAATTCTAGTCAAGGCAGGTTGGCTTTTTAATTAATCACTGCCTGCCTGCCAGGCACTGCACTTAAACTTGAGGATGGAAAGATTTATCAGAATCAGTGAAGAAAGTAGTGTGTACAGAATTAATCACAACCATGTGATAGGTGCTACAGTAGAAGGAGGTTGAGGAATTACAGAGAATTACATGGCATTGTTTCTGGACCTCTCATCACTGCCTTTACTCCTTTTTGATTGTATTCCAGTATATAAGTGTCTATTAAAAATCACGTCCAGAATTAACCAAACTCAACAGGTGCCTGGCACAACAGCACTGTTACCATCTGAATTCAGGCAGGAGATTGTTCATTTTCTAAGGGGCTGAAGGGCTTACACTTCCTATGCAATTGAGGATCACTGCTTTTTCTTTGACTCACTCATGGCAGTATGTACCTCTCTGATGCATTGGCCTAACAAAAGGTTGAAAACTACTAATCTTAATGTTTTATTATTAGATGTGCTTTAGGGTTTTTTTGTTTTGTTTTTTTTTTTAGCAACTTTATCATGTTCAACTCACCGTGAACTTGTGGCTAGTTGACCTCAGACACTTAACTATGACCTGGTGACAAATGGGTGTTCTCCACCCTGCTCTTGAGCAAATGACTTTTTTTTTTTTTTTAGTGTAAACTTAGAACTTTATACTCATCCCAGCAAAAGTTTATATTTGTTGAAAGAGAGCTTGAATCTCATCTCAGTCATCTAATGTATTAGCTAATCTACCTGTATTTAGTGATCTGCAGTGTCGATGAACATGCCTTAAAAATTTGGGGGGCAGAATGTTGGATAGGACCACGACTTCATGGCATGGCATTTGAGAGCTTTTCATTACACGCTCTTTGCATTTGGCTGCCTCCTCACTGCATATCTCTCAGTGCTGTTGTCTGGCTCACCAGTGTCCACACGTCCACAGTTTTCCAAATGGAAAGATCTATATTTTACTAATATTACATGATCACTGGAAAGAATTTAAGTGGCAAAAAAAAGAAAAAGAAAAAAAAAGAAAATCTTTCCTAAGACACTTTCCCTCCTTGCCCACCCTAAGATACCACTGTTGGCAATTTGATAAACAGTCTTCCAGAAATTTTTTAAAATTTTTATTTATTGATTTTTAGAGACAGGAAGGGCAGGGGGAGGGAGAAAGAGACAGAGAAACATCGATTTGTTGTTCCACTTATTTATGCATTCATTGACTCTTATATGTGCCCTGACCAGGGATAGAACCCACAACCTTGGCATATAGGGACAATGCTCCAACCAACTGAGCTACCCACCAGGGCAAGACATTTTAATGCCTGTGTGTTATGCATTTGTGTACATGTTTATTGTTTTTAATATAGGTTAGATATATAAGATACCCAACTTGCTAGCTTTATGCAACTCATACCTAGTGATCTTACCATGTCTCTATTCTTTTCCAAGTATTTCAAATGTTTCTGTTTCGTAGACAGTTCTAGAATTTGTCAAAAACCAACATCCTGCTCATGAGTCTATAGTTCTCAAGCTAGCATTTGCTTGTGATAATAATTGTCAGTCCTTCAGAAAATATTAAGTTATGACAGGTGTACTCAGGTTGACAGGGAACTATTTTATCTGTTCTTTAAAGATTAACATCTAAAATGTTCAAAAAGGTTTTGACAGGTGACAGATGAGTTATTATTCCAAAGTAAAACGTCATTTGTAGGTAGGAAAAAGAATAATTGCTCTATTTCTGAGCTCATATTTATGCCAGGTGCTATGCTAAACAATGGACATAAAATCTCTTATTTAGTCTTTACCCCAGTGCTAGGTGTTAATGATTATTATGTTCTTTACAGAAGAACAAACTGAAGCTCACAGTCCTTGTATAATGTCCCCGTGGTTACACAGCTAGTCCGTGGATGCTCTTTTCTGTTTCCAAAGCCCATGTTCTTGACCACTATGTCCCATGGCCTCTCCACTTCATTCTTTAGTAATGCTGGTAAACTTGATTTCAGTTTATTAGATGTTTATTGAGTGCATTCTGTGTGCCAGGAATTGCGCTTGGCCAGAGGTCTGAAACTATGCATTCTGTCCAGTATGGTACAAGTTATTTATTATTGTCAAAAATTAGATGCTTTGTGAGGTGGTAAATTGATTAAATTTCATGTTACTATAACTCCATCTAACAGCTATGTTCTTTTGCTCTTTTTCTGCCACTTTTAATTTTATTACAACTTTTAAAAATTGCTTATTAAAACATTACAACATTAAATAGTAAAGTCACATATGTCTGTCCCCTTTATTTTTCATATTCTCTTCCTGACAGGTATGTAAATATTTACAAAGTTATACTCCATGAGATTTTGTGTTGTAACTTTTTTCATGAAACTTTTTGTAAATGATTCCTTTACCTTTAATGCCTTTTTAAATTATCACTTAAATGGATGCAGAGTAAACTCTATCAAAATTGTATTACTTCATCCCCTTCAATTAATATAAATTAAGGATTATATCAGGCGTCCTCAAACTTTTTAAACAGGAGGCCAGTTCACTGTCCCTCAGAGCGTTGGAGGGCCGGACTATAGTTTAAAAAAAACTATGAACAAATTCCTTATGCACACTGCACATATCTTATTTTGAAGTAAAAAAACAAAACGGCAAAAACACCCGCATGTGGCCCGCGGGCCATAGTTTGAGGACGCCTGGATTATATGGTTCTCAGCAGTAAAGTTTACCTGCATTACCTCCTGACTGTTGGTTCTCTATAGAAGAAATGGAAAACCCTCGCTCCTTGGAAGGCCAGTAGGAAGGTTTTGTGTGCAGTATTGGCAAGATCTAGTGTACCTCTGTGGTAGGCAGGCACACTGGTCTTTTCGTTTCTTTGGAAAATGCTTGGCGAGTCAATGCCATTACCACCAGGGGATAGATGTAGTCTATAGTTCCTTGGACATCTAAGTTAGTGTAATATATCTGTTGACCTGGACTCTGACTTTCAGATAGTTGGTATTAGGATATTTTTATATTCTTAGATTTATTTGTAACCTCTTATTTTAGAATGGATTCTTTCTTCTTGGCTGAAATGTTTAAATATCTTTACCTGTTATTTGCGGATAAAGAAGATATTATTTTTGACATAGAAGATTACATATTCACAACAGAAGCTCATCTGTTACCTCTCTGGCTCTCTACTACAAATCAAAGCATCTCTAAGAAGAGTACAGTAGGTTATGTTTTTTAATCAAATGTCTTACTCTCTTACTTACTTTCCTGTGTTTGTTTTATTTTTCCCAAGTGAAAAGTAATCCATGACTAGAATTCAGTAAATGTAGTATGGGAGGAGGAAAAGTACACTTGATGTTTTCTTATTTTGTTTTTTTTTTATGACATCCTATATACTTACATTTTATTTAAATTTTTCTTTGAACAAACTATAATGCTAAGTAAAAAAAATACTTTTATTCACATAACATTCTTTTACATTGTAGACTTCAGAATATATAGAACTGGATGACAGTAATTTTGATTGGACTTGTCCAAATACTCAGATTCTCTTCCCTAATGATCCATTGTATGCTCAGAGCATTCGTGAACCCTTGAAAAATGTGGTGGATAAGAGCTGTCCAAGAGGCGTCATCAGAGTGTAAGATATCTTATTTTATATTTGTTAATATCAGACTTATTCTTAATAAAGGAAAGAGAACATAAGGGACATATAACAGTAGACATTCACTTAGACCAAAAATATTGTAGTTATTGCTGATTAAAATAAAATAAAAATTATTAGTAAAGTTAGATAGCAAATTTTATTCTGTGATGCCTTATTATTATGGAAATTTTCTATTTTTTGTTTAATGAACTGAATAATAGTAGTCAATGGGCAGTTTTCAACTTGTGTAGCTCATTTATGGAATAGTTTCATCAAATATTTCCATATGTCTTATATATGTAGAAAGTATTTTTCCTTTTACATGCAGTGTGTGTAGTGCAAATATATGTTTTGTTTTTTGATGTACTTATTCTTGGTTGTTAAATTTTTGCCTTAATTAATTCATTTTCTTATAAGTACTTAAATTAGAAAGGCCATTACTAGGAAATAAAAAATTTAAGTGAATGTTATAATTCACTGATATAACTATTGTTTTGCTTTTAAAATGCAGACAGAGAAATCTGGTTTTTGAGAAAGAAATCAGTAGTAACAAATCTCAACCCAACCTATTCTGTATTTTCAAATGGTTATAATTTTGTTGACTAATACTAACTTATTGATAATATACATGATTTTATAACTGTAAAATATTATTTGAAACCTATACCACTTACTAGTAACCTAAATTATATGGAGGAAAATACCTATTTCCAGTTACTCCATTTTCACTAGTTCTAAATCTAGCAGTTTTGCAAGTATCTAACATTATTTCTATTTGCTTTATGTTTCTCTCCCATTCTGACTTAAGTTTTTTAAGCCTTGCTTATAATTACTTTTAGCAGAGAGGAGAGTTTCAGGAGTGGAGCTAAACCCCCGCTGAGAGCCAGAGATTTCATGGCCACTAACCCTGAGCATTTAGAAATCTTGAAGAAGATGGGGGTGAGTTTGATTCACCTCAAAGATGGGAGAGTCCAGTTGGTTCAACATGCAATCCAAGTAAGACATTGCTGTATTAATTAGATGCAACTCTGCTCTTTTTAGTCTTATAAGCTTTCATAAGATAATGACATTGGGCTTTTTAAAAACTTTTAATGTATGGTTTAAAGTTAGGGAGTCAAAATTTAAGGACTTGAAAATACGTTGGTAAGCCAACTAATTCAACCCTTCATAGTATAGATCAATTAAATCATGAATAGGCTGGGCAATTTGCTTAAGGTAATAAAGGTAAATACAGGACTCAAGTCTAAGTTTTCTGTTTCTCAGTCCCTTGTCTTTCCACTGTTTTTATTTAGAGCATAATCTTAAATGGTAATAATTAGTTTTAATATTTATATTTTACATTATTTTATTTTCCAAAGAGCTACTGAATCTAAGTATTTTATTCACTGTAGAAATCAAAATTTACATTTATCTGTCTACTCCTAGAAAACATAACATGTCTTTTGGGGAAATTTTTATTGATTTTTGCTTTAAAAGTTTTCATAACATGAGGTCTTTAAATTATTTCAACCTAGACTCATAATCAGGTATCCCTAAATCTCAAATTTAAACTTCCCACCACCTTACCTCCCTCTCAGATTTCTGTTTCATTTCTGTTCTTTCCACATCCATTCTTCCTTAAAGAATATTCTGCCTGTTTCCTTATGTTTCATTACCCTCACTCCTCAGTAGTGGGAGTGGCATCTCTAATGGCATTGCTAACATAAGTGTCACTCAGTGGCCTCCTAATCCTCATGTGATTGAATTTTTCTCTCTAACAGTTGACTGCCCCCTATTTATTTTTTAAAAATATTTTTAAAATTGACTTTTAGAGAGAGAAACATCAATGTGAGAGCAAGACATTGATTCGTTGTCTCCTGCAACACCCACCAGGGGACTGAACCCACAACCCAGGCATGTGTCCTGACCGGGAATTGAACTGGCAACCTTTTGGTACATAGACAACGGCCAGTCAACTGAGCCACACTGGCCAGGGTTTGACAGCCCTGTTTTTAAATATATTTTTATTGATTTCAGAGAGGAAGGGAAAGGGAAAGAGAAACATCAATGAGAGAGAATCATTGATTGGCTGCCTCCTGCATGCCCCACACTGGGGATCAAACCCGCAACCAGGGAATGGGTCCTGACTGGGAATTGAACTGTGACCTCCTGGTTCATAGGTCGACACTCAGCCATTGAGCCACACTGATTGGGCATGGCCCTGTTTTTAAAATGTATCCTTTTCTTGGCTTCCAGCATACATCTTTTCACTTCCCTGTTCATGCCTTTATAGCTCTCTTTCTTGGCAGAACCGCTCAGTGTAGGCTCTACCAAAGGATCTGGTTCATTCCCTTTTCTCTCTCTACTTCTTCAGCAGTCTCATCTGTTTCTACAAGCTCAGCTATCATCTTTGTACACTTGATTTCTTATCTATACATATGTAACCCTGATTCCTAACTTTACTCTTAAACCCAGCTTTGATATACCTGTCATACATTTCTACATCTCAGCCTCAATCTGTGCAAGTCTGAATTCTCTCCCTGCCTCCTCCTTATTCCAGCTCTCCTCCTCCTCCTCCATCTCAGTAAACCCTGTCATCATTCTTGAAGTCACCAAAACAAAGCCACCATAATTTCAGGATAGGCTTGAACTTCTATCTCCCAAATCCTCTCTGTCCTCTATTCTCTTCACTCCCATCAAGTCCCGTTGACTTTTCCTGTAAAGTGTCAGGAATCCATTTTTTTTTCTACTCTTGTGAGGCATTCTTCAGCTTTTCCTCTCTAAAGACTCAATTCAGATGTCATTCTATTTTCCAGATCCACACTGGCAGAATTGTCATTTCCTTGTCCACATTCCCACTTGAAAAATATAATTATAGATAATTTCACACATCTCTCTCCTCTAGATACAAACTTCTTAAAGTAAAAAGTCTGTCTCCTCAGTGTTTAGTCAAGTGCTGGAATATAAAAGTTACCTAAATATGTTTTGAAATTAATCTGATTGTTGGTTCATAATTTCAAAGAAAGGAAGTATGGATCAGGTATGGTGTTTATTTCTTAAAAGGGGAAACAGTGGAGAAAACAAGCAAAATGAGCATTTGATCATTGGGTGGAAGTTCAATTCTCAACTTGTATCAAAAATGGTTTATAGAACAGTGAAGGAGCTATTGGTAAAAACTACAGATGTAATTTTCAGAAGTAGTATTTTTTTTTAAGAAAAATCAGGCTATAAATATTTGGTAGGGACCAAAACTCAAAGGAGGAAATTTAGAGTGGAAGACCAGTGCAATAGTATTAAAGTTCAATATTAAAAAAGAAAAGAAAGTTAAATGTTTCCAGAAGGGATAAAATATCTGTTTCTTTCCTAGGCTGCTAGTTCAATTGATGCTGAAGATGGGTTGAGGTTTATGCAGGAGATGATTGAATTGTCAAGTCAGCAACAGAAAGAACAGCAGCTACCGCCCCGAGCTGTACAAATTGTTTCCCACCCATTTTTTGGCAGGGTAGTATTGACTGCTGGACCAGCTCAGTTTGGGCTAGATCTGTCTAAACATAAAGAGGTGTGTACGCTTACCATGTGCTTGCTGAAACTGAGTTAAAAATATTGTTTAAGTATTATCTAATTTCTTAGTTTCTATTTAGATTTAGTCTATTTTCTAATTAAAAAGTGACCTTTTTTTTTTTTTTTTTAAACCATTGAAACCTGTAAAGAATTTTAGTGAGTTTATTTGAGCCAAACTGTCGACATATGCCGGGAACCAGAACCTCAATGAATTGAGATAATGCTCCCATGACCTATTTTTAAATATTTATTTAAAAAACCTAAATATTCACTTTCTCAGAATAAAAGTTAAAAGTATATCTTGTAAATGATGAGTCATAATGTACATCTATAATATGTTTATAAAATTTTACTTAAAATATTGGTCATTTACTGTCCAATTTTTGGTCTCTAAATTAGTACCTTTATCTGAAATGATTTTCAGACTTTGTTTTGTTTTGTTAATCCTCACCTGAAGATATTTTTCAACTGATTTTTAGGGAGAGTGGAAGAGAGAGGGCAAGACAAGAGAGAAACATTGATGTGAGAGAAACACATTGATTGGTTGCCTCCTGTACGAGCCCCGACCAGGGCCGGGGCCTGGGTGAAGTCTGCAACCAAGGTACATGCCCTTGATCGGAATCAAACTCGGGACTCTTTGATCCACAGGCCACTGCTCTATCCACTGAGCCAACCCAGCTAGGGCAGTTTTCAGACTTTTTTAACAACTGCTAGACCCTTTTTTTGAACCAAAATCTGACTTGGAGGCTAAAAGCTGAAGTGCCCAAGTGGCTGTGGAGAGCTGATGCTGAGGTTGCACTGAGCAGACATGGAATATGACTGGGCTAGTTTTTCTTCTTAGTTTTGACATAGGAAACAAAGACCTGCACAGTTGAACAGTTCACAAGTTCATCAAACTTAATTGGTGGCAGAGCTGGAACCAGAACCTAAGTATCCTGATAGAACTGCTTGCAGATTCATGTAGACTAAATCTTTTTTTTTCCTCTTTCAAAGAATTTTTCTGGTTACCAATGATTGTGTTATAGTGGTCCCAGCTGCTGTAAGTGTGGATATGGGTGTGTCGTAAATCTGGCTACCAGGCTCCAACTTGACTACTTATTAACATTGTGTCTTAGAGCAAATTACGTAACGTCTCAGTTTCCTTATATATAAAATGAATTATTATCTGTGTTATATCATTCAAGGCAGTTATAAAGATCAGGCTTAGTAAGTTAATGTAAAAATGCTTTATAAACTGCAAAGCAAAATAGAAATATTGGTTGTGTACTATGACATGCAAAATGTTCAAAACAAAATTTATTCCAAATATATATACTGGATGTGTTACCATTAGTAAAGAAATGAGGTCTACCTAAAGATTTATATATCGAATTTTATTTAATGACTAGATAGTTATTTGAGAAGATAAAAGAATATTGAAGTCACTTTTATTTCTGACAGACAAGAGGATTTGTTGCAAGCAGTAAACCATACAATGGTTGTTCAGAGCTTACTAACCCCGAGGCAGTGATGGGAAAAATTGCTTTGCTACAAAGAGGACAGTGCATGTTTGCAGAAAAGGCACGCAACATCCAGAATGCTGGAGCCATCGGTGGCATTGTCATTGGTAAGTCATCCTCCACCTCAGCATCATTCTGTTGACTAGAAGGAGGTAATTTTGGGATTTTTTTCCCCCTTTGTTTTCCAAAATGATATAAAAATGTTTGTTTTGTTTTTATTTCACTAGACAGCATAATGAGTAGGTAATCCAATGGCTCTCAATAATTTCTGTAGGTCTCATATCTTTTTTGAAAGTCTAGAGATGGGTTTCTGTATATTAATGCCAGTAAAAGTACTTGCCGACAGGTATGAAGGTGGGTAGAGGGGAGAGGTAAAATCACCCAACACCATGAATAAGAAAATGTGCCCATAAGAGCCAAAGCTCTGTAAGGGCAAGACTTGCATCCTGCCACCTCCAGTGGGAGCCATTGAAAATACCCATTCTGCCTCAAACATTCAGGCTTTGGAATCAGACACATGGGGGCGCACTTCTTGGCTCTGCCACAAAATCATGGTGTAATGTGGCCCAGCTTTAGTTTATCTGTTTATTCAGTAGAATATTTTATTAGCTTCAGTGAACGTGGTAATAAATATCTTTTAGGTGATTATAAAGTTTGAAAATAATATATATAAAATTTCTTAGCATAATAGCTGACATATCATAGGTATAAGCATTAGTTGCTAGTAAATTTTTATCTCCTTAGGTCTCTCCCCTCTGAAATTACAAACTTTAAATAATTTCACTCGTGCATTTCAACCAGTGTGCTTTTATTTTTCATTTTTTTGTGGGAAATCATATCATGACAAGCAGACCATGACTACCAGGAAAAATATAAATTTTTCTATGCTTCAAGTAGGAAGGAATTTACATTTAGAAAGAACTAAAAGACCTGAGGTCACATCCTAATTGCATAGTTCTTCTGCATAGCTTCTCTCACGGGGAAAATCCAGTTTGAATTTTTTCTTTCTAATTAGGAAAGATTTCCTTTTTGAATTTAGGGTAAATAAAAGTAAGGTATTTAAAATATTAGGGTTTATTTCAGTGAAAAAGTATTCTTTTTTTTAATCTTTATTGTTCAGATTATTACAATTGTTCTTTTTTCCCCCCATCGCTCCCCTCCACCCGGTTCCCACCCCACCCTCTCCCCTTACCTCCCCCCACACTGTCCTCATCCATAGGTGTATGATTTTTGTCCAGTCTCTTCCCGCACCCCTCATACCACTTTCCCCCCGAGAATTGTCAGTCCACTCTCTTTCTACGCCCCTGATTCTATTATATTCACGAGTTTATTCTGTTCATCAGATTTTTTTATTCACTTGATTTTTAGATTCACTTGTTGATAGACATGTATTTGTTCAGAATTTTTATCTTGACCTTTTTCTTCTTCTTCCTCTTCTTCACCCTTTGCACTCGCTTTTTTCTCGATTCCTTTATTCTACTCGGGATTTAATTTTTTAAATACCCCAGTTTTACAAAGCGCAGCAATAGAATAAAAAACTGGAGTTTCTTTTCATACAAACTTATTTATTTGGATTTTTTTATATTTCAAATTATTGATACATTCAAAGAGTAATTTTAATCTCTATAATTTTTCATGGTGTGATATTTTTTGAAACATTCACCCACATGAAGACCTGGTTTACATTCACATGTTTCGCAAATATAAATCGTCTTTCTTCTTCCTCCTTTGATTTTTCTGTTAGAACAAACAACACAGTCTTTGTGTTTTTTGTTAGGGTGAAGTGTGATTATATGGAGCTTTCCATCTAAACGTTGCTCTAAGTTAGTGGATAATAATCTACCCCTGGAAGTTAGTGTACCATCTCTGAATTCTCCAACAAGATCATGTACTAGTTTCCTAATAAATTTCAGGTTCGTTATCGGTTTTTCATTTTTTCTTTTTTGGCATCAGTTGAGATGGCATTTACATTTTACTTGTCCTTTCATGCTAATGAAAACAAGAAAAGATACTGGAAAAATAGACAAAAATCCCCCTTCCCCCCGTGGTGAAACTACATGTCGAGTGTGGCTCGACATACGAGCTGCTACCGATGCTAACCGTGTCGAGTCACACTCGACATCTGAGTGCAAAAGGTTAAAGACTGCCTTTCAGCATTTCATATAATACTGGTTTGGTGGTGATGAACTCCTTTAGCTTTTTCTTATCTGTGAAGCTCTTTATCTGCCCTTCAATTCTGAATGATAGCTTTGCTGGATAGAGTAATCTTGGTTGTAGATTCTTGCTATTCATCACTTTGAATATTTCTTGCCACTCCCGTCTAGCCTGCATAGTTTCTGTTGTAGGTAACTGTTTTTCTCTTGCTGCTTTTAATATTCTCTCTTTGTCTTTTGCTCTTGGCACTTTAATTATGATGTGTCTTGGTGTGGTCCTCTTTGGATTCCTTTTGTTTGGGGTTCTGTGCACTTCCTGGACTTGTAAGTCTATTTCACCAGGTGGGGGAAGTTTTCAGTCATTATTTCTTCAAATAGGTTTTCAGTATCTTGCTCTCTCTCTTCTTCTGGCACCCCCATAATTTGGATGTTGCTACGCTTGAAGTTGTCCCAGGGGCTCCTTACACTATCTTCATATTTTGGGATTATTTTTGCTTTTTGCTTTTCCAGTTGGGTGTTTTTTGCTTCTTTGTATTTCAGATCTTTGACTTGATTCTTGCGATCCTCTAGTCTGCTGTTGGATCTCTGTATATTATTTTTTATTTCAGTCAGTGTATGCTTAATTTCTAGTTGGTCCTTTTTCATATCCTCGAGGGTCTCACTAAATTTATCGGCCTTTTCCAGAAAATTCTTGAAAAACTTTATAACCGTGGTTTTGAACTCTATATCCAGTCATTTGTTTTCCTCCATTTCTTTCGTTTGTGACCTGTTTCTTTGTCTCTATACTTTGGCTGCTTCCCTGAGTTGATAGAGTGGCTTTGTGTCCTATAGGGCCCAGTGGCTCAGCATCCCCAGTTACCACTCTTGGTGCACCCCTTTGTGGACTGTGTGCATAGTCTTGTAGTTAAGCCTTGATTGTTGTTGGTATCACTGGGAGGAATTGACCTCCAGGCCAATTGACTGTGAGGATCAGCTGTGTCTATGCTGTGAGAACTTATGTGCTGGAGACCCCCTTATGAAGCAAGACTTGCTTCAGTGGGGCTTTGGTGCTCACTGAGTATGCCTCCTGAGTGTGTCCCTTATGGATCTGAGGAGTTGTAATCTGGATGGTCCTACTCTGACCCCTGGGTACACTGGCTCTTGGATCTCCAAGGAGGTGCTAATTTAGCCTCTGCCTGAGGCCACCAGCAGGAGCTATGGAGAGATCTGCAGATTCCTCTTCTTCTTTTGGGTTTTGGAGGTGCCCAGATGGGGCCCAGCTCTGAAGCAATGCAAGCTACTGTGGGGCCTTGGGCCTTCTTTTGGATGTTCTGGGTCTCTGACTCAGCTGCAGTTTGTTAGGCAAGTTTAAATTTCAAAGGACCAAGCCATTCATATGCAAAAGCCTCTGCGGACATCTTGGATGGGGCAGAGTTTCAGGGCGGAGCAAACAGCAATGGCTTCCCATCAGCCCTGCCCTAAGAGGCCCCAGGTCTCATTGTCCCTTGGTAATGGCTGCAAGCACCTCTGAGAGAAAGCCGCCCTCGAGTTCCGCCCACTGCCAGACCAGTTTCTCCCCGTATGAGTCTGGGTCCCCAGAGTCTCGCCCAGAACTGGAGTTCAGAGCAGTCGGGGGCTTGTGTATCCCTGTGGGCTGAAAAAGCCAGCTGTGCACACACGCCTCCGGACCTCTGCCTTTACTTCCGCAGCTCCTCTGTGTCTCAGTGTGCTTTTCTCTTCCCTTCTGCTTGTAGAATTTCCACTCAGCCAGCCTTCCTGTGGTTCTGGGTGTTGTCTGTTTTGTCTTTTAGTTTTAGTTTTGAATTGTTGTGCGAGGCAGCAAGTTCAGGTGTTTACCTATGCTGCCATCTTGGTTTTTCCTCAAAAGTATTCTTTTTGTTTATCCCTTATGAGCACTCCAATGTTGATTTAATTAGTGTATAAATTCCATTAGTTAAGTAGTAGTAGGAGAATGCTGCTTCATAACTTAAATCAGTAGGTGGCAAATGATAGCCTGCAGGCCCACTCCAGCTCCACGCCTATTTCTGTAAAGCAGTTTTATTAGCACCCACCATGCCAGTATGTTTACATATTATCTGTGATTGCTTTCAATCTACAGTGGTGGAGTGAGTTGTTGCAACAGAGAACTGAAAAGCCTAAAATATTCACTATCTCACCAATTACTTGAAAAGTTGGTGATGACTGACTGACATCTTTTTATCCTTGGTTATTTTTATTATTTTTTAAAAAAATATATTTTACAGATTTTTTACAGAGAGGAAGGGAGAGGGAGAGGAATAGAGAGTTAGAAACATCGATTCAGCTGCCTCCTGCACACTCCCCACTGAGGATGTGCCCGCAACCAAGGTACATGCCCTTGACCGGAATCGAACCTGGGACCTTTCAGTCCGCAGGTCAACGCTCTATCCACTGGGCCAAACCGGTTAGGGCATATCCTTGGTTATTTTCTACAATGAGTTTCTTTTTATTTTTTGAAGAATTTAATACCTTGGCATCACTATCATTTTGAACATATCTTACGGAGACTAAAAATATAAAATAGTGAAAATAAAGTCTGGAACATATGCAGAGTATTTTAGAGTTTCCCTATTTTGTGATGTAGTCTCTCATTCCCATGTGCTCTCTACTCTGCAAAGTTTGTCAAGGCTGACATTTTCTATTTGTTACAAAATTCTATATTGAGTTCTGTGGGTAAATAAATTAAGAGGCAAATGATTCTTATTCTCAGAAAATTTAATTTTGAAGGGAAACTTTCTTGTGTTGTAACTTCTTCCCCTAAAGTATTTTTTTATTTCTGATGAGACATTTTGTTTGTTTTTTCTACTGGTTTTAATTACATATAAATGATCAAATTAAGGCTTAGTTGTTTTTATTGCAAGTACTAGGAGTACAGATTATCTTAGAAATCATTTGGCTGCAGAGACAATTTATTTAAGCTAGTTTAAGAAGAGAGGTTTGTTTACTACATGGAAATGGATTATATATTTTCATTGAACCCAAGAGTAAGAAATGGAACTGAACATTCTGAAGAAGTGGAAGTGGGAGCTGAAAATCATCAGGAGCTTGATAGCTCACGTTTTTCACATCTCTGTCTCTATCTCGAGGTCCTGGAGACACGGCAGAACTCTGCATTTCTTTGCAATTCTGCTTCATGCTCCAGGTTCTCACCAGCCTGCTTCCTCTTTGCTCATCAGTACTCAAGTGGCCATTCCCACTGCTAACTGAGACAATCTTTCTGTGTGCCACTTCCCCCAGAGACACTGAGGGTCAGGAAGCTGTCCTTTGTATAATCAGTTGTTGCAAAGGGGATGGGTCCTGCATGGTATTCTCCACTTAGCAGGGCCTATCAGAGCGAGTCCTCAGAGCAGGGACAGGCAGGTTCCTAGGCAGACGGGCATGTGAGATTAGCGGTGCGCAGTACTGGCATCGCCAGTAAAACAGTATTTAGCAGTCCTACAACTACTATTTAACCAATGTAAAATGACACCAGTGCTTAATCCTACTTATAGAGGAAAAACCACTACAGTCATAATTATGCTTTGTGACTAGTACATAAAAAAGAACTACGAATTTGTAATTTTGTAAAGGAAGATTATGCCATTAGAGGAATTCTAAAGCACAATAAAATTTTATTTATAGTTTTATTTTTGTCATCCAACCAGGTCTTTGAATTTTTCCATTTCTAGGCTTTTTCATAAGCATATAAAATTTTTACTGTCCTAATCATAGACTTTTATATTATACTCTCTTCTTGTAATATTTTGGTTTTCTGTGTGTTCCATTAAGTAGTTCACTATAATTTTCTAATAGTTTAGAGTTCACAATTATAGATAGCAAGCAGATCAGTGAACTTCTTTGGGCATAGATCATTTTGCTTCTTTTTTTTTTTTTTAAATTACTTTATTGATTAAGGTATCACATATTTGTCATCAACCCCCCCATCATTCCCATCCCAAACCCCCCCACACGCATGTCCCCATCCCATATGCAAGCACACAAGTCCTTTGGTTGATCTATCTCCCTTGTCCCCACCCTCCCCTACCTTCCCTCTGAGGTCCGACAGTCTGACCGATGCTGTTCTTGTTCTTCAGTCTGTGTTGTTCATCATTTCCCCTAGATGAGTGAGCTCATGTGATACTAGGAATACACTTATAGGAACCGAAAATGAGACAAGCAATAATGGTTATGCTGAGAGGCAAACATTTTGTTTCTTTTGAATTATTTCCCAGGATAAATTTCTAGGAATAGAATTAGTGGGTCCAAAAGGTATGTTTATTGTTTTTATGGTTCTTGGTGCATAAAATCATTGCGACCAACAGGTACAAAACAGTAGCATTTGCTAGATAAACCTTTTTGATTGATAAATTTGTGTTTGTGTCTAGATGACAATGAGGGAAGCAGCAGTGATACTGCCCCTCTGTTCCAGATGGCAGGTGACGGAAAGGACACAGATGACATCAAGATCCCCATGCTGTTCCTATTCAGTAAAGAAGGAAGTATCATATTGGACGCTATCCGGGAATACGAGGAGGTGGAAGTGCTCCTTTCTGACAAAGCAAAAGACCGAGGTCAGGATAAAATCATTTGTTTTAATGCAGCTCAGCACTAATTTTACTGGTTTTATAACAAAAGTGAGTGACAAAAATTTATTTTTGTGTTACCGGTAAAATAAGTACAATTTTTAAAAGATTTCCAGATATATTTTTCATTTGGAAATAAGAGTAGTAAAACATTTATTTGGCTTTGTTTGCCAAGTTAGGATGTTTTTAGAATTGAATATGTAATTTATAATTTCTGCTTTGATTCTGCCCAGTGATGATAATACAAGAGATTACATCCAGAGAGTCATTTTAATATCCACAGATGTTCACCATTTAATTTCACTGATATTGCATCTTATATTTCTTTTATAAGGAGTACAAAGAGATTGTGTAGAATGGTGTTGTATACAACATAATAGTAATTGGGTTTCACCAGGCCACCTATAATCACATGACCACAATTGTAGTGAAGGCAGTAGAAATCCAGCAACTTCTCTCCACTGAGATCTGTTTATAGGTTACAAGAATTGCAAATGGTGATGTCTGAAGAACAAGACATTCCCATGTGCCTTACTACTTCATGAGAGTATCTCTTCCTCTCTAGGCCAAAATGTTTGTAATTTGAAAGATCTTTGAAACCCAAATTACTGTATAAATGCAATGTCTTACTATTATTGTTTTATAGTTTCACACCCAGGAATAGGGGGGAAATGAGGGAAAGTGAACCGTCCAACATAGACTGTGATCCTATTTTGGTAGCAGTTTTTCTTATCCACCAGAGACACTACAGAGAGAGCTATACTCCCCCCACCCTTTTTAAATGGATAAAGTTGTGTAGTTTCTATAGGGTTATTGAATCCCCTGGGATGCTTGTTTGATATATATACTGGTTTAATTCATTATAACTTCCAAGTGGAGCAGTGAAAAAAAAAGTTTAGCAATAATCTACTGCTAGCCAAATCAGTGTTCTGTCTTGTCCTTTTGTATTTCTTTATTCTTCTTTGAGGTTCTTTCACATGTCTGCTCTTTAAGAGCAGTGGAGTGAGTATCTTGCATGTAAGGATGTAATAGATGGAAACAGAGCAGAATAGAAAGGATTTCTAATCTTCTGTGATCCTCCTATTACCTCATGTTTTTATGAGCCCTTTTTATAAACTCAGATCTTTCTTCCTACATTTATGCATTTAGGCACATCAAACAGGCAAATTTTTACTCCATGTAACTCTTTAATACCTTTGCTTTTTCCCCCTATTTTTTGCTACCATTGGAATTTCAGCAGCAATATTAAAAGGTAAAATGATTCCAAGCTACATTATTAATAGTAGTAAGTATCTTCATTTAATAGGCCTCAAATTATCTATATATGTGTGTGTATGTGTAGATATACACATATATATGTGCACATACATGTACATATATATATAAATTTGGTTGAGTGGATACCACAATAGCATCTGATTTAATGTGATTAGATTATTTCATGTCTAGTCAGCTGTCCCATATAATTCTTTATTGATCCTATTATAACAAATTCTATAAATTAAATATCCCATAGAATAAGAATTCACCAGTTTGTGTCCGTGCAAGAGTCACAAACAAAGACACTGTTGTTTTGGATGTATTACTTTTGATCAATTTTTATTTGAATATAGTAAAAACTCTTTAAAACACATATGTTTGTCAGGGTGCATGGGGTTAGGACTATGAGATTATTTAAAAGCATGTGCTTCCCATAACAGAGAATAGGATATAAGAAAAGATAAGTTCTACTACTACCAAAAAAATTTACCTGAACAGTATTCCCTTAAGAACCTTGTAGTAAAGGGGCTTTATTTAAACTATACTGTAGTATGTATTTTAAAATTTTGATAGTCTATACATTTATTGAACTGTGATTCTGTAAGAGTGACCTTTTGCCCAAAAGTCTTAAGAAATCTCCCCATTGTGTAGCTCTTTCAAGAACTGTACAGCTAAATCAGCAGCAAGTTGCAGTATAATTTATATTTATCAATGTAAAAAAATCAGTGATAATAGTTCTTTGAAATCAATTACTTTATTAGGGAAACATCCTAAGAAGTTAATGTTGGTAGTGGTTATTGTTCATTTGTCCTGGGCCTTTACTACTTATGTCATGCTTGTCTTCCACATCAGAATCAGCCACTGTATTGTTAAAAGTGTAGATTCCTGAGTTCTACAGAATATTGAATCAGACTCTCTGAAGGCAGAGGATCAGAATCTGAAATTTTAAATAAGCATCCCAGGTAGTTGTACACTTGGAGAAACACTGAACAAGACCAACAAGACCAAGAAGGTGCCCCTTTTTAATTGCCAGATATGTATCTGGACATATTGTACCATCGAGGGATTATATCAGGACACCAAATAATAGCATCCTCAAAATCTGAGCAATAAAATGACCTTCAGATTGCTCTTTTTAAAAATCTCACTCCACAAATACGTATTTCCTTATAAAGTCACATAGTTTTGATGAAGCAGTTCTTCCCACATATTAATACAGAAATAGAAGACCCAGAACAAGCCCCCACTCCCACCCCCACCTTCTGATTCAGATGATAAGGCCCAGCCGTTAATACAGAACTATCTACAATAGTCCTATGTGCTAATAAGGATGTTCAGACACCTTACTACAGGAGTCCCCTCTGATCTGCAGTTTTGTTTTCCATGGTTTCAGTTACCCCTGGTCAACCACTATCCAAAAATATAAATGGAAAACTTCAGAGGTAAACAGCTTATAAGTTTTAAATGGCCTGCTGTTCTGAATGTGAATCACTTAGCGTATTGATGCTGTGTATACTCCCTGCCCTTTAGTCACTTAGTAGCCAGATCAGTTATCAGATATTTTGAAAGCGAGAGACACATTCACATAACTTTTATTACAGTATATTGTCATAACTGTTCTTTACTATTATTAGTTACTAGAAGCCCGATGCACGAAGATTCGTGCTAGAATGGGCTTTCCTTTCTCTGGCTGCCGGCACTGCCTTTCCACTCCGGCCCAGCCCCTTTCCGCTCAGACCCCGGAGCCGCCTCTTTCTGCTCCAGCCTGCCTTCCCACGCTGCCCAGAGGCCCTGAGAGACCCAGGGTGGGGTAGAATGCCTGCATTGTTGTCATGGTGACGACGCAAGCGTCCTGCCCACCCCAGTCACTCAGCGCCTGTGTATGCAAATTAACCGCCATCTTTGTTGTGTTAATTTGCATACCACTCCTGATTGGCTGGTGGTGTAGCAGAGGTACGGTCAGTTTACATGTTTGTCTATTATTAGGTAAGATTGTTGTTAATCTCTAACTGTGCCTAATTTATAAAGTAAACTTTTTCATAGATATGTATGTATAGAAAGAAAACACAGTACGTACAGGTTTTGGCACTCTCGGTGGTTTCGGGCACTCACTAGGGGTCTTGGAATGTATCTCCTGTAAATAAGAACTACTGTACACAGAGGTAAAGACTTAGTAATTTATCAGGGGGGAATGTTGTATCTACATAAGTTTTAATACTGTGTCTCTCAGGTGTCTCATCTTTCCAAAATGGGAAGTCTATTAATACTAATTCTAATCCTGTGCCCACAAACAAAAGACACTGTGTTTCTTGCCTTTAGCTCCAAGTTGAAACAGTTTACAGTTAAGAATCAGTTTCCGTTTGTCAAGGGAAAAAAGAGATCTGTATTTCAATACATTATTATGTTTGCAGTTTACAGGTAGGCCCACAGAGCCTTGACAGCTCAGGGCTACTCCTATATTTGTGTCTGTCTGAGAAAGAGGCAGCCAGAGAAAATGGGGAAAGAAAAGAAAGGTCCCTGCTTTGAACTGGCAGTGTTAGCAACTTTTCCTAAGCCTCTCCCCCCTGAAGTTGATTGGGTTAAACATGTGCTAAGGTTGGACTGTAGAAGCTGGGGTGCTGTGGGAAAGGAGTTGATTCTGAGGAGAAAAATCTAGTCTGAATGCAGATGGCCTCATTGCAGGAAAGTAGCGCCGAAATCATTCTTGTTAGCGGAATTGGTAGGTACCTACCCTCTGTCCAGCCATGTCATTTTTCTCATGCATTTTTAAATTTGCAAAGTTACTTCCCTCTTTCTAGAAATGCCTCTTAATCCCTAAAAGCCCGTTTTTTTTCTCTTTGAGAACATTTAGCCATGCTAAATACCCAGTTTAAATGGCATCTTCCTTATGAAATTTTCTTATTCTCATCAGCAAAATTGGAGGGCATCTTTTTAATATAGTTCTACGTTGACATTTATATTACATTGTGCTGCTTTACCTACTTCTCATCTCTGTAATCCTTGCTTTCAGTAAAGAGTCACTAGCTGGTTGTGAAGATGAATGAACAACTGTAGGACATCCAGTCTTTAAGTCTCTCCCCAAAATTCCCTTATCCTTTCATTATTAAAACTTAATAATTTTGTACCTGCAGGGGCCTCAATTGGTTGAACTATTATCCCATATACCACAAGGTTGCCAGTTTTATCTCCCATCAGGGTGGGGATGAGAGACAACAGATTGGTGTTTCTCACATTGATGTTTCTCTTGCTCTCTTTTCTTCTGTCTCTAAAAAAATTAATAACATATCCTTGGGTGAGGATTAAAAACATTTAATCATTCTTCTTTTGCTTCTGTGTTTCTGATACACCATTCCTAAACTCACATATAAATGGGAAAATTTCGTTAAATATTAAGACTTTCCATTCAGGAACTTAGCCTTACTTGTAAATTTAATCAAATCTTCTTTTATATTTTCATTAAGATTTTATAGTATTAAGCAATATGGGTCATGTATCTTTCATAATAAATTCAGTTCTATATTTTGTAGCTTTTATTTTTATTATGAAAAGTGTACTTAAATTTTATTTTTAACCAGTATTGCTACTATAGAAGGATCATTGGTATATATCCGTTTTATTTTTACCTTCCTTATCAAATTATGTTAATAGTATTTTTAAAAATTAAGAGTTGCTTTAAGTATACAACACAATCTAAAAACAATTTGACGTTTCCTTTTTCTGTATTTATAATGACTATTCTTTATCCTGTTGTGTTAGCTAGATTTCTAAAAGAATGTTGTATAGTAGGTAACCTAGGGTGATTTTTGTCTTACCTAAGTACAGTTTTGATTTCTAGATGGCATGGCACTACGCCTTTCCCTTTCCTTCTGCACTAGATTATTGCCAACTGGGAACAAACCTGAAGGCTTGTTGTTGTTGTTCTCCCTAGCACCTATGAGCTCTAAGCAGCCCTGCTTCCTCTTCCTCGGGCACCCCAATTCCCCTAATTGTCTCAGTTAAAATGCACCTTTTTCACAGCTTAGAAGAGAAAGAATGCTTGGGCCTCCTCCTCTCCCCCCTCCTCTCACCCCCACCAGCACATACACCCTGAGAATGTAAACGTCCCTAGTCAGGTAATCAATCCTACCTAATCAATTGGTGTATAAGTGCCACCCACCTATACCTGCCTGCATGCCTGTATTTCCTTCCGTTTTTTTGGTTTTGGAATTGGCCCATCTCCCCTCCCTTCTTTGACTAATTCCACTCATTTTATAAATCTCAACTCAAATGCCACTTTAAAAATAAAATTACCTTTCAAGTGTCACTTTTTGAAGGAAACATTCAAATCTCTTTTTCCCCTCTTTTTTAGAAATTAAGTCTGTATTGTTGAAAGTATTACATATGTCCCCCCTCTTTCTCCATTGACCCCCCTCTAGCCTGTCTCCATCACGTACCACCCCAGGCCGTCACACCCTGTTGTCTGTGTCCATGGGTTATGTATATATGCATACAAGTTTTTTTGATCTCTTTACACCCACCCTCCCCCACTTTTCCTCTGAGGTTCCAAAGTCTGTTCTATGCTTCTGTATCTCCAAATCTATTTTGTTCATCAGTTTATTTTGTTCATTAGATTACACATATGAGTGAGATCATGTGATACTTGTCTTTCTCTGACTGGCTTATTTTGCTTAGCATAATACTCTCCAGGTCCCTCCATGCTGTCTCAAAGGGTAAGAGATCCTTCTCTTTTACTGCTGCGTAGTATTCCATGTTGTAAATGTACCACACCGCGTTTTTATGCACTTGTCTATTGATGGGCACTTGAGCTGTTTCCAGATCTTAACTATTGTACATTGTGCTGCTTTGAACATAGGGGTGCATACATTCTGATTGGTATTTCGGGTTTCTTAGAATATATTCCTAGAAGTGGGATTACTGAGTCAAATGGCAGTTCCATATTTAATTTTTTGAGGAAACTCCATAATGGCTGTACCAGTCTGCATTCCAACCAGCAGTGTACTAGGGTTCCCTTTTCTCCACATCCTTGCCAAAACTTGCCATTTGTTGATGATAGCCATTCTGACAGATGTGAGGGGTGATACTTCATAATCATTTTAATTTGCACCTCTCTGATGATCAGTGACTTCGAGCATTTTTTCATATGTCTCTTGTCTGTATGCCCTTTTGGAGAAGTGGCTATTGAGGTCCTTCGCCCATTTTTTAATTGGATTATCTTCCTGTTGTATAAGTTCTTTAGATATTTTAGAAATTAACCCTTTATCAGATGTATCATTGCCAAATCTGTTCTGCTGTGCAGAAGTTTTTTATTTTGATGTAGTTTTATTTTCTTAGTTTCCTTTGCCCTAGGTCCACAGCGGTTTGCCGCTCTGTTGACTAATGAGTTTGCCGACCACTGACCTAGACTCTCGATTCCAATAATTACAGGCTGTTGTTGTTCCTTGTGATTTAGTCCCTATTCCAGTGGTCGGCAAACTCATTAGTCAACAGAGCGGCAAACCGCGGCTCGTGAGCCGCCGTTTGCCGACCACTGCCCTAGGAGATGTATATGTAAACATATTGCTGCCTATGGTTTCTTCTAGAATTTTTATGGTTTCAAAACTTACATTTAAGTCTTTTATCCATTTTGAGTTTATTCTTGTGTATGATGATAATTGGTGGTCTAGTTTTTTGGGTTTTTTTTTGCATGTATCTGTCCAATTTTCCCAACACCGTTTATTGAAGAGACTGTCTTGACTCAATTGTTGTTCTTGCCTCGTCAAATACTAATTGAGCGTAATGGCGTGGGTCGATTTCTGGGCTGTCTATTCTATTCCACTGATCTATATGCCTGTTCTTGTGCCAGTGCCAGGTTGTTTTGATTACAGTGGCACTAAGAACGTGTCAGAGTTCTCCATTTATTTTGTGATCCTTTGGAAATGTCATTTTCCCCAGCTGATAAGATCCATAGGGGCATATCTGGTGTTTGTTTTTGTCTGTTTTACCCTTAGCACCTTGCACAGTGAGGTATTTGCTGACCTACCGCAGAGGCGGGGTGGTGTCGCACTTGGGCGTGGATGCTATTTAGACACTTTCTTGTCAGAACCCTAAGTAAAATGCCTCTGGTGGTTCCATTATGTATTCATTATAAGAGGGTTTAACTTACTAGTCAGCCTTCCAGTGGATTTTAGTTTATAATTCTTAAACCAACAATAATGAAACATAACTCGTTATCTTTATGAAAATATTTTATTTAACCAGTCACATTAATGCCTTTAAATCATCCAAATTTTTGTATTATCTGCATTTTCATGGCTTACTGAGTGGGAATTTCACTTTCCAAAAGACTTTTATCTTAAAATATAGCAATGATATGTGCCGTTTAAAATTCTATTTAATATGTTCTCATGTGCAAGCTTCACAGACTTTAGATATTTAATAAATTTGAGAAACAATGCGAATATATACATTTTAATAGTATTATTTAGTGTATATCTTGGCATTTACTCATATCCATTGAAGTCAGTCTTACCTGTTATTTGGAAATACATTTATTTTCTTCTTGTCCCATTTTGCAAGATTAATGTACAGAAAATTTGGTTGCATTATTATAAGGCAATAATATTACTGTTTACTGTTCTGCATTAATATGTTTTTTAAAAACTTTATTTCTTCATTTGATTGTAATACCCTTTTTTAGGGGAAAAGTTTCATGGAACTCGTTTCTTTCATACACAGATCCTGAAACGGAAAGTGAGCCTCAGAGTGCTGATCAGACCACATCAGGCTCTCAGGAGGTGGATGGAGAGTCTCCGGAGGACAGCTCTCTGAACTCTCACTCAGAATCATCATCTCCAGCAACTACGGACAATGCTGCTGCAGGCGCTTCTCCTTCCCAGGAGAAAATTGGGCTTGCAGGCTTTGAGACTGAGTGTACATATTTCGATGAAGATGAAGAACAGTCAGAAACTGAGGAAGATTCCAATCCCAACGTCAGCTGGGATCAAGAGGACCAGCCCCTACATCCCATAGTAGCAGACTGGAATGAAGATATGAGAGCAATTAAAATGCTGAAGAAGGCATTGATGAAGAAGAAAATAGTGATTAAGAAGGGCGAACTATGACTCACTGAAGAATCCGGTGGTAGGTATTTAACAAGAGTAGGTAAACTGTGGTTAATGGACACCCTCATACTAAGCAGGCTCTCCAGTGGGAGGCTTTAGTATGTGACGAGAAACCGCGTTCTGACTGGGATAGTTGGTTATCATAGGAGCCTGGAGCTTGCTATGTTAGAATTGACCTTGTTTCAAACTGTCCCCTGAGAAATGGAAACTCAGTCCCCTCGTTGGCAGCACCGCACCACCCTGGGCCAGGAGAAGACTACTGGATGCGCCTCGGATCCAGGTTTCTGCAGGCTCTGGACAAACGAGAAGCAAATCTGGTTAGTAGTGGGGTGTGGAGTAGGAATTTGTATTGCTTCCTAATTAAAGGAAGCTTGACATTCTAGGTTTGGGGGTTAGAGTGTCTTTCGGGAAACACCTGGTTGTGCTGCCTTCACAGAAAAACTCAGTGGTTATGAAGCAAATGTGTTCACGATGAGAACAGTCTTGCTCATCACTTTCACTTGCTTCATTGTGTAACAGATGATCAAAATGACTTGATTTCCCCCCTCTTAACAATGTCCTTTTCATTTAAACCAAAGGTGAAGCCAGTGTACTTTCTCAGTGAGTTCTCTGCATAAGGACTAAACATTGGGACCAGGTAAAAAGGTCATCTGCTATATTGTGGAAATTGGTTATGTAATACTTTTGAAAAATGGAGCAAGGGAGAAACTATACTGTTGCAATACGAGCTTGCCATTGGGCCTTCCATAGGGAAAGCTGTGACTACTCTGAAGTGGAACTTAGTGCTAGATCCTTACAGGGTAAGTGATAAACCTTTTCCAGTTCATTTCTCTCAGAGGTGATCCCTCTAGTCCTCAGCCTTACTCCATCCCAGGTTTAGTATGCATTTTGAGCCACAAGGCCCAGGTGACTGATAGCTTAATACATTGTTCCATTTCTCTGTCTGAGGAAGCCATGGTCATGCTGTGGTAACTATGGTTTCTAAAGTTGTACCTAAGGAGCCTGTCACATTTTCTGTTGAATCATGGTTTTTAAATTTGCTTTTTCTTTTTAAAACAAATATTCCTTCTGATATGGACTTGAAAATTAGCGTATGGTAACCTGTGTAGAAAACTTACTTACACAGTACCAACTAACATGCAGCCATATAGCTTAATTTTTTATTTTTATTTTTTGGTGGCAGTCTGGTGCTGGCCATATTTTAATTTGTTGATAGCTGTAGACATTCCTGTAGTTGAAATCATGGCTTTTTTTTTTTTTTTTTAATTTACCTGAGTGTGTTCTAAAGGCATAGTTTTTGAGAGACTTAATTTTCTTTCTCCTTACCATGACATTACATATAACCTCCTAGGACAGTTTTGAGGTACTGACAAACTGAAACTGTGTATGAAGCTGTTAAAAAAACAGCAGTGCTGTGTTGTACTTGTGTATATACATGTACAGTGTGTCTTAGATCCAGGTAGATGTATTCTTTTATAAGAGAAAAAATCGCTGCTTTCAGAAACTCCAGCTAAACTTAATTGGGTCAGTGAACCATAAATCTAATAGAGAATTCACTTGGGGTGGGGGGTGTAGATTAATATATAAGATCTTTATTGGCCCTTAATTCAACCTGACACCAAAATGGGTATTTTTAGTCACTGCATGTGAAATTTGGCGTAAGAAGATAGAACTATAATACATAGAGTTCACGAAGGGATAGACATAGTGCTTTGTTCACCTTAATTGCAAAGCTGCCAAAATAGCTAAAGCTTAATTACTTGCCTTGATTTATAGGACTGGGGCTTGGCAAAAGGGAGCAGATGTTCCTCTAAGACTGATTCCAGAAGCCTTATATTTAGTGATTTGATTTGTTTGTAGCTCAGAGCCATTGTTGTTTAAATCTCACTTTTCTAAGTTATCAAAACATTTTTTCCCCCAGCAAATATTTTTGTGGCATACAAGGAAAAGCCAGCTTACTGCCACTCTACCTTCCTTTGGCCATTAGGGGGAGTTGTTGCCATTCATTGAGGTCTAGAAGCAAATTGCTTACTTGTTTAGAAAAGTGAATCCTTAACAAGACAGGAAAGAAAATAAAGAAAAAAAATTAAGTTATACTCAGCGCCCAGAAGGAATTATACCCTTTCTTAAATGGGGGAAAGTCAAGTATAACTCCAACATTGCAGTTGCCTCTACATTTCTTAATTGACATACTGCCATGAAGTTGTTTAAAAAATTCCAACAGCATTAGAGTTTTTTTTTTAAATACCTTCTATAGAGATTTTATTTACTTCTTAAAGATTCGGGGGATTCTAAGAAACCCTGAATTTTAGAAACATCTGGTCTACCTCAGTTAAATGTTGACTGCATAGAAAGAGAGCTGAAGTGATCACCACAGCCATAAAATTGTTTGACTAAGAAGGAGTTATACAATGTTTACAAACCTGGAATCAAGTAAGGCTTTTATCTGAAAGTTATTAGAGCAAGTATTTAATTCAGGTATTTAAGTTTAACTTGTTTACCAACTAAAAATAGCTGTAGTTTTTTTCTGCTTATCAGAGTCGATTGAAATGATATACCCTTAATTTGCATTACTTTATTTGCCATAAAGTTTTAGTTGTGAAAGAATTGTAATTTACTAGTTCGGCGTGGGATATTTTGTTGGGTAGGTTTTCTTTTTAACATTAATAGGCTTCCAACAAGAACATAGTTATTATTTCAGAACAAATAGTTTTTGACATTATATTTTTACTTCACAGTATTAAAGAGTAAAATGAAAAATTGTGCACACTCTGATATTCTAATTACTCCCTCGAGAATGTCTTAAATTACTGTCACACAGCCCTTTTCATAGTAAAACCAGCATTTGTTCTCTCACCAAACCCCATGCCAAATTCATCATAAAGAAAGCTCAGCATAAGTAATTCAAATAGTGCTTATAATTGTTTAGGTGGGGGCATTTAGTGAATATTCCAACCGGTCGTTTTCTGCACAAGGCTTTAGTCAGAACATAGAAAAAAAACATTCTGTGAATGAAATATTGTATGTTCAGATTTTATAAGAGACATTTTTAAAAGCCCAATTTACAGCCGTATATTTTCTTATGATGTAATTTATGAAAAAGATAAGATGTCTGTACTAACAGGTGCTGTAACACTACTGTTGTTGGATTTTATTGTTTGGTGATAAATGTATACACTATTTCTAAGGGAAACTGTACTGTGATGTAAAAGTCTGGGCAAAATGTATATAATCCTTGTATATAAATGTGTATCTGATTATAATAATTACTGATTGTAAAGATTTAATAAAACATGTAAATATTCTGGTCTAGTTTTAATGTGAACTTTTAATGTCACTGCATATGTTTATACTTTGATCTCTTTTAAAATGTTTTCATTACTTTTCAAGTCATCTTTCCTGTAATTTCTATTTTACCCCACGGGAATAAATTTAGGGGACAGCTTAGGGTAAAGAACACAAACGTACCTTCAGCAGCTCCGCCAAGGACCCTCCGAGGAGAGTTAGTGATTCAGTGTCAATATTGGCAACATGTTCCCTCACATTCAATCAGTTGTCCTGTCAATGTCGTCATCAAAAGTAGCACTCACCTCAGTTCCAGTGACATTTTCTGTTAGCAGCCACTTTCCGGTCCTGTGATACTGTGCTTTTACTCTGTACTACTTCAGGGCTTCTGAGGTCAGATATCTTGAAAGACCTAATAATAGTATTATTTATTGATCATTACTTTCTTTAAAGATGCGCAAACTAAAGTTCTAAGCGCCTTACTCCGAGCCCCACCTTTGGTGACTGGGCATTGGGAGCCCATGCTCCTTCCAGTGTGCTGTCCTCTCCCTTCCTTTGCCAGGCCTCACCCCTCTTCCCCCCTTCATTTCAGTTTCAGCTCACCTTTCTGTGCTCAGCGGGGACTGACATTTAGGAATGGTAGCATCCATTCTTAGGTTCTCTGGACATTCTTTCCGGTCCGTGTGCCTCCACTCCTATAGGACAAAGCACCAATATTTCAGGAAACAGCTAAAGGATCCATGGTACCTCTTGGAAGATTTCAAAGGTGAGGTTGCTTTTCTGAATAAAGCAAACTTAAAAGGTCTTTCTAAGAGAAGTAATGGTTAATTGAGAAGGATATGTCAGCACCTGGCTGCTAGTAAGGCTTGTATTTCTCAAAGCCTTCTAATCAGTCTGGAGGTCTATAATTTTTATCCACTCTCTTCCACAGAGCAAATGGGAGGCCGCTGACAGACCCTTGGGATCGTCTTAACACATTGCGGACGGATCATGAGCATTCTCGTGTTTTCTGTTCTAAGACGCATGGCCAATCACAAGAATACTTTAAAAACATACTAGCGTCTAAGAACATGTAATAACTTCAAAATGCAATGGATGTTTCATTTTAAAGCATGCCTTTAACATTTATGTAAAACATTTTTTGTACTCGTTCAGTAGAAACTTACCTGGCCACTGGGTAAAGCTAGCAACAAAACTACTGGTCCGCAATGTGTTAAGTCACAGAACGTACTCACCATCCCAGATGACAGGAAAAACATTTAAGTTTAAAAGTTCTACGGATCTGTTTTTGTTCGTCCAGAGACAGAGAAGCATCAATCATACCGTCAAACCTCAGAGGGAAGGTAGGGGAGGGTGGGGGTAAGGGGTAGAGATCAACCAAAGGACTTGTATGCATGCATATAAGCCTAACCAATGGCCACCGGAGTGGGGGGTGGGGGGGGGATAAGGACACATATGTAATACCTTAATCAATAAAGAAAAAAAAGTTCTGTACTTTAGAGAACATCTCTACCTAATACTCTTAATGTAATAGGATGAGATTTCTTAAAAACAATGAAACCCTCCCTCACATGGTCAAGAAGAGAATTAGTCCCTAAAAAGACTAATCCAAGGTAGAGGAAATTAATACTAAGGAACTGGGTGCTACTCTTCCCACCAACATCACCACCAACACCTGGTGCTGGAGTTTTGTAGCAACATGAGGCACATCTTACATAGGAATCCCCACCTTTATCTTTTTTGAACCTCTAAGAAAAGCCACTGATTGACCTTAGGCCCAAGAGGCAATCTGACAGTCACTGCAGGATAGCTTCTTGTACTCCCTTTCCTCATTCTCCCATTCTGCTGCTTCCCTTTGCAGAGTAAACCAAGTTTTGGAGTCAGTCCCAGCTGCTACCTTTAGAAGGGCTAACCTGCTTATTCAGCCACTCCTGCCTTACCGAGGCAGTAAGCCAGTGGTCGGCAAACGGCGGCTCGCCACATGCGGCTCTTTGGCCCCTTGAGTGTGACTCTTCCACAAAATACCACGTACAGTGCGATTGAAACTTCGTGGCCCATGCGCAGAAGTCGGTTTTCGGCCTGGGTGAGTCTATTTTGAAGAAGTGGCATTAGAACACTCAAGGGGCTAAAGAGCCAACCACTGCATTAAGCTAATTGACTTCCAGCCCCAATTGCCTTATTGTATCATTATAAAAAAATTTTAAAGCCCTGTGACCTTAGTCTCTAATCATTACTTCCTATTCTCTCAACTTGTCCAGTTGGATAATTCTTCAGGACCTCCGTCCAATCCATCACCCTTCACTTCCCAACCTACTCACCATTAGCCTCTCTTCCTGTTGAATTAACTTGGCAAAACTTTAAATCTTATTCATCCCAACTACTCACTGATTGTGTTAGAACTGGATGAAATCACTGCTAACTGGCCTCACTTTAAATTATGACCACATATCTCAAATGAGATTTAATACTTCCCCAAATTTCAACTACATTTCTCTAGCTAATTTCTTTTCCCACTCTGAGACAATTTTCATACCGCCTTTCTTTTCAAATATCCCATACTCCCTGCCTGTCCCTCATCTGGAGATCTCACCCCATAGTTCACTGAAAAAAAACAAAAAAAAACACCACACACACCCCAACAACAACAAAAACCCCGCAGATGAGAACAACCTTAACTACCAACCCATCTGCCTGCTGAATCCATATGACTTAAGGGAATAGAAGCAGTAATCAAAAAACTCCCAGCGAACAAAATCCCTGGTCCAGGTGACTTCACAAGGGAGTTTTACCAAACATTCAAAGAACAGCTAACATCTACCCTCCTCAAACTATTCCAAAAAATCTAGAAGGAAGGAACACTCCCAAGCTCTTTTTTACAAAGCCAGCATTATCCTAATTCCAAAACCAGATAAAAACACTACAAAGAATGAAAATTATAGGCAGTATTCCCGATGAACACAGGTGCTAAAATCTTCAACAAAATATTAGCAAATCGTCTAGTATCACATGAGCTCACTCATCTAGGGGAAATGATGAACAACATAGACTGATGAACCAGAACAGCATCGATCAGACTGTCGGACCTCAGAGGGAAGATAGGGGAGGGTGGGCATAAGGGAGAGAGATCAACCAAAGGACTTGTGTGCATGCATATGAGCCTAACCAGTGGTCACGGACAACAGGGGGATGGGGGATGTGTGGGGAGGGGTTTGGGATGAGGACAAATATGTGATACCTTAATCAATAAAGTAATTAAAAAAATATTAGCAAATCAGATCTGGCAATATATTAAAAAGATCATACACCATGACCAAGTGGGATTTATTCCAGGGATGCAAGGCTGGTACAGTATTCACAAATCAATAAATGTGATCCATCACATAAACAAAAGATAAAAACCGCCTAATCATATAAATAGATGCAGAAAAAGCATTTGACAAAATCCAGCCCTCACCGGTTTGGCTCAGTGGATAGAGTGTTGGCCTGCTGACTGAAGGGTCCCAGGTTCGATTCCAGACAAGGGCATGTACCTTGGTTGCGGGCACATCCCTAGGAGGGGGTGTGCAAGAGGCAGCTGATCGATGTTTCTCTCTCATCGATGTTTCTAACTCTCTACCCCTCTCCCTTCCTCTCTGTAAAAAAAAAAATCCAGCACCATTTTTTTTTTTTATTGAACTCTCAGTAAAGTGAGAATAGAGGGATCATACCTCAATATCATAAAGGCCATATGTGACAAACCTATAGCCAACATAATAGTCAATGGTCAAAAACTAAAAGTATTTCCCTGAAGAACAGGAACAAGACAAGTATGTCCGCTTTCGCGACTCTTATTCAACATAGTACCGGAAGTCCTAGCCTAGCCACAGCAATTAGACAAGAAGAAGCGATAAAAAGGCATCCAAATTGGGAAGGAGGAAGTAAAACCGTCACTATTCACAGATGGCATGATATTGTACATAGAAAAACCCTAAAGACGCCACCAGAAGAATACTAGACGTAATAAATGAATTCGGCAAGGTAGCAGGACACAAAACCAAACATCCAGAAATCGAGGGCATTTTTATATACCAATAATGAACTTTAAGAAAGAGAAACTATAAAAAGCATTGAAACAAAAAAAAAATAAGATACCTAGGAATAAACTTAAGTAAGGAAGTAAAATACCTGTACTTGGAAAACTATAGGACATTGAAAAAAGAAATAGAGGAAGAAACAAATGGAAGCATATACCATGTTACTGGATTGTTAGAGTTAATATCATTAAAATGTCTATACTACCCAAAGCAATAGATAGATTCAATGCAACCCCCATTTAAATACCAATGGCTAGAACAAATACTCCAAAAATGTATATGGAACCATAAAACACCCCAAATAGCTGCAGCAATCTTAAGAAAGAAGAGTAAAGTAGGAGGGATCACAATATCAGATATCAAACTAGACTACAAAGCCATTATAACCAAAACAGCCTGGTACTGGCACAAGAATAAGCATATAGATCAATGGAACAGAACACAGACCCCAGAAATGGACCCTCACCATTATAGTCACTTAATATGTGACAAAGGAGGCAAGAACATACAATGGAACAAAGACAGTCTCTTCAACAAATGGTGCTGGGAAAAATGGACAGACACACAGGCAGTAAAATCGCAGACATCTCTCGTAGCAATATGTTTACGGATACATCTCCTTGTGCAAAAGAAGCTAAGGAGAAAATAAACAAATGGGTCTACATCAAACTAAGAAGCTTTGCACAGCAGAAGAAACCATTAACAAAATGAAAAAGGAACACACTCTATGGGAGAACATATTTGCCAATTGATACACCTAATAAGGGGTTAATTAATATCCAAAAAATATAAAGGACTCATATAACTCAACAAAAGGAAGACGAACAACCCAATTAAAAAATGGGCAGAAGACCTGAATAGACATTTCTCCAAAGAAGGCATACAAATGGTCAAGAGACATGAAAAAATGCTCAAAGTCACTAATCATTAGAGAGATGCAAATGAAAACCACAGTAACGTATGACCTCACACCTGTCAGAATGGATATCATAAAAACAACAACAAACAAGTGCTGAGGAGGATGTGGAGAAAAGGGAACCCTAGTTCACTGCTGGTGGGAATGCAGATTGGTGCAGCCACTGTGGAAAACAGTATGGAGTTTCCTCAAAAAACTAAAAATGGAACTTTAATTTGACCCCAGTGACCCCACTTCTAGGAATATATCTTAAAAACCCCAAAACACCAATCGGAAAGAATATATGCACCCCTATGTTCATAGCAGCGTTATTTACAATAGCTCAGATTTGGAAACAGCCCAAGTGCCCATCAGTCTATGAATGGATATAAAAGCTGTGGGACATTTACACTGTGGAATACTGTGCAGCTGTAAAAAAAAAAAAAAAAAAAAAAAGAGGGATCTTTTACCCTTTGGGACAGCATGGATGGACCTGGAGAATATTATGCCCACTGAAATAAGCCAACCTGAGAAAGACAAATATCACATGATCTCACTTATTTGTGGAATCTAATGAACAGAATGAATTGACCAACAAAATAAGACCCGAAGCATGGAGGCATGGAACAGACTGACATCCTTCAATATGAGGTTAAGGGAATGGAAGAGATAAACCAAAGAACTTATATACTATAGGCATAGCCCTTGGACACGGGCAATAGGGTAGTGAAGACCTGGGCGGAGGGGTGGGTAGGGGCTGGGGAGAGGGGGATATAAGGGGGCAGGGGATGGGAGATATCTGTAATACTATCAGCAATAAAAAATATATTTTAAAAAGAAAAAAATGTATAGTTGGATATTTTAATACCTAACTCAAAAATAATTGTTAAAACAAACAAAATCCCAGAGAATCAGCAAATGTCTAGAAGGCCAGCACACCAGCAACCACCTTTACCTCGCTGACATTTATAGAGCTCTCCACCGGACAGCACACATTCTCTTCAAGAGCACACGGAACATTTTCCAAGATAGACCATATGCTAAGCCATAAAACAAATTTCCATAAGTGTAAAAGAACTGAAATTATTCCAGGCATGTTCTTCTCTGAACATAAGATAATTGAACTAAATGGAAACAAAAACACAGCATACCACAATGTATGCTACACAGTTTTTGGAGAGGTTTATAGCCCTAAATGGACACATCAAACATTCAGAACATTTCACATAAACAGCTTCAGTGTGCACCTTACGAAACTAGAAAAGGGAGAGCAAACAAAGCAAGCAAAAGTGAGGCAATAACAAAGATCAAAGCATAAAAGAAATAATAGAAAAACATAAAGAAAATCAATATAACCAAAGGTTGCTAGTTTAAAAAAACCTGAAAAATTGATAAACCGTTAGCTAGATTGACCAGTAGAAAAAATAAAAGAATGTGCAAGATTACCAAAATCAGAAATAAAAGAGGAGATATCCCTTTTGACCTTACAGAAATTAAAATGATTATAAGAATACGCTGAATAACTTTATGGAAACAATCTACTGTATTTTTCGGCGTATAAGATGACTGGGCGTATAAGATTTTCCTGGGTTAAAAAGTCGTCTTATATGCCGGAAAATACGGTAGTCCAATATATCTAATCCATTATATCTAATCCCATCAATATAGTCCAATATACCGCATTTTCTGGCGTATAAAATGACTTTTTAACCCAGGAAAATCTTATATGCCCAGTCGTTTTATACGCCGGAAAATACGGTAGATAACTTATATAAAATGATCAAAATACCAAAACTGACTCAAGAAGAGGTATAAAATCTGAATATACCAACCAAGAGGGAATAAATAAAATGAATTAGTACTAAAAAAAAATTCTCAATCTGGGCTTAGGCCCAGTCAGCTTCACTGGTAAATTCTATCAAATATTTTTAAAATATATAATACCAATCCTTCACAAACGTTTTCAGAAAGAACAGGCAGGAAGACTCCCCTTCTGTTCTATTAGTCGACCACTAAGACACCAAAACCATTCAAAGATAACAAGAAAACTGCAGAACAATCGCTCCTGTGAACACGGACACATAAACCCTTAATTAGACATCAGCATGCTGCATCCAGCAACATATAAAATTATTATTCTCAAATGAAAAAAACACAACGAGATACGCACTTCACATCAACTAATGTGACTATAATTTTTTTTAAAAAAAAGACACAATAACAAACACAGTGAAGATGTGAAGAAATTGGAACCCTCATACATACATGCTGGTGGGAATTTAAATGGTGCAGCTGCTTGGAAAGCAGTTGGACAGTTTCCATTACAATTCAATATAGTTTCTCTATAAACCAACAATTTTCATTTTAGGTATATGTATATATAAAATACATACCTACACACAAAACTTGTACACAAATGCTCACAGCAGCTTTACTTATAAATAGCCCAAAAGTAGAAACAACCATAATAACCATCAACTGATGAATTTCATACAATGGAATATTATTCAGCCATAAAAAAAGAATGAAGCCAGGACACATGCTACAATGGACGAATCCCAAAAACATAAGGCTAAGTTAAAGAAGCCAGTCACAAAAATCATATAAACACATTATGTGATTTTATTTGTATGAAATGTCCCTAACAGACACATCTATAGAGACAGAAAGTAGAATCATGCGGTGGGAGGATGAAGAGAGAAGGGATGGGAGTGACTGTCAATGGAATGAAATGAACGTCCTTAAACTAGGTTGTGGTGATGTTTGCACAGCTCTGAGACTATATTGAAACCACTGGAAAAAGATGGCGACCGGCAGGAAGGTAGGGAGAGAGAGAGTGTGAGTGAGGAACCCATAGAGGAGAGTGTAGATGTGTGTGGTGTGTGTGTGTGTGTGTATGAGATAGGGTCAGTTAGATTCTGCAGGTCTTCCAAGGGGCTCCCTAACAGGGCAGCCCTAGACGGCGGAGCCCCGCGCACAAAGCGGACACTTCTCGGCGGCTGGTGCGGACGCGGAGACCACGCCATCTTGAGAAACAGAGCTGTCTGAGACTCGGATCCTGGCTTCTGACACAAACCAGGACCCTGCAGCCACTGGGGACAGAGAACTGCTATCACAGCTTCAGACCAACAAACAACAAGAATCCAGACTTCCACGCAGATTTCCGTGAGTCAAAGAGCCTATCCCCCTCCTCACAGGCACGCTGATAGCGCCATAGTAACTGATAGACCCGCCCCTCCCCCAAGCTGCTGAGTGCCCACAGGTGCGTGGAAAGCGCCATAGTAACTGATAGACCCGCCCCTCGCCCAAGCTGCCGAGCTTTGCGCAGGGACGCGCTCCCCCGTAGGGAATTTGGCGCGCGCGGGACAGAAGCAGCTCCCCGTCAGGGAAATCTGTCAGTGCGCACAGAGGGCTCCCCTTCGGGGAATTTGGCTCGCGGGTCACAGTTCCCCCTTCGGGGATTCTTAGAGCGTGCACAGAGGGGCTTCCTTTGGGGAATTTGGCGCGCAGGACGGACTCCGCCCCCCTTCCGGGACTCTGGGAGAGTGCACTGAGCCAGCTCACCTTCAGGATTTTAAGAATGTGCGCTCTAGCCGGTTTGGCTCAGTAGAGAGAGCACACACAGGACGCAGCTCCACTTCAGGGAATTTGGCACGCCGGACACAGCTGCCTGGGATCCCTGACTCACAGCGCATTCACACTAAGAGCCAGCAACCCCAATTGTTGGTGCATGCACACACAGGGATCCTGATTCCCAACGAGAAACCGCACAAGGCAACAGAGACTTTGACACTCGAGTCTTGGTGCAGACACAGGGAAACTCTGACTCCTGGCACATGCTAAGGATCTCATTTTCGGCACATACCAACAGTGTGGTGCAGACAGGGCCCCTGATTCTAAATGTGCACACGAGACCACACGGAACACTGGGGACACTGATCCTGGGCAAGTCTGGTTCCCACCAACCAAAGGCAGCCACACGTCCTAGTGTCAGAGCACTTCAGTGAAACTAGGGTGGAGCGAAGTCCCCACAGCACACGGCCCAGGTCCACGCAAACGGAAGCTTGAGCTTTCTGGTAATAGCCAGAATGGGGAAACGAAATAACTCAAAGAGGAAAGAAAATGTGGAGTCGCCAAGAAAGGAAATTAGTGAAACTGAAGCTTGCAACATGACCGAAAAGGAGTTCAGAGTAATGGTCATGGAATTTATACATCGGATGGATGAGAAAATCAACAACTTATGCAAGAATCAGGAAGAAATGAAAAGTGATATAGCTACAATCAAAAACACCATGGAAAGTTTCAACAGTAGACTACAAGAAGCAGAGGACCGAATTAGTGAGTTAGAAGATCAGGTACAGAAACAAGCTCAATCTGAACAGCAATTGGAGAAAAAAATTAAAAAACAGGAGGAAAGCCTAAGGGAGCTTCGGGACAACATGAAACGAAGTAACATGCGTATAATAGGGCTGCCAGAAGGACAAGAAGAGCAGCAGGGATTAGAAAATCTATTTGAAGAAATAACGACAGAAAACTTCCCGGATATGGGAAAGATAAAAGTTACGCAAGTACAGAGAGTCCCAAGCAGGATCAACCCCAAAAGACCCACACCAAGACATGTCATAATTTCAATGGCAAATATAAATGATAAAGAGAGAATCCTAAAGGCGGCAAGAGAGAGACAGAGAGTTACCTACAAAGGAACACCCATCAGATTGTCAAATGATTACTCAACAGAAACACAACAAGCTAGAAGTGAATGGAAGGAGGTATACAAAGTGTTGCAAAGCAAAGGACTGAATCCAAGAATACTATATCCAGCAAGACATTCAATCAAAATTGAAGGGGAAATCAGGAGCTTTGCAGACAAAAAAAGCCTCAGGGAGTTTATCACCACCAAACCAGCAATGCAAGAATTGCTAAAGGGAATACTGTAAAAAGAAGAAATAAACAGGTAAGAAGGAATACAGACACAAAAATAGATATGACTACAAACAAATACCTTTCAGTAATAACTTTAAATGTAAACGGACTAAATGCTCCAATCAAAAGACATCGAGTAGCTGAATGGATAAAAAAACACGACCCATATATATGCTGTCTACAAGAGACCCACCTCAGAACAAGAGACTCACACAGATTGAAAGTGAAGGGATGGAAAAATATCTTTCAGGCAAATGGAAATGAAAAAAAAGCTGGGGTAGCAATACTTATATCTGACAAAATAGACCTCAAAGTAAATGCCATAACAAGAGATAAGAAAGGCCACTTCATAATACTAAAGGGAGAAATCCAACAAGAAGAAATAATTCTGGTAAACATATACGCTCCCAATATAGGAGCACCCAAATACATAAAAAAACTCCTGGAGGATATCAAGGGAGAGATTAATAGCAATACAATCATAGTAGGAGACTTTAATACCCCACTATCACCACTGGACAAATCCTCTAAACAAAAAATCAGCAAAGAAACAGCAATCCTAAATGACTCACTAGACCAGATGGAATTAATTGACATCTTCAGAACATTTCACCCCAAAGCCACAGAATATACATTCTTCTCAAGTGCACATGGGTCATTTTCAAAGATAGACCATATGCTGGGTCACAGGCAAAGTCTCTTCAAATTCAAGAAGATAGAAATTATATCAAGCATCTTCTCAGATCACAGTGGCATAAAACTGGAAATCAATTACAATAAATACAATCCAAAGAAATCAAACACATGGAAACTAAACAGCATGCTATTAAACAAGGACTGGGTCACCAGAGAGATCAAGGAAGAAATAAAAAACATCATGGCAACAAATGACAATGAAAACACAACAATCCAAAATCTATGGGACACAGTGAAAGCAGTCTTGAGAGGGAAGTTCATAGCTCTACAGGCCTATTGCAAAAAACAAGAAACAATGGTAATAAATTACCTAACCCTACAACTCAAAGAGCTAGAAAAAGAGCAGCAAGAAAAGCCCAGTGTAACCAGAAGGAAGGAAATAACAAAGATCAGAGCGGAGATAAATGACATAGAGACCAAAGAAACAATACATAAGATCAACAAAACCAAGAGCTGGTTCTTTGAAAGGATAAACAAGATTGATGGACCTCTAGCCAGGCTCACCAAGAAGCAGAGAGGACCCAAATAAACAAAATCAGAAATGAAAGAGGTGAAATAACAACAGACCCCGCTGAGATACAAAGGATTGTTACAAAATACTACGAACAACTCTATTCCAACAAACTGGACAACCTGGAGGAAATGGACATATTCCTAGAAAAATATAACCTTCCAAAAATCAATCAAGAAGAATCTAAACAGCTCAATAGGCCAATAACTATGGACGAAATTGAAGCAGTCATCAAAAAGCTTCCGGCAAACAAAAGCCCGGGGCCTGATGGCTTCACAGGAGAGTTTTACCAAACTTTCAAGGAAGAACTAAAACCTATCCTCTTCAGACTATTCCAAAAAATTCAAGTGGAAGGAACACTTCCAAGCTCCTTCTATGAAGCCAGCATCACCCTAATACCAAAACCAGATAAAGACAACACAATGAAAGAGAATTACAGACCAATATCCCTCATGAACATAGATGCCAAAATCCTCAACAAAATTCTAGCAAATCGGCTCCAGCAGTACATCAGAAAGATCATACACCATGACCAAGTAGGATTTATCCCAGGAATGCAAGGATGGTACAATATCCGCAAATCAATAAACGTGATACATCACATAAACAAATTGAAAGATAAAAATCACATAGTCATATCAATTGATGCAGAAAAAGCATTTGACAAAATCCAACACCCTTTCTTGATAAAAACTCTCAACAAGGTGGGAATAGATGGCTCATACCTCAACATAATAAAAGCTATATATGATAAACCCACAGCAAACATCATACTCAATGGACAAAAACTAAAAACATTTCCCCTAAGAACAGGAACAAGACAGGGATGCCCACTCTCACCACTCCTGTTTGACATAGTACTGGAAGTACTAGCCATTGCAATTAAACAAGAAGAAGAAATAAAAGGCATCCAAATTGGAAAAGAACAAGTAAAGCTGTCTTTATTTGCAGACGACATGATATTGTACATAAAAAATCCGAAAGACTCCGTCAAAAAACTAATAGACTTAATAAATGAATTCGGCAATGTAGCAGGATACAAAATTAACGCCAAGAAATCTATGGCCTTTCTATACACCAATAGTGAACTTACAGACAGAGAGACTAAAAAGGCAATCCCATTTACCATCGCACCAAAAAAATTAAGATACCTAGGAATAAACTTAACTAAGGAGGTAAAAGACCTATACACGGAAAACTACAGGACACTGAAAAAAGAGATAGAGGAAGACGTAAACAGATGGAAGAACATACCATGTTCATGGATTGGTAGAATCAACATCATTAAAATGTCCATACTACCCAAAGCAATCTATAGATTCAATGCACTCCCCATTAAAATACCAACGGCATATTTCACAGACCTTGAAAGAACTCTCCAAAAATTCATCTGGAATAAAAAAAGACCCCGAATAGCCGCAGCAATCCTGAGAAAGAAGAATAAAGTAGGAGGGATCTCAATACCAGATTTCAAGCTGTATTACAAAGCCACTGTTCTCAAAACAGCCTGGTACTGGCACAAGAACAGACATATAGATCAATGGAACAGAATAGAGAATCCAGATATTGACCCAAACCACTATGCTCAATTAATATTTGACAAAGGAGGCATGAACATACAATGGAATAAAGACAGTCTCTTCAATAAATGGTGTTGGGAAAATTGGGCAGATACATGCAAAAAAATGAAGCTTGATCACCAACTTACGCCATACACAAAAATAAACTCAAAATGGATACAAGACTTAAACATAAGACGGGAAACCATAAAAATACTAGAGCAATCCACAGGCAGCAAAATGTCAGACATATGCCAAAAGAAATTCTTCACTGACACTGCCCCTAGGGCAATGGAAGCTAAAGAGAAAATTAACAAATGGGACTACATAAAAATAAAAAGCTTTTTCACAGCAAAAGAAACCATCAACAAAACAACAAGAAGGCCCACTGCATGGGAGAACATATTTGCAAATGGCATCACTGATAAAGGTTTAATCTCCAACATCTACAGGCAGCTTATACAACTTAATAAAAGGAAGATAAATGATCCAATAAAAAAATGGGCAACAGACCTAAATAGAATCTTTTCAAAAGAAGACAGAAGGAAGGCCAAGAGACACATGAAAACATGCTCAACGTCACTAATTATCCGAGAGATGCAAATCAAAACAACAATGCGGTACCATCTCACACCTGTCAGAATGGCTATCATCAACAAATCAACAAACGACAAGTGTTGGCGAGGATGCGGAGAAAAAGGAACCCTCGTGCACTGCTGGTGGGAATGCAGACTGGTGCAGCCACTGTGGAGAACAGTATGGAGTTTCCTCAAAAAAACTGAAAATGGAACTCCCATTTGACCCAGTAATCCCACTCCTGGGAATATATCCGAAGAAACTAGAAACACCAATTAGAAAGGATATATGCACCCCTATGTTCATAGCAGCGCAATTCACCATAGCTAAGATTTGGAAACAGCCTAGGTGCCCGTCATCAGATGACTGGATCAGAAAACTGTGGTACATCTACACAATGGAATACTATGCTGCCATAAAAAAGAAGGAATTCTCATCATTTGCAGCAACCTGGGAGGAATTGGAGAACATTATGTTAAGTGAAATAAGTCAGTCAATGAAAGAAAAATACCACATGATCTCACTCATTTATGGATAATAAAGAACATTATAAACTTGAACAAAAAGATAGATACAGAGACAGTAAAGCATCAAACAGACTGTCAAATTACAAGGGGAAGGTTAGGGAGAGGTGGGGGAGATAAGAGATCAATCAAAGGACTTGTATGCATGCATATAAGCATAACCAATGGATGCAAAACTCTGAGGGGTGGGGGCATACATGGGAGTGGGGTGTGGGGGGGCAATGTTAAGATATGTACACATATAATACCTTAATAAAAAATTGGAAAAAAAAAGAAACCACTGAATTGCACACTTTAAGTGGGTGAATTGTAGGTGAATGCTATGTGAATTATATCTCAATAAAACCTTTAAAAAATTTTTAAAGACACACTGACTTACACTCTTTTCCTTTCAAAGAAGTTGGGCAATAAAATATTCACCAAATTCTATGTTACAAGTTCTTTTCCTTATACTTTTTATCTGTTTCCGTTTATTTTTGTTTTATTTCTATTGTTAGAAGTATAAATTGGTGCAATATTTCTAGAAATCAATTAATCGGTACACATCAAAACCTTAAAATGATTTCTTTCCTTTTAACTTAACTATCTACTACTAGGAATCTAAGGAAATAATTAGGGGTAGTCATGAATTTCCATTCAAATATTGTGAATAAGAGGAAAAATTTTGACAGAATCTACATGTCTATGGGCTAATGGTTAAGAAAAGTATGGCCCAATTAAAAAAAATGTGTATGCATTAAAATGATGTTTATAAAAAGTTTTTTAAAAAAAATACCTAATGAGCCGAAACCGGTTTGGCTCAGTGGATAGAGCGTCGGCCTGCGGACTGAAGGGTCCCGGGTTCGATTCCGGTCAAGGGCATGTACCTTGGTTGCGGGCACATCCCCAGTAGGGGGCGTGCAGGAGGCAGCTGGTCGATGTTTCTCTCTCATCGATGTTTCTAACTCTCTATCCCTCTCTCTTCCTCACTGTAATAAATCAATAAAATACATTTAAAAAAAATACCTAATGATAGCTCCTCCCTTCCCCCAACTGATGGACGGAGTATGACGTAAACTCCACCTGCAGCCGGACATTCCTGAACACCTTATATGGACTGTACATTGAACCACCAATCAGCACCTGCCATATACCCTAAGCCCCCAATTCCTAAGTCCCTAGGTGCCTAATCAAGTGCCCTGTATGAAACCACCAATCAGCGTGTGCTGAGTGCCCTAAGCCCCGTCCCCTCTTTTCCTCCCCTTAAAAGGCACTCTCACCCCGGCACGCTCTCTCTCCCTCTCTCTCTTTCCCCTCTGGAAGGCGGCCGGCAGGGTGATCGCCAATAAAGCCTGTGTCCTGGTATCCCATGGTCTCCGGCCCTCTGTTTCATCTTTCATCATGGTGCTGAACCTGGGTGAGCATGGACTATTCTCGAACCTAGCCCCGAGCTTCTGACTCCTGCTCTGGCCCTGCTCGGCGGCATGGTTCTGAGTCGATTGGCCTGCTCAGAACACTCCTCAAACCCTGCCGTACCAGGACACGTGGGAATCTCGTCGCTTCCTTCTAACCGGTAGGCTTCAGGGATTTTCCCAACCCCCCCGCCCCCCCTGGTTCCCTTGACCTGGAAGGGCCTCAGAGTTTCCCGACTACAAGCTACATGTTCTACATTCTACGTTCTACGTTCTACGTTATATGTTCTACGTTCTACGTTATATGTTCTACGTTCTACGTTCTACTTTCTACGAAAGCCCAGGTACCTGGCCGGGAAAACTCTGCTCTACTCCACGGGAAAGGTTCAGGGTGACGACCTTGCAACCTTCTCCCGTCCTTTTTTCTACAGGTTGGCAGAGGGAAAAGAAGGACGCTTCTTATTCCTTCCCCAACTTCTCGGTGGCCCTTTCCCTCCGGTCAAGGGAACCCCCCAATCCAAACCCTCTCCCCCCTGGTTCCCTTGACCTGGAAGGGCCTCAGAGTTTCCCGACTAAAGCCCAGGTACCTGGCCGGGAAAACTCTGTTCTACTCTACAGGTTGGCAGAGGGAAAAGAAGGACGCTTCTTATTCCTTCCCCAACTTCTCAGTGGCCCTTTCCCTCCGGTCAAGGGAACCCCTCAATCCAAACCCTCTCGATATCTAGATAATTTTTGCCACCGGATTGGGAAGCATTCGAGATTCCTACGAACAGGCTTTCCCTTCCCCTACCCACCTCCTGCTCTCCCCCCTTGTTTTATTCCTCGTGTTCCACCCATCAGATCCTCCTCGTGAAGTCCTCTTTGTCCTCTCAAACCCCTTTCTCTGTCTTCTGACTCTTTCAACCCAGTGGATCGTTTCTCTCCACGTGTCTCAATCTCGCCACCTCCTTACAATCCTAAACCTGTCCCTCTCTGACTAAGCACTCTTTTTCCCAGGTCAATGCCGCCGGAGTGGAGTGCAGGAGTCCTTGGAGGACTCCGGGAGTACGTTTAACGTTTTTTTCCTTTACACTCACTGGTCCCGCCCACTGACCAGTGGCAGCAGCATTTACAGGCCCTTCTTCTCCCTCAGGGTGTTCACTTCCTGAGTCCTCAGTCTCCCTGAAACGTCCCTCCTGGTCCCGCCCTCATTTTGGGAGGCAGGATGGAGCATTTCTACCTCTGAGAATTCTAACCCCCCCCCCTCCTTTCCCTTATCTCCGCTCCTGTGGCCTCCAGCAAACAAATGCACAGGTGGCTGGCAATTCCCTTCTCACTCTCTGACCTTTCTCAAATTGAAAAACGTCTAGACTCTTTCTCTTCAGACCCTCTTAACCAGCAGCCGCCTTCTCCCCCGTCCCTGAGAGCCCAAATCCTGAGAATCTGAGCTCTAAAACAGCCTTTCCATCTAACACTCATTCTCAGGCCCAAAGACTGCCTTCCTCAACAGCTTCTTCTACTCTCGCGTCCACTCTACCCCTGAGGAAGGCAGCAGGAACTGAGGGCACACTCTGAGTCCATGTCCCATTCTCTATGTCCAGCCTCACAGATTGAGAGGCATCTCAGGTTTCTTTTCCCACTGACCTGACCACCTTTACTCCCCGACATATGCCGCAACTGCAGGTCCAGAAACCCCTCAAAAAGACCTCGTTAACCTAACCTTTAAGGTCTTTAATAATTGAGACAAGGAGACCCAAATCCAAAATCAAAGATGAGATCAGGCCAAGGCTGAAGCCCAGTAGGGGGGCCTTCCAGCTCCAGCCACCACTCTCACGAACCCCAAACGGAGTGCCGGTCCTCCAACCGCGGGTAAGTCAGGGCTAAGCCTCCTCCGGGCCCATGCTTCAAATGCAGCAAGGAAGGACACTGAGCCAAGTCCTGCTCAAACCCGAGACCCCCGCCTGGCCCTGCCCAAGGTGCGGAAGGGAAGGCCACTGGAAATCAGACTGTAATCTGGCTCCTCCGGTCTGGCCTCAGCCAGTCCAGGATGGCTGCCCTCTGGATCTGGTTTGTAGCTCCCAGACCTCCTGGGACTGGCCACCGAAGAAGCTGCCCAGGCCCCGACAGGGCCCCACAGACTTACATCACCAGGACAGAGCCTCGGGTAACGACTGTGGTGGCAGGTAAGCCGATCTCCTTTTTAACTGACACTGGGGCCACTTATTCTGCCCTCTCTGAATTCGCTGGGACCCTTGCCCCTCCTCAGTCTCTATTATGGGGGTTAACAGATCAGTCTCAGCCATTAGCCACCTCATGTCTACACTGCATCTTACTAAATTCCCCATTCACTCTTTTCTCATTCTACCTCGGTGCCCGGCCAGGGCTAGCTACCATGCATCCCCTCATAAAACCCAGTTGTCCCAAACCACAGTCACCTACCTCAGTTTCACTCTCTCACCCCAAAAGGCCAAGCCATTCCTTGGACTGTAAACGCCTTATCTCCTTATCTCCTCTATGATCATTATCTGTAGGAAGAATGTGGCCATCTGGGACTCAAGCGGCTGGAGGCCTGGCTAGCCTGGGAACCGGCTGCGGAGCCTGCTCCCTCCCCCGCTGCCTTTTCTAGCATACAATACTGAAACACTGATTGCTAGACATGTTTAGAAATACTTAATAGAAGGTCTGAGGCATGGTTATGCATTTTTGAAGGACATAGAAGGAAGGTTTGAAGGCTAATTTGAAACTGTGAAGGTTTTTGTGAAGGTTTGTGCATGTGATGAGATGGAACAGAGAAAAGTAGAAAGAAAGGAAGAAGGAACTCGCAGCAAGAAAGTGAGGCTTCAGTCTCCAAGCCTGGCAGGACAAGGTTGCTGGATACTTCTTAAGCTAAACCAGAATATTCTGTGTCTAACCTCTTATCCAACCATCCAGGTCCCTGGCTCTCATTACTCCTTTCCTTCCCTTTCCCTCCCACTTTCACTGCAATACAATCTCAATCACTCATCTGTCACCCCTTATTGGTAGCGCCGTGGTGACTACTCTCTCAGCTTGGAGTGCGGAACTAGAAAAAAGAATCTCATACCCTTTAGTCCACCTCTTCTCCCTACACCTTTCAGCTTGTCTCCATGATAGGGATTTTTCTTCCTCTGTGAGGAAAACACATACATCTGTCTCCCCATCAGCTGGACAGGAACCTGTACTCATCTATCTCTCACCCAATATAGATGCAGCCCCAATAATCAGTCTTTACCTGTCCCCGTAACCCATCATGTCTGACACAAAAGAGGAGTCCAGATCATCCCTCTCCTCCTAACCCTCAGCATCACAGCGAGTCGGAACTGCCACAGGGAGCCTAACCACTGCTCTACCCATGCATTGAAACCCTGTCTCAGGACCTACAAGAAACATGTGGATGCCCAGCAAGGGGCAAAACTGGGAAAGCAAGAACCTCACCCCCAGGGTAACCTATTCTTCCCTTTCATATCACTAGTGAGGCAACTGAGACCCCTACTCTTTTCCCCCTAAAAATAACCTCTAGGTCTCAGTTGTATTTCAGCTCCAGGCCCAGAAAAGCGGCAAAACCAGACAAGTGACGCTGTGGCAGCCTCAGGACCAGCTTTTACCTCCCAAGTGACTCAACAAGACTTTGCTCTCAAGACTTCACCAACCAGTCTCTTGGATAAATTATGCTGCTGCACTCCTCATCCAGCCACCCATCATTAGGCCAACTGGTGTCTATTTCTTTATCCCATTTCTCATGCGCTGTTTTCTAGTCTTTTGCAGAACAGAATGCAGGCATTCACCAACCAGAAGGTGGGAGAGATCCATCTGGCACTGAATTCAGAACCTAGCACCAGAATCCTTGAGACCCCGGGTAGATGCCCCTAACAACGCCCCCTCTCAGCAGGAAGTAGCTATGGAAGATGGACCTCCACCCCCTTACCTTGCCTGGACTCTCAATTTTTTTTTAATATTAACAAAAGCCTGGAATGATAGCTCCTCCCTTCCCCCAACTGATGGACGGAGTATGACGTAAACTCCACCTGCAGCCGGACATTCCTGAACACCTTATATGGACTGTACATTGAACCACCAATCAGCACCTGCCATATACCCTAAGCCCCCAATTCCTAAGTCCCTAGGTGCCTAATCAAGTGCCCTGTATGAAACCACCAATCAGCGTGTGCTGAGTGCCCTAAGCCCCGTCCCCTCTTTTCCTCCCCTTAAAAGGCACTCTCACCCCGGCAAGCTCTCTCTCCCTCTCTCTCTTTCCCCTCTGGAAGGCGGCTGGCAGGGTGATCGCCAATAAAGCCGGTGTCCTGGTATCCCATGGTCTCCGGCCCTCTGTTTCATCTTTCACCTAAGAGCATGCAGCTAATTCAGATCAATTAAGCAAAGACTGACTATCCTTACCATTGCCATTCACTGAACCAAACCCTGGGATGTATGATGTTCAACACAGACACAGATCTTGTTCTCCTGGATTTTACAGTCAAATCAAGCAGACAGACATTGGAAAAAAAAATCACATTTATCCTGAACGACCTAGGATTTGTAATACCTGAGAACTGTCAAAGGAATGATGGCCCAGCTTTGAAGACAGTGGGATGAAGCTAATCCTAAAAATATATTCGTTGTTGTTGGTGGTAGACGCTGAAGAGAACGCAGCTCGAGGAGTGGCCTCAGAATTTGAGCGCCAAAAGATTTCTGTGAGCATCACTTTGCTGATTCTCCTCATTGGATAGAAAAGAAATCAGAAGCCAAGGTGGGAAGTGAGGAGACCAAGGCCGCATATTTCCAGGATTGATTATGCCTTTAGGAAGGATGAAGGCCCTGGTGCCTCCGTTTTAGTCATCACTGCCTCCCCCACCCCCACTTTACAGCCTCAGTACATCCATTCCTTTGCAAATTAGCATTTAGCCAGTGGAGTAATTGCTAACTTCAGAGCTGCCCCTGAGGTGCCTTTACAAAACTCCAGGGCTCCATTGAACACAGTTGAAAAACTACTGACTTAGATAATTTATTGTTCCTTATTTAAACTTTTAGCACATTTGAGCAAAAATGTCTTTTAATTCCCAGAAAAGTGGCTAGTCCCATCGGCAGCATTTATTCTCTCCCCTTCCCTATGAGTAACCTCACGAATGAAAGAATACACGTGGCCTTGCTTTTGTGCTGCCAGTCATCTGCATGAACATGTGTGGGCAGAGCTCGAGTGGTGAGACCAGGATACGGACCCTTTGCTGGGTGGGCCCTCCTGTGGGTCTCAAACCCAAGGGTTCCCGAGCTTTCTTTGTGGCGATGGCAGAAATGGTTTTCTTTAGACCCGAGCCACTGAACCTGAAATTTCTAAATTTGACGTTCTGAGAGAGAGAGCTTCAATGATAAGCAGCCCGCTTATCTCTGTGTTGGTAAGGCTATAATGGAGAATTCTGGACTAATGAGGGTAGAGACATCTTAAGATTGTATTTTCTTACTGGATAAAGGAGAAGTAGTACATGTATACAATGGAATATTACTTAGCTGTAAAAAAAAAGAATGAACAATTGCCACCTGCCACAACAGGGATGAATCTAGACCAGGTGTCCTCAAACTACGGCCCGCAGGCCACATGCGGGTGTTTTTGCCGTTTTGTTTTTTTACTTCAAAATAAGATATGTGCAGTGTGCATAGGAATTTGTTCATAGTTTTTTTTAAACTATAGTCCAGCCCTCCAACGGTCTGAGGGACAGTGAACTGGCCCCCTGTTTAAAAAGTTTGAGGACCCCTGATCTAGAGAGTATTGTGCTAAGTAAAATAAGTCAGACAGAGGAAGACAAATGCCATTCGATTTCACTTACAGTGGGGTCTAAAATAACAATATAGACGAGTAAAGAAAACAGAAACCAACTCATAGAAACAGAGAACATTAATATGGTTGCCGGAAGAGGAATGGGTGAAAGAGGAGAAGGGGTTAGAATGTGCAAATTGCTGGTTACACAAACAGTCATGGGGCCGTGTGGTACAGCATGGGGAATACAGTCAATAGCGTTGTAATTCCTAGGTATGGTGTCAGATGGGTTCTGGACTTCTCAGGGTGACCACTTTATACATACGTTATATCAATTTGTAGTCACTGTTTTATACCTGAAGCTAATACAATAGGGTATGTCAACTGTAATTGAAAAATAAATGATCAAAAAGAGAAAAGATTGTATTTTCCAAATCTCTCTTAAATTCTCTCAAAGCTTGTCATGACAATGTTTACTTATTGGATGTTTACCATATGCTTAGCACGTACAAAACCATTTGAAACAAGTACCATTATTATTCCAATTTACCCATGAGAAAATGGAGGCTTGGCAGTTGGGATTCTTAAGTCAAAGACATTCTGGCTAAGTTAAGCAGGGTGGGGGGAGATCCTGGAGAGAGAGAGGAAAGTCTCTTGGAAGGTTCTAGAGATGGCACAAGGGGATCTGAGGGAGGGGCCACATTTTTTTTTTTCAATCCTTTTCTTTATTATGTATAATTGGAAGTTAAGAGAACAGACTCTGGAGCCAGACTTGTTTTTAATTTCATTGCAAAGCCAGCGATTTATCGGAATAATTCAGATGAGATCAGAATCCTTGCTCCACTCCTTCCTCTATGTGACCTTGAACTTGTTTCCTCATCTGTAAAGTGGGGATAATAATAGGACCCATCCCAAGAGATGGCTGCACTCTAAGCAGTGAGCGCATTGCCACAACCATGGGGACTCAGCACCATAGCAGTCATTAGCTGCAATGCAATGTAACTGCTTTCAAGCCCTCGTCCTGTGGTCCCCTCCCCACCAGATTGCTGTCCTTGAGCGTCATCTATAAATTATTACTGTGTTAATAAAGTTTGGTCATCACTAGTGGCAGCTTTGGCTGGCTGAGTGGTCCATCCTCCAACTTCTTATTGGTCGGGGTGGATATGGAGGGAGGATATCTCACCAATGGGAACAGACCTCCTTGCAAAAGCTCCCAGAAAAAGAGCTCAGCATTGCCAGAGAGCCATGTGAGAACAGCGGGGGGGGGGGGGGGGGGGGGGGGGGGAGGGAGTGCGGGGGGGGGGACGACTTAATAAAAGGCAATTATTCTGATAAACCTCTGGCTTTGCAAGGAAATTAAAAACAAAGGTACTTTCTTGGGACTTGTAAATCTCTATGTCAGAAAGCACATTGCACAGCTTATCTCCCTGGAAAAGGCCGGGGACTGCATCTCCCCAGAGCAGCTCGGGCCACACTTACAACCTTCCCAATTCAGACTGGGCATCGTTTTCCTTGTTTCTTGAGGGCTGTGTCTTGCTGTTGTGTCTCTTTTTTCCCCTTAAATTTTCTCTCTCACATATAAGAACCCAAATTTCTTCCTGAAACCTCTAGTTCTCAGAACTTGCTTAGAAAGTATTTGATATTTTTTTAAACTTTATTTTTCAACTAGAGGCCCTGTGCACGGAATCGTGCACTGGTGGGGTCTCTCAGCCTGGCCTGCGAGGATCAGGCCAAAACCGGCTCTCCGACATCCCCCGAGGGGTCCCGGATTGTGAGAGGGCAGTTCTTGGGTGATGCACCCTGGAATCAGGCTCCCTCCTCTCTGGCTCCGGGTGCATCAACAGAGAACCACAGCTGCCAAGTGACCACAGCTCTGCAGCTCCTGTGGTGAGTATCTGCCCCCTGGTGGTCAGTGTGCATCATAGCTACTGGCCAGTTAGACGGTTGCTTAGGCTTTTATATATATAGATTACAGTTTACATTCATTATTTTGTATTGGTTTCAGGTGTATAGCATAGTGTGTTAGATCATCATATACTTTACAAAGTGTCCCCCCCAAATTTCAAGTACCCACCTGGCACCATATATAGTTATTACAGTATGATTGACTAGATAAAGACAGATAATTTTACTTACATGAGGAATCTAAAGAACAAAATAAAATAGAAATGGAATTATGGACACAGAAAACAGACTGATAGTTGCTGGGGGGAAGTGAGGTTAAGGGGCTGGGTGAAAAAAAGAAGGGATCAAGAAGTACTAATTGGTAGTTACAAAATAGGCACAGGGATGTAAAGTACAAATAGGGAGATTTGATCTGGTAAACGCAGAACCACTTGCTTGCTGTGTGACCTTGGCAAGTTCCTGAACTTCCCTGAGACTTGCTTTTCTTCTCTATGGAATGCGGGTGCTGTCTGCCCGACTGGCTTCCCTCCATTTTCTCTCAGTGAGCTCTACCCTGCAGACTGTGGGATCGCCACCCAAGAAAGAAGAGCCATCAGAGACAGTCTTGCTTTGGCAGCCTCCCTCGCAGCCCGGCAGGGAGCTCGGAGGTTAAATTCTGTGAGTTGGAGCTTTGGATTAAGGCCGGGTCCACTGGGATCTCCTCAGGTGAGTGTGGTGGCAGCCACTACATCCAGTCTCCAGGGACACAGGGACAACATCTTTTCAAAGAATATTTTGTCACGTGGGAAAAATGTACATCATATAATATGAAGTGTCAAGAATAAGACTACTGTTTAAATATCCAGGTAGTTATTTTATGAGAAAAACATGAATTATGAAAAAATTAGCTGGAAGAAGATATACCAAAATGTATTATCTTTGGAGTGATACAATGAAGGATGATTCTTTCGTCACATATTTTACCAGGGTTCTAAATTGTTCACAATAAATGAACACCTTTTGCTTTCAGTTTTCCCTTTGGAACCCAGACACACTCTGAAGTGGGCTAATCCTAATCCTCAGCTCAGTAAATACTCTCCTCATTGGTCCATGAACAGCCATTATTTATTAATTGGTTAGTACTTATAATGTAGTAAGTACTCAGAAGCCCAATGCTCAAAATCACTAATTACTAGAGAAATGCCAATTAAAACCACAGTGAGATGTCAACTCATACCTGTCAGAATGGCTATCATCAAAAAACCAACAAACAACAAGTGCTGGTGAGGAAGTGGAGAAAAGGGAACCCTAGTTCACTGCTGGTGGGAATGCAGATTGGTACAGCCACTGTGGAAAACAGGATGGAGTTTCCTCAAAAAATTAAAAATGAAACTTCCGTTTGACCCAAAAATCCTACTTCTGGGAATATATCTTAAAAATACCAATTGGAAAGAATATATGCACCCCGATGTTCATAGCAGCATTATTTACAACAGCTAAGATTTGTTAACAACCCAATTGCTCATCAGTAGATGAATGGATAAAAAAAGCTGTGGGACATTTACACTATGGAATACTATGCAGCTGTAAAAAAAAAAGAGGGACAGCATGGATGGATCTGGAGACTATTATGCTAAGTGAAATAAGCCAATCTGAGAAAGACAAATAAATATCACATGATCTCACTTATGTGTGGAATGTAATGATCAAAATGAATTGACCAACAAAATAAGACCTGAAGCATGGAGGCATGGAACAGACTGACATACCCTGATGTGAGGTTGGGGGGATGAGAAGAGATAAACCAAAGAACTTACATACTTATATGCAGTGCCCAAAGACATGGGCAATAGGTAGTGAAGACATGGGGTGGGGGTGGGGAGAATATGGGTAGGAACTGGGAGGAAGGGGTAAAGGGGGGGCGAAAATAGGAGATAACTGTAATACTATCAACGATAAAAAAATATATATATTTAAAAAGAAAGAAAAGAAAAGCCCAGAAAAGGTAGAAGGAAGGAAATAATAAATACTAGAGCAGAAATAAATGACATAGAGGCTAAAAAAACAACAACAACAAAAAAAATCAATGAAACCAAGAGTTGGCTCTTTGAAAAGATAAACAAGATTGATGAACTGTTAGCCAGACTCATCAAGAAACAAAGAGGACTCAAATAAATAAAATCAGAAATGAAGGAGGCAATGCAACAATGGACACCACAGAAATACAAAGAATTATAAGAAAATACTATGAACAACTATAAGCCGAAATGGACAAGTTCCTAGAAAAATACAATCTTCCCAAACTGAATCAGGAAGAATCGGAACACCTTAATAGGCCAATCACAACGGATGAAATAGAAGCAGTCATCAAAACACCCCACCAAACAAAAGCCCTGGTCCGGAGGCTGCACACGGGAGTCTTACCAATCCTTCAAAGAACAACTAACGCCGACCCTCCTCAAACTGTTCCAAAAACTCCAAGAGGAAGGAGGACTTCCAAGCTCTTTTTATGAGGCCAGCATTACCCTAATTCCAAAACCAGTACAGACACTACAAAGAAAGAGAATTACAGGCCAATATCTCTAATGAACACAGATGCTAAAACCCTCAGCAAAATATTAGCAAATCGGATCCAGCAATATATTAAAAACATCACACACCATAACCATGTGGGATTTATTCCAGGGATGCAAGGCTGGCACAATATTCGCAAATCAATGAACGTGATACATCACACAAACAGATTGAAAGGCAAAAACCACATGATCATATCAATAGAAGCAGAAAAAGCATTTGGCAAAATCCAACACCCGTTTTTGATAAAAACTCTCAGCAAAGGAGGAATAGAGGAATCAAACCTCAACATAATGAACTCAAGTCTGGGGGGCATGACCGAACGCAGGGCTCCTGGCTGCTGCTTTTCCTCATCTCCCCGCAATGCTTCCCACCCCAGCCTCTCCTTAGGCACCCTGAATCTGCACCGCCCTCCCTCCACAGAAGCCGCAAGCCTCCGGGGAGTAGCTGCAAGGAAAATCCCGTATCTGGGTTTAAAAAAACAACCCCCCCCCCCCCCAAAAAAAAAGAAAGAAAAGAAACCCTGAGGCTTTACCTCCTACAGGCTCTGGTCTCCCCCGTGGCCAGAAGCCCTGCCGCCTTCCAGGGCTCCGTTGCTCCGAACTGTGGAGCCCAGCCTCCGTCTGGGCCTCAGTCTTCTCAGGGAAATAACCCTCCTGTAGCTGAGACCCCTCTTCACTCCGGGCCGGCTGCCTCGGCAGCTGGGTCAGCCCCTCTCCTAATCTAGCCCTTCCTACTAGTCTCCAGGTGTTTCCTGTCCTTTCTTGCTATGCTCCTCAGCTGTACCTCAGTTGGTGATTCCTTGTGAATGTTCCTCAATTTAGTTTTATTTCCAGTCTGCACCTGGAGGAGGTGCAACAGAGAGAGAGAGAGAGAGAGAGAGAGAGAGAGAGAGAGAGAGAGAGAGAGAGAGGAGAATAAACTCAAAATGGATAAAAGACTTAAATGTAAGTCATGACACCATAAAAATCCTAGAAGAAACCATAGGCAGCAAAATCTCAGACGTCTCTCATAACAATATGTTTACGGATACATCCCTAAGGCAAGGGAAACTAAGGAGAAAATAGCCAAATGGGACCACATCAAAATAAAAAGCTTCTGCACAGCAAAAGAAACCATCAACAAATAACAAGGGAGCACACTGGATGGGAGAACAGGTTTGGCAATGATACATCTGATAAAGGGTTAATCTCCAAAATATATGAGGAACTCATACAACTTAACAAAAGGAAGACAAACAACCCAATTTAAAAAATGGGCAAAGGACCTCAACAGCCACTTCTCTAAAGTAGACATACAGACAAGAGACATATGAAAAAATGCTCAAAGTCACGGATCATCAGAGAGATGCAAATTAAAACAACAATGAGGTATCACCTCATACCTGTCAGAATGGCTATCATCAACAAATCAACAAATGATGCCCAGCTGTTGTAGCTCAGTGGTTGAGCGCTGACCTATGAACCAGAAGGTCTCAGTTTGATTCCTGGTCAGGGCATATGCCTAGATTGTGGGCTTGATCTCCAGTGTGGGGTGTGCAGGAGACAGCCGATCAATGATTCTTCCTCATCATTGATGTTTCTATCTCTCCCTCTTCCTTCCCCTCTGAAATCAATTAAAAATATATTAAAAAATGAAAAGCAAATGTTCTGGAGAAAAGGGAACCCTAGTACACTGCTGGTTGGAATGCAGACTGGTGCAGCCATCATGGAAAACAGTATGGAGTTTCCTCAAAAAATTAAATATGGAACTGCCATTTGACTCAGTAATCCCACTTCTAGGATATATCCTAAGAAACCCAAAACATCAATCAGAAAGAATGTATGCACCCCTATGTTCATAGAAGCACAATTTACAATAGCTAATATCTGGAAACAGCCGAGTGGATAAAAAAGCGGTGGTACATTTACAACATGGAATAATACGCAGCAGTAAAAAAGAAGAATCTCTTACCCTTTGAAACAGCATAAGGGACCTGGAGAGTATTAGGCTAAGCAAAATAAGCCAGTCAGAGAAAGACAAGTATCACATGATCTCACTTATAGGTATAATCTAATGAACAAAATAAATGGATGAACAAAATCGATCCAGAGACATAGAAGCATGGAACAGATTGTGGAATCTCAGAGGGAAGGTGAAGGTAGGTGGGAAGAGATCAACCAAAGAACCTGTATGCATATATGCATAGCCCATGGACTCAGAGAATAGGGTGGTAGAGGCCTGGGGCGGGCTAGTATGGGTCAAGGGGCGGGGAGGGACATATGTAATACTTTCAACAATAAAGATTTAATTAAAATGTTTGTGTTTTTTTTCAAAAAAATAAATAAGCCCTAACTGTTTTGGCTCAGTGGATAGAGCGTCAGCCTACGGGCTGAAAGGTCCCAGGTTTGATTCCAGTCAAGGGCCTGTACCTTGGTTGTGGGCACATCCCCAGTAGGAGGTGTGCAGGAGGCAGCTGATCGATGTTTCTCTCTCATTGATGTTTCTAACTATCTCTCTCCCTTCCTCTCTGTAAAAAAATCAATAAAATATATTTAAAAAAAACCACACAAAACTTAAGCATAGAAAATAAATTTAAAAATAAATAAATAATAGTGGCAAACTATTTTTCTAAAGTGGCTACATTAGTATATGTAGTCTATAATATACAGGATGATCCCCCCAAAAAATGTATACACATTTTAATAGCTGATAGCTCAATTGATGTTTGTTTCTTTTCATCCACACTAAGCTTTGAACAAAGGAAATTCATCCTAAAATGCTACTGGGAGTTTGAAAATGCAGTGGAAGTACAAACACTGCCTTTATAACTGTTCCAAGTGTGTACACGTGTTTTGGGGACACCCTATGTATCCCCACCAGCGGAGAGCCTGCGGCTCTGTATCCTTACCAGCACTGGGTGTTGTCAGATGTCTGACTTTATATTCAGGAAAAAGAAGGCTGTTTCAAATCAAACAAGAACAAAAAAACGTACTTGCCCTCCTTCCCCCCAAATTCTGGGAAGACTTGGGGCGCCAGAGGTAGTGTACAAAACAATTCCTCCATCAAGAGCTTTCAGAACCTCCCAGTCTAGAAACCTCTCCGAGCACTGAGATGGAAACAGTGCGGGGGCGTGACACAGGCTTTTGTGTCCTGGGGACTCGGGGACTCTTCCTGCAGATGGTGACATGATGCTGCAGGTCTAAATTCGAAACCTCTCTTTCATATTCTCTCTCTCTCTCTCTCCCACCCACCCCCTTTCTTTTTCTTTCTCCTGAAATACAAACATTGGACCTTTTTATTCTCTGCAAGGTGTTCCCAAGACATTGAACTGATGTGCTTCGCCAGAGTTTTCTTTTTTCTTGACTAGAGAGTAAGGAACCACCAGTTACACTACGTGGGGTAAGGGGCTCCCTGCACAGACACCGTGAAGAGTAAGAAATGGGAACCGTAAGGATGGAAAAGCCCATTTCCACAGCGGCCCTCTGCGCGCCTCTCCTTCCCAAAGTGAGTCCCAGTTTCTGTCACTGTGCAGGAGCCTGGGACGTGGGACAGAGCGCCAGATGGACCCGGGGATGTGTGATTTTGCCCACTGATTCCGAGGAAGGTGGGCAGCCCGTTTAAAAATACTGTGCAGAAAAACACCCAGATAAGCTGGAGGGCGAAGCGCTTCTCAGCCCGGGATTATGATTCAGGCTGAGGGCGGCCCAGAGGCGGAGCTGCAGGGCAGTCTCACAAGGTCAACCAACTGGCCTTGGGACAGCGGCTTTCCAATTGAGGTTACAGGGTCCTCTCCGGGCTCTGGAGAAGGTGGGGGAGTCAGGGAGGCATCCCACCTTGTTTTAGATAGAATAGAGTGGCTCCAAAATAGTCTAACATATTTAGTTTCAAAATTCAGATTTCTTATAAAAACAGAGGTACTTTATTTTATTTTTAATATGTTTTTTATTGGTGAGAAAGAGAGAGAGAGAGAGAGAGAGAGAGAGAGAGAGAGAGAGAGATATCAAGTGGTTGCCTCCTGTACACACCCTGATTGGGGGTAGGCAACCGTACATGTGCCCCGAATACACACTCCCAGGCTCAAAATACTTCCATAGGGCCATCCTCTCCTGCACAATCAATGCCCAACTTCTTAGCATAGACACCCATCCTAGCCCAAATTTAGTCATGGCCAGTCTTTGCCATTGGATTATTCCCAAACGGACACTGTCCCTTTAAGGAATGTACCATTTCTTATTTAGCATTTAATGTCTCTCCACCTCTACCCATTATGATATGGCACTCAACACATGTAGCTGAATGAATGGAAAAATAAGAGAGATGGAGTGAATGAATGAATGAATGAGTGATATCAATACTGACTGTAGTAATGGATATCTCAGTCCCAATATGGAAGCTGAGGATAATCTATGATTTTTCCTTTGAGAAATGTCTTGGCATGTTGAAAGAAAATCTCTGAATAAACCTATTATTCTATTGTTGCTTAGTCATCGTCAAGGTATTTTATTTTGGGAGTTGGAGTTACCTCGATGTTTCCTTATTATAATGAGACAAATTCACCTGACATGAAGGCCTGGGATTGGAGTAGGATTCTCTCGAGATATGACAAGTGTGTCTGGGGGCACTACCACTTAGCGGGACATAAAGACAACAAACACGTGCTCAGCCCTGAGACCTCGGAGCCGTGCGTGTGGAGTCCGAGGATCCACCAGGACGTTAATCTGTGACTCCTCCGTTGGCACATTCATTTCTGCTCCTCCGTCAACACTGGAGGTTTGCTCAACTACTACCCGATGATGTTGTTTTCTAATCAGGGGTCCTGCTGCAGCAGGCATCCCAGTCTTGAACATTTCTTTTGTTTCCTTAACTTCTAACTGCCTGAGCTTTCAAAACGTTGCCCCAATGCAGAGTGAGATAACACAGGGGGCACCCAGCCCCATGCGTGGCACCTGGGCGTCTCCGGGAACCGTTCCTCACACCCCCCTGGTCATCTCTGCCCCCTGACCTCCTGCTGCTCCAGCTGACTCTCCTCGGAGCAGAAACAGGGCCTTCGCAAGGCTACGGTTCTCTTCATCCCGGAAGAGAGTCCAGTGATCCTATCACAGCTTCTCTGTGGTCCGTAAACAGTGATGCCAGAACCTCCCGAGCGCTATCTCTGGGCCAGGTGTTTCGGCATTTCCTCTCCTCTCCTCCGCACAGGAACCCTCGGAGGCAGAAATGGTTATTCTCTGTGTGTTTCAGAGGAAGAAACCCCAACTGGGCAGTCCAGGGGCTGAGGCTCACGGAGTGGATGCACAAGAACCCACATGGACCTCGCTCCAAAACTCGTCCTCCTCCACCGCGGCTGCACACTGCCCTCCGCACGCGAGCCTGGAGGGGCCAGCACTGTGCCCGGAATGAGGCGGGACCCAGACAGGGAGGAGCCACACCGGCCCGGGGCACTCTTCCTGGCCCCAGGCAAGTGCCAGCCTCGGAGCTTGGCCCTCCCCCTGGGCTGCCCCTGGGAATCTGGAACTCAGAGGGCTTCCTGCAGCAGGTGAACAGCTTGACCCCCTCCCTGCAAGCCTCCCCCTCAGGCCCGCCCCCCATCCCCGCTCTCCAACTCCACTCCCCATTTCAGCCCAGACGGGCGAGAACAGCAGGTGCTGCTGCCCCCTCCGTGCTCCGTGCTCCGGGAGACCATTGTCTAATTTTGTAGGCCTGGCCTGCTTCCCTCCGAGCCCTGCACACGTGGGCAGAGCACAGGCTAATCGGCAGGGCGGCTCCGCAGGCAAAAGAACACCGCACCCCGCTGCCTGCTCGCCAGCAGGAGGGCCGCGCGCCCAGCTTGCGCTCGGACATTTCTGGGGGCCTGACGAAGGTGTTAACTGTTAACGGGGAAGGGTAAACAGGGGAAACCGGGTCCTGACAGCCTGGCAAAGAGAACCTGCAGAGGAAGGGACGCAGCTGAGATGCAGCCGCTCAAGGTGCCGGATCAGCCGGGAGGAGGCTCACCTGGGAGCAGGACGAGTCCCCGCGGGGACAGGGCAGAGCTCGTCCTGGCCTCCGCGCACCTGCCAGGCCCAAGGAGCCCCCCGGGTTCCTGGGGAACCACCAAGAGCCTCTCCCTCAAGAAGACAAAAATGTTTACGGGGCCCGGGGACTGCTGGGGGCACTGTGCCGCCACCGAAGACAGAGGAGAGGACCTGGTGCAATAAAGGCGCTCGCATGTGGAGACGGATACACCTGTGTTCACACCTCAGCTCTGCGGCTGGCTGTAGCTAACCCTGACTGTGCCTTGTGCATTCTGTCATCTACTACTCACAACAACCCTTTAAGGGAAATAAATGATCCTTTATTATTATTATTTTAAAAAATATTTCTATTGATTTTAGAGAGAAAGGGAAAGGGAGAGATAGAACTATCAATGATGAGAATCATTGATTGGCTGCCTCCTGCACACCCCCGACTGGGGAACTGAGCCCGAAACCCAGACATGTGCCCTTGATAGGAATCGCACCTGGGACCCTTCAGTCTGCAGACTGACACTCTATCCACTGGGACAAACTAAAATCCTTTGTTATTTATATACTAATTAATGGAAGCCTAGTTCAACTCCTTGCCCATGGAAACACACCCAGAGAGCGCCGGTGCCGGGCCTAGGACGTAACTGTCTGGCTGAAGTCCACGCCCTGGGCCGTGAGGCCCCCATAGAAGGACACTCTGTGTGGGGCCGATAGATGAGACAGGCCCTGTCCTCCATGGGCATGGAGAACGAGTTTCTCAGTTTCATCATCTCTCACATGGAATTAATGTGCATCCTCACAGGGCCCTCAGATCTGCCTCTTGCTTCAACAGTGTTTGGATGAACAGACCCAGGGACGCCCCTTCTCCCAGCCTCCGACCACCCTCCAGCGTCTTATCCAGTCACCACCTTCAGCACCACCTCCAAGACCAGCTTCTTTAACTTAGCTTCTTTTCTACATTAAGTTAACCCCTTATCACCGAACAACCATGAGCTCCCAAATTCGTCAGAATTATTCCACTGAGGAGGAGGCTGCGGTGAACCGCCCCGCCTGCCTGCCCCCTCCCTCCCTCCGCCCCAACTCCCGCCTCTGCGGGCGCCCACACCTACCTCTCTCTGGGCGAGTTGGCGGAGAAGAGGTGTGAGGGCTCTGAGCATCTGGTAAAGCTGCAAACCCAGCGCGGTGGCCGCCCTCTCCCCCAGGACGCGCTGAGGCCTCCCCCAGGTGAGCGGGCAGAACTCAGGGCGCCAGGGAGGCCGCCCTGGCCTTGGGGAGGAACCTGACCCAGGCCCTTGGAGCTTCAGGCCCTGGTTCTGCCCCTGCAGACGCTCAGCTCTGACTTCCTGCAGAACCACTTCCGGGTGAGGCGGTGAAACTCATCAGGAAGATGGGCCACACCTGGCTCCCCTCCGCAGGCTGCCGGCCCCCAGGCTGGGCGGGGCCAGAAGCTCTTGGAAAGGCTCCCCCTCCAGCACCACTAGGAGCCTGTGGCGCCCGGAGGCCTTTGAGGGGCCCCTCTGCATCCCCCGGTGTCTGCCTTTTGCCCGAGCCTCTCCCCGAAACTACTGGCCATTCTTTTAACCACCCTCTCCCATGCATTGAACCAAATGGAAACAATAAAACCTTTTGCAGCAAAATAAATAAATCATGTGCATCTTGCAGGTTTTGGCGTGAAGATGAGAGATGATGTAAAAGGCCCATGGGAGAGGTCCTTGAGGTTTAGGGTGCAGGGGGTCCCTGATCCCTCCGTGGGCAGAGGAATGCAGGGCCCATGATCATCGCTATTATTTCTCTCAAGTTAAATCTCTTTCAAAAAACATTACCTTAAGTCAGAATGAAATCAGTCCAACCATTTTCCCTGAAGGCCATGGGTTTGTTTTCATTTAATATTTTTCCAAATTAAAATCATGCATTATATTTTTCCCATTGTAGTGTTGCATGTTGATGCACTAATTATGGAAAATACAGGAACTATAAAGCAGATATTAAGAAAAACCTTTACTTCCCATTGCTCAGAGAGGACTACTGCTAAAACATTTTTTCTTTATTTTTAGCACTTCATTAATGTACTAGAGCAGTGGTCGGCAAACTCATTAGTCAACAGAGCCAAATATCAACAGTACAACGACTGAAATTTCTTTTGAGAGCCACATTTTTTAAACTTAAACTTCTTCTAACGCCACTTCTTCAAAATAGACTTGCCCAGGCCGTGGTATTTTGTGGAAGAGCCACACTCAAGGGGCCAAAGAGCCGCATGTGGCTCGCGAGCCGTGGTTTGCCGACCACGGGACTAGAGGCATGATGCACGAAATTCGTGCAAGAGTAGGCCTTTCTCCCCCCTCCCCCCCCCCCCCCCCCCCCGCACCCGCTGCCGGCACGGGCTTCCCTCTGGCACCTGGAATGGGCTTCCCTAGGGGCCCCAGCTTCGTCCGAAAGGTCGCCCAGTCTAATTAGCATATTATGCTTTATTTATTATAGAAGATTTGCTTTCTTTCTTACAGAATTGGTGATACATTGCATGCTACTGTACTATATCTCACTTTAAAAAATGCAATGTATCATTGGCAAATATGCTCTCCCATTCAGTGGATTCCCTTTTCATTTTGTTGATGGTTTCCTTTGCTGTGCAAAAGCTTTTAGTTTGATGTAGTCCCATTAGTTTATTTTCTCCTTTGTTTCCCTTGCCCGAGGAGATGTATCAGCAAAAATATTGCTATGAGAGATGTCTAGAGATTATACTGCCTATGTTTTCTTCTAGGATTTTTATGGTTTCACAGCTTAAAATGGACAGTTTTGCATCCATTTTGAGTTTATTCCTGTGTATGGTATAAAATGGTGGTCTAGTTTTATTTTTTTGCATGGTCCTGTCAAAAAATAAATAAATAATGTGCAATGCATCATGAACATTTTATCATGTTATAAAATGACTTAAATTATATAAGAATTAATAGTTGTTTTCCAATTTTCTTTGCGAAGTGGTTTATTACTTTTGTAATGGAAAAAAAATTATGCTTAGTACTCCATTGTGTTAAAAGTACATTTGTGAGAGAGGCACACTGCTTTGTCCAACAGGCATAGTGTCTTTATTTTGTAATTGATATTTTTGTAAGTCTTTGGAGAATTAGGCAGGGACCACACACACACATATCAGAAGAACAAGCTGAGTATCAAACCAAAATCACTACATTGGATAAACATTTATTACCACTTTATGAGGTGCACCTTAAGTGAGCCTCTTTGGGCATTCTATCCATTTATCTATACTATGTAATATAAATCTTCAGAAATTAAGAATTCACACAAATGTATTAGCATAATGTAATAATCCCTGCCATTTCTTGTGTACTTCCTGTGTGCCCTGATGGACTTTTCTCTGTTGCTCACAGCATGTGAGCAAAATTGGGTAAGATTGTCTCCATTGTAAACAAGGGAAAACCGCAGCCCAGAGAAGGTAAATGTCTTCCTCAGATTCATCCAGCTGGTACGTGATGTGTTGGAAATGAGTCCTAGAATGTCTAAATTTCCAGCCTTTTTTTTTTTTCAAATTGATTTCAGAGAGGAAGGGCGAGGGAGAGATAGAAATATCAATGATGACAGAGAATCATTGATCAGCTGCCTCCTGCACACTCCCTCCTGAGGACTGAGCCTGCAACCTGTACATATGCCCTGATCGGGAATCGAACCTTGACCTCCTGGTTCATAGGCTGACACTCCACCACGGAGCCACTGCAGCAGGGCCCACTCTGCTTCTTCACGGAGACACATTCTCACTTGCCCTGGACGTTCTCGGAGTACGCTACCTCGTCATCCATGTGCCACCTCAAGTTGACTTGGAAGAGGGTAGAATTAGCACTTTTACTTGTCATGCAACAGAGCGGCCGTGACAGATAAGGAAGCAGTAACAGAGTGGCAGGTTCGTGGCCTTGTTGGTTTAGTGCCCAGACTTTATTAGTTGTGCACCAGGCTCCAGGCACGCAGTGGGGATCTCCGTTGGAAGAGGAAGAAGACGGTTCCTGCTCACTGTGCTCCCTCACATGCTAGGGTTTGGGTCAAATAAAAAAAGCTAAGAATTACAAGGCGTCTGATGAAAGCTGGCCCAGAATGGGAGGCCAGAGAGGGTGGGGCTGGTCCTGGGGAGACTTTGATGGAGGGGAGTGATGTTGCCTCACGGCAGGAGAAAGGCAACATCAGCCCTTTCACCGGCCCCATCCAGGGAGGGCGGTGACCAGCTCTGCAGCTGGGGGCGGGTGTGGCCATCTTCCAGGTCACTCCCAGCCTCGTGCACTGGGGTGTGAGCTCCATGGCCAGAGCTCTCCCGACAGAGAGGAGAGATGGATTGAAATGTCTCAGCTCCACATGTCCTATTTTTAATTGATTTGCACAAGACTCTTCAATCATGGTATTAATATTTAATTGTCCTGTCAGGTTAGATCCTTCCCGGTCAGACAGTTAAAAATGGCTTGAGACAGAGGGGGAAATGAGGTGGCTGGATGGCATGAAATGAGGGACGTGAGGCGTTTGCTCAGAGGGGATGGGAGCTGAGAGCCCAGGAGGGGCAGACCCCAGCCCTGGCATCCTGGCATCCTGGCACGAAGAACACCTGCTCACCCCTCTGTCTCAGTCCCTACATTGCCTACATATGTAAGCCCCACAGCACTTCCCAGGCCATATAGGGAACCATATAAGAGGTGAGACAACCCCAAGGCCTGTGGAGAAAACGGGGGGGTCTCTTCAATGGGGAGAAGCCAGCAGGCTGGTCTCAGAGGAGGGTCCAGAAAATAAGGCCTTTATGCCCCTTGGTTTTTCCAAGGTTATGAGGGCTGATTGGTGCCTGACTCTGGGCTCCAGCCCAGCCCAGTGACACCTGATTTATAGGCACGTTTCTGTGAGAAATGGGGTGGTATTGGCTGCCCAGCATCCCAACAGCAAAGAAAAATGGCCCGAGAACTATTTCAGGTTAACTCAGTCTCAGAGGCGGTGAATAAATGTCTCAATGTGACTCATTCCAAGAGGCTATTAATAGGCAGGAGATGAGAGGGACGGAGAGCAGGATTTCATTCAGTGGCAGCCACTTGCTTATTTATGCCTCCTTTCTAAAGCCAGACACCAACAGGTAAAGCTGGTCCTGCTGGGCTCCCAGGGGAGTGGGGAGAGCAGGCTGCCCACCTCCTCTTCTCCCACAGTCAACGCGCCTTCCCCCTAAAGGCCTACCAGAGTCCTTTCTTTCTTCTTCTTTTTAATGTTTTCATTTTATTTTTTTAATGTATTTTTCATTGATTTCAGAAGAAGGGAGAGAGAGAGAGAGAGAGAAAGAGAGAGAGAGAGAGGGAGAGGGAGAGAGAGAAAGAGAGAGAGAGATGAAAACATCAATGATGAGAGAGTATCATTGATCGGCTGCCTCCTGCACACCCACACTGGGGATTGAGCCCGCAACCCAGGCATGTGCGCTGACCAGGAATCACAACGTGACCTCCTGGTTCATAGGTCGACGCTCATCCACTGAGCCTTGCTGGCCGGGCCCAGAGTCCTTTCTGTCCCTCCCCCTGCAGGCCTAGCAGAGTCCTTTCTGACCATGGCCCATTCCATGACTAAGCAAAAGCCTAACAAGTCCAGATAGCCACAGAAAATCAAGCTGAGGAGATACCTCATTTTCAACAAGCTATGAAGGAAAATGTAGAGTCGTGTTCAGAAAAAGCATCAATATTGCCTTCAAGTCTCTGTGAGTCTTCTTGGTTTGGGACAGCGGTTCTCAGTGGGGAGTGATCTGCCGGAGGGCCTCTGGAAATATGTGATGTATTGGTTGTCCTAATGGTTGGGCTGGGATGGTGCTGACAGCCTGAAATGCTCTGGACAGTGTCCCAACCAAGAACTCCCCCCACCCCACATGACTGCTGGGTGCCCACTGGGCGTTCTTGAGGGGAGCACGTGTTCAGAATTATCTGAGTTTTTTATTTATCTTTTTATTCATTTCAGAGAGAGGAAGGGAGAGGGAGAGAGAGGCAGAAACATCAATGATGAGAAAAAGTCATTGATTGGCTGCTTCCTGCACAACCCCCACTGGGAATGGAGCAGAAACTCAGGTATGTGCCCTGACCTGGAATCCAACTGTGGTGCTCAACCACTGAGCCACACCAGCCGGGCTGAGTCTTAAATGGAACTTGATTTCACTCAAAATATTTGTCGCGTGTTGTCAAGTGCGTGGCGTTTGCCAGGAATGCCACTGTTGTGGAAATAATGGATTTTGCTTTGTTCCTGACTTTACCCAGAGTTGTCCATCTTTTGGAAAAAATCACATCCCTGATGGCAATGCCACTGGGGGTATGTGAGTTACCGAAATCACACCCCCAGATCAGTCTGCACTGGCAACAGCCAGGTTCCCCGTGCTCCTATTTGGGCACGTGAGCATCTGGCTACTTCACACTGGCTGCTGATGTCACCGCACCACACCTTGACGTAATGATGCACATGTGATAGGATCATAAGCTTCTTTTCTTTTATTTCTCCTTTGTGTTCCCATTAGGGCCGCATACTGATGTTTAGAATGGTGTGTCAGGGGGTAATTCTAATTTAATTTCGGGAATGTAAAGGTGGTGGCAGAGAATATTTGCTGTGGGGGAGGCATTGGGTCTGACCCGGGTGCAAACACGGTTGAGACACCTGGTGTAAGTGTTAGAGCAGCGCGGACTCCTCAGAGAGAGCGCCAGGCAGGTGAGTCATCAGCATTTGGTCTCCCTGAGTCATGCTCTCCTTTGGGGCTCAACCGTTTCTGAAAACACAGCTGGCTGCAACCATCAGGCAGGCCATGGGAAAGAGTGAGGGGTCAGGAGGGCAAGAGAGAGAAGGCTGGGACCCTGGCTGTCTCCGTGGGATCTCTGGACCACCGGGGCTCAGTGTCTCTTGACTGTTGCTGGGCCTCCCATTTTTCGGTGGAAGCTGGAAAGCTGACCTGTGGGCCACTGTCGTCATTGGCGGAAGGCGGGGCTGCTCTCACAGAGGAGCCAACAGTGCAATGGTTTAAGGAACCCGGATGCGGATTTCTTTGGCAGGTCCTGGTCCAGGCGGGGCCACAGCCAGGTCTGGGTCTCAGTTGGGTGTAGAGAGCACGCACAGCGGACTGAGAAGTGGCCACCCTCAGTTCCACTTGTGTGTGGCCAGGCACAGCATGAGGCACGGAAGATTTAGTGGTGATTGAGCAATTCAAGGTCCCTGCTTCTATTCTCTTGGGAGATAAAAGACAGAACTCATTTAGGAGTGGGATGTGTACGCCTGTCACTCATCTCCATCCTCCTTGAGAGCGATTTCTTACCTGTGTTCTACACCCGTATTTGCATGAGCAAACGGAGGCCCAGAGAGGTTAGGCGGCCTGACAAAGGCCACACGGCTAGGTGGTGGCCAAGCCAGGATTTAGCTTCAAGTTCTGCCTCTGCAGCGAGATCAGCCCCTCGGGTAGGATATGAAGACCTTGACCAATCCTCCACCATAGGGACAGTTCTTAAGATTGGTATCTGGCCCTCCTCCCTCTCTCCTCCCCTTCCTTCCAAATATGACATTCTAGTCTTTCCGGGATGCTTATATTTAGTCTTGCTAACATCTTGGATAGTGGAAATATCTGTTTCCTTGGTTGATTGATTCATAAGGTGGGTTTGGATAGTTTATCTTCGTTGTTCTCGGTCATTTCAGAACCACTTAATCTATTGTTCAGCAAAGGAATCTAATTTCCCCCCCCAAAGTGCATTTCTCAGTCTCATTCAGAATCTTTGGCAGAATGAGGGCATTCGCAGGTCTCCCAGCCACGGGAGCTTTAGGCCCATCTTGGCATCCAGAAACTCACTGCCAGGCCCTCCTGCGTTTGCCCTGCCATCCGCCTGGTCCCCTGGCCTCCCTCGTCCCACGCTGGAGGAGCCCACGGCAGCCTCGTCAGGCAGCAGCGACAGTCACAGCCTTGCCCATGCACCCACCAAACAGCCTTCCCTGGGAATTAAACTCACTTGGCTTCTCCTCAGAGATTAACCAGCTGTCCCCTGGTCTTATTTTCTCATAAACTGCTGCAGTCCGATGGCCATGTTTTTGGTTTGGGACCTTCTTTATCGTCTTCTTGAAAACCTCATTAAAATCCTCCGCCCACCAACCGTGGGGGAGGAGCCCCGCTTCCCTGCCTCACTGGGCGGCATCCTCCGTGAACGAGGAAGTGGGGTCCTGGGGCCTGTGCCACACCGGAGAGAGGAGATGAAGGACACAGCGTCTCTCCTCACATTCCTCCCAGTCTGGTAGGAAACACAGGAGTTAGCTCCAAGTTCTGCCTCGGCAGCAAGCGGAGCCCCTCAGGTAAGATTCGAGAAGCTTGACTAATCCTCTACCATATATAGACAGTTTTCAAGGTTAGTATCTGGCCCTCTTCCTTCCCTCCCTCCCTCCCTCCCTCCCTCCCTCCTTCCCTCCCTCCCTCCCTCCCTCCCATAACCATGTGGGCCTGTAGCTGGACTCTTACTAATCCACCTGTCTGTACTCTTGTGCTCATACTATGGGTGTGTCCCAGACCCCATTATCTTTCTCTCTGTACCTTTATAATAAGTCTTTAAATCAGGTAGGGTTCATCTCCCAGCTTTTTTCCTTCTTTTTCAAAATTGATTTTGCTGTTCTAGAGCCTTTGTATTTCCATATAAATTTTAAAACCAGTTTGTACACAAAAGCCTGCCAGGGTTTTGCTTTTTGACAACTTAGGCGAGCGCCATCCCTGGTTGTGGCTAACCTCTGAAGCAAGCGTCGGTCCTTCGGTAACCGGATCCGTTTTCAATTAGGCTGAGTGTTGAGAAGCCTATGATTCTTCCTCTTCTGATCCTCCAATGCAGTGAAACGAAGCATCACCCTGGAGTGGACCCAAGGCTCCAGGGCTGTCACTTCGTCCCGAGAGGAAAGCAGCTTCGTCCTTCAGGCGAGCTGTCTGCGTCCGCCACGGAGAGGTAAACCCTCACAACTCGGACCCGCATGGAGCTGTTCCAGACATTCCCAAACAGCCATCCTTCCCTCCTCTGTCTACAGCCAAGTTTATCTGGTTGAGGAAAAGTGGCCTCATCACAGCCCAAGAACAGCACAGGCCCCAGGAGCAGAGTGTTCTGGGAAGGGGTTGCGGAGAGGCCCAGAAAAGGCCAGGGCAGAGGCACCGTCTTCTGGAAGCGGTGGGGGCGGTGGGGGCGGGGGTGGGGGAGGGCGGGCTTTCCGTGGACTCTCAGAGCAGGGGCCAGGATGACCACACAGCCAGGCCCCAGAGAGCCCGCATCCCAGCAGCAGCACTGTCGTCTGCTCCTCATACTGTGAACTGTGAGCCGGCTCTAAACACACCATTCATTTTCCCTTTTAGCACAGAAGGGTCTCTCAGCTCCAACTACCAGCAAGTCAGAACACTCCCCAAACCACAGCCCTGGGGTGAGATGCAGGGCTGGCCAACGGTTGGGAGGAAAAACAACTACCCACTAGCTGGAAACCACCGAGTCCACAGGAGGCTGGGTCGCCTTGCTCACAGAGGCCGGGAAACAGCACTTTAAATATATATATATATATAAAATTGGTTTTAGCGAGAGAGGAAGAGGGAGGGAAAGAGTGAAACATCCATGTGAGAGAGAAACATCGATGGGTTGCCTCCTGCACGCCCCCTGATGGGGGTCGAGTCTGAAACCCCAGGCATGTGCACTGACCAGGAATCCAACCGGTCACTACACTGAGTGGCCAGGTTATTATGACCACCACATCAGTACTTCGTTGGGCCACCTTTTGCCTTCAGTACTGCGGCAATTCTTCTTGGCATTGACTCCACATGATGTTGAAAGGTGATGCGAGGAATCTGACACCATGCCTGATGACTAGCACTGTCCAGTTCTGTGAGATTTGATGGTTGTGGAACCAGCTGCCTGATGGCTCTTTTAACTTCGTCCCATAAATGCTCAATTGGATTGAGATCTGGTGATTGTGGGGGCCACCTAAGCAAGGTCAAGTCTCCCTCATGTTCTTGAAACCACTCTGGCACAATACGAGCACATGGCACAGCTCATTATCTTGTTGGAAGAAGCCATCTCCATTGGGATACGCCATCAACATGATAGGATGAACTTGATCAGCAACGATACTTAGGTATGTTGTGCTATTCAGACGTTGTTCCACATGAATTAAAGGGCCCAAATCATGCCAGGGAAACATGCCCCAAACCATAGCACTGCCCCCACCAGCTTGAAGGGTTGTACTCATGCATGTAGGGTGCATGCTTTCATGCTGTTTCCATGAAATTCTCACTCTGCCATCTGCATGATGCAACTGGAAATGTGATTCATCGGACCACGTGACTTTTTCCCAATGCTCGACTGTCCAATCCTTGTGTTCCTGTGCGAATTGGAGACGTTTTATCTTGGTAACTGCAGACAGCAAAGGTGTTCGAACAGGCCTTCGGTTTCTATATCCAATACAATGCAGTGTACGGCTAATGTGCCTACAAACGTCAGGTGGTCATAATAATCTGGCCACTCAGTGTATATGGTTCATGGGACAATGCCCAACTGACTGAGCCATACCGGCCAGGGCGAAACAGCATTAAAAAAATTTTTAATGCTGTTTCGCCCTGGCCGGTATGGCTCAGTCAGTTGGGCATTATATATATATATATATATATATATATATATATATATATATATATATATTGTTATTGCTTTCAGAGGAGAAGGGACACATGGCCCAGGGAATGAGCTCCTTTCCCCACAATCGATGACTTCAGGGAAGACGAATATGGGTCCCCCCTCCCCCAAGAAAGGCTTTGTGTGAAGGAGGGTCCCTCTACTAAATAAACAGAAAAGCAGGATTGCACCCCGGAGCCTTTGGTGGAGGTGGGTGTTACCGGTTATAACCCGGACAGCAGAGGTTGAACTCCTGGTAAGTTTGGGAATTGCCAGCTGGGATGTTACCCCAGACACGTATGTCTCCCCCCAAGGAGCAGCCAGGCTCCCGGCTGGAATGTCAAGCGCTTGCTCCAATTGTCCCCGGAGGCCTGGTCATTGGCATGCTGGGCACTTGGTCATTGGCCTGACCGGGTCCTCGTGGTTTGCTGGACCATCGGGGGCTGAGAGCCTTGATTACAACCAACACGGAGACGATCCGGCGAAATGCAGTTGCAAAGGTGGACCCACCCCCACCCGCTCCCAGGGCCCCCGCGGTGGGGTGAGGATGCAGGGAGGGGTGCTGGCTGGCTTCCCCACACTCCTTTTTTTGTATCAGCTGAAGGCTCCCCTGAACATTCATAGCTTCACACCAAGCCTGGGGCCCACAGGGATCCGAGTCTCCCATGACCAGACCAGCATACAAATGGGGTTTTGGATTTAAAGATCGGGTTCGATGGCACATGACGGGAGGGGCGCTCGAAGGAGGAAAACCCCTTTTCAAAGCGCCTTCAGTCTGCAAGCGAAAATTCAAGTCCCTAACAAGGCTCTGTCTGTTTTCAGTCCCCACCCCCTACTCCCAGGCCTTTGCCCCCCAAAAAAGGAAAAAGGGAAGCTTTAAATCAAGTCGCCCTAAATCCTCTTTTATCCTTGAGATAATCGGGTGTTTGTGTCTCTGGGATTCTGGTGCTCCAGGTGCCCTCATCTCCCGCCACAGGCCACAGAGGTGACCTCACACATCTCCCTGCCCCCCAAAGACTCACACACACCTGGAAGGAAACAGCCTGAGGACCCTCCGGTATGTAAGTAACCTGGGTCATCAGGGAAGGGAGGAAGACCCAGGGGCACACGGAAGCGCCCTCACACATTGAAACCTGGTTGTGACCAGCGCCCAGGTCCCGCCCTCAAGCTCCGGGTGAGATGGGCTTCTTAGCCGAAGCCGAGTCAGCCCAACACCGGCAGAGTCCACGTCACTCCGGGGAAATGTGACATCAGAGCCATCATTCCACCCCCAACTGATCCATCCCCACTTCATGAGCAGTGACTAAAGGTTCTCCCTGAAAATTCTCCCGATAACCCCTGTAAGCGCCGGTCTGCATGGTACAGTAGGGAAACGGAGCCTCAGAGAAGTTGAGTAACTCGCCCAAGGTCACACAGCAGGAAGTGGGGAGCCAGGATCAGGTTACCTGTGGCAGAGGCCCGGCTTCTAACATTCACTCTCAGTGCTATTCACACAGGTGCCTGCAGCTGGTGTGTCCTGGGGCTCAGTTTGGTTACATTCTTTGTCTGGGTTAGCATGGAGCCACCTCCTCTAGCCCCCTCCCAGCATGCCCGAGCCTTCCCTTCCTTCCCCTGAAACCGCTGCCCTCCACCTGTCCCTCCACCTGTCCCTCCTGGACGGCATGCCCCTGAGTACCGCTCATTAGACATACCTGCGGGAGGCCTGTGGGCGCACCCAGGCAGCCGGCTTTCCTCCCTCCCTCCCTCCCCACCTCCCCAAGCTTTCAGTGTGCTTTGCCAGTTTTTCTACTCACCAGCGCGATGACCCCGAGACAGCGGGGGTCTGCATTGGTCACTCCCAGGCGTTCCCCTAAGTTCCAGCCTCTTCCCCCGACCACAGGGTCGCGGTAGCATCCTCAGGCTCCTGAGCACGGCCCCCCGCAGCTCTCCCCAGCCCCGCCTCTGTCTAAGGAACTCTGTGGGGGGCTTTGAACGAGTGGTCACTGGATTGGCTTAAATTGGCGACCTGTCCAATCGGCCTGACAGACAGTGAAGGCGGCCATCCCGTGCCCTCGGCCTCAGGAGCGCTCACTTCTTGCTGCTGATTGGCTGAGATCGGCAGCCACTGAGAGCACGTGGCAACCGGCAGCCAATCATTTCTCCAGACTCCTTTTATCCTTTCAAGCTTCCTGCGTTTTTAATGTGAATAAAGGAAAGGACAGTCCTGAATTCAGTATCAATAGTCTCTACAATTCATTTTTTTTTTTTGGGGGGGGAGGGCTTGAGAGGGAAGGGGAAGAGGCCATAGAGCCCACACTCTTATTTACACAGCAGCCCCAGCCTGCAAGGGTGAGGATCTCTATCCCCAGCCTCCGAGGGGGTTGGGGGGCACGTTACAAAACACCCCAGCACCCTGGGAGCTGGCCAGGATGGGCCCAGGGTGCTGGTGAGGGTGAGAAGGGGCCCCAGGCCCCAGGGGAGGGAGGCCTCTGGGACCCGCCCTGTCGCCTGGGGAGAGACTTAAATGGGCCCAACCCCCACTCCCTGAGACCCTGATTTAATTGACCGGAGGCCTGAAAAGCTCCCCAGGTGATTCTAATGCGCAGCCACCACCATGGAGACCCCGACATACCATCAGTGAAAGCTTGTCTTACATGCACCAGTGAGGCAGCAAACCAAGTGACACCTTCTCTTTTATTTGGTGTTTGTGGGGGGATTCTCAAATCTTACCTGTGCCGACCATTTCCCACTGTTAATACCGTTTGTTTGAGCCATGAAACCACCTTCTGGCAGGGGAGCCCCTGGCTTGTATTTCTCCTCGGAAGTTTCTAACAGAATAACGAAGTCTTAGTTATTCACTCGGTTATCCAGGATCACGCCACCCTCCAAACATCTTCCTCAAGGTCTAGACTGCAGACCGCGGTTTCTGAGACCTTGAGGGAAGTGGCAAGTTCCAGGGGCTGTGTGTGAGGTCCCAGCCCTGCCCCCCCACCCCCCCAGGAGTATTGTTTTTCCTGATAAGGTACACTAGGACCAGGAAGGTTAAGTAACTTGTCTAAGGGCTTGAAGTTAGGACAGTATGTGGTGGTGGTGGTGGGACCAGGATGAACAAGAGATATAAAAGGCTCACGCATCATTTTTTATCATTGCTCATTCTTGCAACTTCATCAGGTGTGAATTTGTGATTTGCACAAGCTGATGCGACGGACCCGGCTGCCCCTGAAAGCTGGAGGTGATGAAAACAAGGTTGGGGGCTTTCCAAGTGGGTGCTCGACGTAGTACACATCCTGTGAAAACAGAAGGCTTAGAAGAATGGCAAGGAGAAGCCCTTACGTACACAGAAGAGAGAAGAAGAGAGACCAGAGGGACAAAGACACGAGATCTTGCCCAGACATTTATCACGGTCCCCTCCCTGAGACCCGGGAAGGAAGAAAGGCATAAAAAAAAAAAGCACCAAGCCAGGTCAACTGTTAAAAATTATTTAATAGAAAGTCCAATGTCAAAATGTAACAATAAACAAAAATACACGTGTATAAATATGTATATATAATTAGACCTGTACACTTTCTCAGACCTTTTTTCAGAATGGAACAGAATCATCATTACATCTCGGTGGGCAAATCAAAAATAATATTCAAGCGACGTGGACCCAGTGGTGCTGTGGGGAGAGTACTGTCCATGCACGTTGAGGGTTAACGACTTCCGATCGTGAGAGAGGGGCCGGATATTGCCAAATGCCTTTTTCGGGAGACCCAGGCAGGGAAGATGGGCTCTGTCCAGTGTCCCTGGTCTTTCCTTAGCACCTGTAGCCACTACCGTCTAGGGACAGCCCTCCTGTCGGCGGGGTTTTGCATTCTTGACATTTCGGTTGTTTGAGAGTTTGCCTGCCCTGTCTCCCAGATTACAGACTCCTGGGAACTTTGCCGCGAGACCTCCCTATCCCATAGGCCAAGCGCCAGCACAGTGGTTTGGGATGATGCCATGAAGGTGTGCTGATTTGCTCTTAAAACAGCAGTGTCCAAAGTGGGTGTGCACACACCAAGGGGTCCCTCACGTCCCCCTCAGGGGTTCAGAGAGAAAATACCAGAACCTTGGATTATACTATTTTCTATCTTATTCTTTTAAAATGGCTATGTGAATACTTTGTATGATGTGCCTAGCATATTAGTGCAGAAGTATGAATACAGGCTCTCGATAACTGATAACAGACAGAGGGGGCACGTCTCAGAGGTTCTGCCGATAGGGCCTTAAAGTAGGCGGGTGTGAGCCCAAATGTTCTACCAGTTCCCAGCATCCCGATCGCCACGTGTCAAATTCTAACCAAAACGCCTAGGATTCTGGGATAGTCGAGTGGGAACCACAAGACACAGAATTAGAAATTCCACAGCAAGGAGCCGAAGAATATCTGGGAAAAGAGTGGGTGTTTGAGCAAAAATCTTTCTGAGGGTCCAGAAGCTGGTGTTGCTGCTGAGTCTGCCAGGCTACACCCCGAAAGGGCGGGTGTGTGTGTGTGTGTGTGTGGGGGGGAGGGTTGTGGGGGGGACCTCTTGCAAAAAAGGTCAGCCCTGAGGAGTGTTCAGGGCCCCTGGGGATCCCCGCCACTCAGCTCGGAAAGCTGCCTCCAGCCCCGAATGCCTCCAACCTCTCAGGGAGATGACGCCACTTGTTTGAGCCTTTTCTTGAGCTTCTAGAGACCCTGACGCCTCACAGCTAGCATTTTGTTTTATCTGATTCTTCCCTTCTCCTTCCAGAGCTTCTAATTATTGTCTGGTGGGTGATGCGGGTGAGCAGGTTCTTTGGAAAACCGAAAAGGCACTGCGAGGTGTCTGCACAGAGAGACTCCGCCTGTCCCTGAGCCTCCCCTGCCTCGTACCCTAGAGACACAGCCCCGAGCTCCGGGGACCCCCCTGTCCCCACGGGCCCTGGCAGCGGTCTAGGCTTGTGGGTAATTGCCATGCGCATACAATCCATCTGTGCTTTAGTTTTTAAAATCCCCCCCTTTCTTTGGTGGGACTCAGGTGTGTTCCCCAGACACAGCAGAGCCTCGGCCCCCAGGTGTGATCTGACCCAGGGGAAGGCTGGCCAAGGGCAGCTGCCTTTGGCTGGAATGAATGAAGGCATCACAGCTGCTGCCCCTGTATTCATCCCAGGGTGGACCCTCAGCTCCCCCGGGCGTCTAGGCCAGCCTCTCCCCAGAGGCGTCGTTAGCTGTGGTGGCTCTAACACAGCCCCAGCCCAGATGAAAGCCCTTGGGTTCAAACAGCTTTTGGAGAGGGGACACTCATTGTAGTTGGGGTGGGGGCAACATGGGGATAACTCATCTCAGCAAGAAATGTGCGCTTCTGCCCAGTCCGTTTGGCTCAGGGGTTGAGCCGTGACCCAGCAAAACCGAGAGGACGGGGTTCAGTTCCCTGTCAGGGCACATGCCCAGGTTGTGGGTTCGATCCCCAGTGTGGGGCGTGCAGGAGGCAGTCCATTGGTGACGTTCCTCTCTCATTGATGTTTCCATCTCTCTATCCCTCTCCCTTCCTCTCTCTCTATAAATCGATGAAAACATATTTAAAAAAAGGAAGCAATGTGTGCTTCCAGTGAGGAGGGGAAACCTGGCCCTGGTGCTGACCACGCCTACTTCTCTGGGTGACCTCAGCAGTGCCCTCTGCTTCACAGGGCAGAGTGTCACCTACAGGTCTTCCTTATGCCCCCTCAACCCCCAGCCAAGTCCACAGGGCCTTCTGGTTGGGTGGCTGACTGCCCTGGCCTCGTCCCTCTCTCCCTCAACTCCCAGCTCCAGCCACTTGACTGCACATAGACCCTAGTCCCATCTTGTCCCCTCAGCCTGGGGGGCCATTTGCAGCACTCTCTGGCAGTCCTCTGACAACCTTGGGCTTCCACGTCACCCCTTTCCGGAAGCCCTGATCCCGAAGCTGGGCAGCTGCCATGTGAGATGCACCCAGTACTTATCCCTCCTGCAGTCCTGCCCACACTGTCCCCAGGACTAAGGGCGGCTCCTCGGGGGCGGGGCCTGTGTTTGGTTTAACTGTGCATCGCTGGCGCTTAGCTCGGTTCCTGCAGGACACCAGGTGCCCTATGAACACTGCGTTGAATGAATGAGTCCTTGGCACTGGGGGAGGCAATGCTGAACATGCTACACCTGGGACAACCTCGACCGAGGGGCCCTAACCCCCACATGGGTTCCCAGTGGAGCTGCTGAAATGCCGCAGTCAAGGCCACCCTGGACGATGGGAGAGGGTGAGAACCGCTGTGGTTGTATACAGCTGGGCCTGGCGTGGAATCTGAGGGATGTGTCCTTTATGTGCCCGGGATGGGGCAAGGATGCCGGCCACAGCATCCAGGGTAGAGGCAAACAGGCTAGTGGCAGGGCATCCTGGCACAGGCGGGGCACAAGGCAAGACGACCAGCAGACCGCTGTCCCCCTACGCGAGTTAAACTCAAACTTTCCCAAGAGTGGCCACTAGCTTTTCCCATTTTGGTGTTCTAGTTAACTAATACTTTCCTAGGCATTATCTCAGAGATTAGAAAAGGCAAAAGTACAGCTCTTCCTTGAACTATTTCAATGACAAAGTAGTTACATTTTCTTTCCCTGTGTGTGTGTGTTAAGGAAATAGATCCAAATTTAGAGCCCTAATAAGACAGCTGCCTGGTTCTGCTCCAGAAAATTAGATACAATTTTTGAAAATGAATTTGCATCTTGCTTTGAACAGAAGAGCTGGCTTGAAATCTATTGCGAAACTTCCTTTGCTCATTGGACTATCTGCGGAGAGAGAGCCGTGGAGAGAGAGCGGTCCCTGAAGGTCTGGACCGAAATGCAGGAAACCAGGGGCTGTTCTGTCACTTCTGGGTTGAGGCCAAGTGCCCCCAGGCCCCACAGCTATTTTTAACCCCAGGGACCCTAAGGCAGTTCTGGCTGAGTTTACGGTGCTCTTTGCACTGCCTCCAAGTCTTAGCTAAGTTCAAAGCCGGGGGCTAAAAAGAACCCCTGGAAAGGGAAGAAGGGGGAATTCAGGGGCAGAGTGGAAAGATAGTATTAGAATGAGGCCTTTGGTTTTAGGGGTGAATCTTGCTGAATTAAAGCAATTTCTCTGGCTTCCAAGAGACAAGAGCCATTTCCCACGTTATGTTGAATGAATCTGACAGCCACTGGGTCAGAATCTTGGGGGCAGTTTTCATAGGAAAACTGGCCACAGGGCCCCCTCTACACATGAAATTCTTTTGATTCCTTCGAGCTAACTCAGCGGGGTTGGAGACGTGAGTCGTCTTTAGATGATGCGTCTTTAGGAGCAAGGAGAGGAACTCTGGAGTTCCTGGGCTCTGCTGAGCTTGGAGCAAGTTATTTAAATGATGTCCAAGTCACTACAGGACTATCCCAAACCCTTAAGGTCTCAAGAGATTCACATCTAGTTTCAGTGCTTAAACCAGTCTGGAAATTACAGACCCACATTTCAAAGATCAAAGAGCAACACCCAGCCCTAGCCCACAAGTAAGGATTTTAAGTCAACGGTCCAGGCCTTTCCGCCATCTCTGGCGATCAGGTTCTCCCAAACGTCTCTGCAAGGTCAAAGCCTTCACCTTGAGAAGACGCAGGCTGTGAGAAAGGGAGCCTTGGGAGCAGGAAAAAAGAGCCCAGACTCCGATGCCTGTCCTGGCTGCATCCGGCATGGAAGCGCAGAAGTACCAGGTTCCTTTTCCGGGCGCGGAGAAAGTGCCAAGGGAGAGGCATGTGCCAAAATTCCCAAAGCCTTCCCCTTCTGGGCACTCGTGTCCTATGAGCCAGTGGCCTCTACTGGTTTGTGTGCAGCTCATCAGATACCGGAAGGCCACGTAAAACACTCCGCATGGGGAAACCACGCTGCTGATGAGCCCGAGAGAGATGCTGGAAGGTGGGTGCCCCCGAGGGGCAGTTTTCACAGTGTTGTGAAGGGCAGAGTGATGTTAAAGAAACGGGGAGAATACCAGAAGGACAGTTTTCCTTCTTTCGGCAGGGGACTTGACTTTGGGATAGATGCGTTCTACACACAGACACACCACTTAGAACATAGGGGCCTGGGCTCACGGCACAGGGGCGTGGGGAGGGTTACACAAAACGGTTATACAGTGCCCAGCACAGTATCTGGCACAGCGTGAGTAGAAATAATAAATAGTAGTTCCTTCTCTTCTTTCCCCAAGATTAGATTGGATCCCAGATAAGGTACAAGGGTCCCTGGAAAAACACAGCACGGCTAGTGAGTCCAAAGGTTTGTCACAAAAGGCAACATATTCACCTGTAATCCTCATTGTCTGCCAGAGCTTTTCTGGCCCTTTTCCAGAGACATACAAAAAGGTGACCGTGGACTTTTTTTCTCCTCCCCGCCCCCTTGGAAAAACACGTCCTTTCATTGGCACAAGGCAACAGTTCCCAGACCTCCATCAGGAAATTCCAAAGGTTTATTGCAGGGACAGTGTGAGCGCCGACTGCCTCACTCAGCCTTAGGTGTGGGGGCCACTGACCGACCTGTGACACTGAGAAGTCACCTTTTCATTATGCCCTTAAGTATGTATCCCTCCCCCACACCACGCCTTGTTTTGTCTTGGGGTTTAAGCAACGTAAAAAGTTTAATTTCTGAGAGGTACAAAGAAATAAAGCTCCGAGAATGCCTTCCAGGGGGAAGAGCATGGAATGCAGATTTTAAATGTAAAATTAGAGAGCGCAACCTAATTTTTTTTTTTTTTAAATGAGGGAGTTGGGAGAAGGAAGGAGAGAGCCTTAGAACCCAATTGTTTTGTCTTTCATAACAAACATGTCTGAGGGCCCTGGAGTCCCAGATTCAGAGTCAGTATTTTCCTGGATTAAGAATTGAATAATTGTTCTTCCTATAAAACGGACATTTCTAAATCTAGCTGCTTTCTAAGACGAGTAGAGATGAAACACTCTTTTACATTCTTGCCCGATGTCTAAGCAGGGCTTGTAATCCATATGCCAGCCTGCACACCAGGCTCCGGAGGTAAAATTCGTACGAGGTATCATCTCCGTCTTTAACAGGCGTGAGGGAGAGTCTGGCCCTCGGAGGGAAAAAAGTCTCGGCGAGGTTGGCAGGGGGACGAGGTTATAACTCAAAGTGGGATGGCATCGCATGGGACCAAGAGTGGGGCCTTCACCCCTGGGCCTGCCCCCGGGGCTCTCAGACTGCAGGCGTGGCCACTCCTGACCCCGGGGAGCCCCTGACAGAGGTGCCTCCTCGCCTCCCAGCCTGGAGGAGGCTGGCACCAGCGCCCAGGACGAAGTAACTAACCACAGCTGCTCCTCAGCCAGCTCGCCTCTGACGTGAGTCATCGCAGGCCATGGGCACTGCAGATGGGAGAGACCCCGCAGGCCCGGGGGTGGCCACGGCCGGTTCTGAGGGCTGACCTCGTCTTCTCATCTCTAGACTTCCTACCTTCTCTGCCCTTAAATAGATCACAGCACCGCTCTGTGCCCCAGCTGGGTCTAGGAGGCATCGCCGAGGTAAGAGCCTCCTCCTTCAGGCTTCTCCGCCAGCAACAAGCGCGCATTCCATTAGGACAGCAGTACTCCAGGACCCTGCGTCTCCGCCAACCCAAAGAAAGCCCGCATACACTGCTGAACTTTTACAACGCCACAGCTCGGAGCACACAAGGCCCGTGCAATCCAGCTGTAAATCCTGCTGACAGCCCGCCCCACCCCCTGGCCGCTGGGCAGCTGGGCAGCTGGGTGTGGAGCTGCAGCGGGCGCTGGGCCATTCCGTCCGCCCTCTCTTCTAAATGCTCTCAGCCCATTTCTCATCCTTCTACCTCCGCCCGCCAGGCCATTTCCCGCCCTCCCTCCCTCCCCCAGCTCCTTCCTTCTCCCTGAGCCTCAGAGATCACAGCCAGCAGAAGCTTCTAGATTATTCTCTTCATTGTATCTGAGACAATCGGCTTACGGTTTAGATACGCAGGGAGGGGAAAAAAAAGGCAAAATATTTTTTGCTTTCGACCCTTTCAGAAAGGCATAAAAAAAGTAACGTACAAACACAAATCACTTGACAATTTTATGATTGAAACCAACGAATGGGAGGCAGACAGCTCTGCGTGTTGCTAACATCATCCAGCACTTCTTGCCAACCCGCTCAGCCACCCCGGGCCTTAGATCTATTTCTAGCTGAACCAAACGTGTCTGCAGATAAAATCACTCTCGTACTTCAAAGAGGTCTCCGGCACTGACATCGGAAGACAGAACTCCACGTGAAAAGTCCGAGTTTCCCGGGAACCGGTTTCCGGTTTCCCAAAACACTCACCCGCCAGGTTCCCGAGAAACACTGGGCGCTGTGCACACGTGTGTCATGTCAACATGTTAAACGTGACTGTCAGCAAAATGACACGAGCGGGTTTCGTCTTCGGGTAGAAGGTGGCGATTTTCAGGGAAGTCACTCCCTGGGACACCAAGTGGGGGAGTGACATGGAAGACGGCGAGCGTTGGCTTCCTCAGAACAAGAATCCCGGGGCCAGGTCATCGGCAGAGCAGTGAACACGGTCCTCCATGGACACGTGTGAGGTGGGGCTCAGGGCTCGGCAGTTCGCTTACAGTGGAGAAAAACTATTTTAGTCACTTGGCCAAAACCATACACAGGGAGGGAACTTAAAACCCTGGGGCGACTCGCCTCTCCCGGCATTTTCCTGCTTGAAGCAGGATGAAAAGCCGTACATGTTGGCTGCGTCTCTATTTATGTAACAACCACAGCTGCTCCCCAGAATAGCTGCTGCTGGCTGGAAGGAGGGAGGGCTTTTGCTGCTAACGTGTGAGTCCATGTTCTCTCGCTCTTGACTGAGTTTTCCTCCTTTCCCTTTGCGCCCTGGGTCTACAAGGAGATGGGGGACCTCACCATTAGCTCATGGTGCCCTCGGCCACGGGCAACGTGGACGGATTTTAAAGTCAAAGCTCCTCCTCTCAGGAAGAACAAACATAGATTCTGATTCTGTTCTGCGATCGCTCTGATCGTTCTGATCGCTGGGAATCTGTGGCAGGCGATTGCTCGATTCCCAGAACATACGAACTACCCACCTTCGGAGGGAGGCCGATGGCGAGGTCCTTTCCACTCACAACCCCCAAAGAGAGACACAGGCAGACAGACAGCGCCCCTCTGTGTTTCTGTGGGACAAACTGGAACTGGACTGCGGGCGTAGCATTGAATATAGGGTGCCCTCCCCAGGAAGTAGCAAAGACAACCCTCGTCGAAGCTATCAAATGCGTTAAAAAAATACAAAAGTTATTTTTCTCCTTTTGATGGCTATTTACTTGTGACAACATTTGTTAAAAATATTACTTCTGTCTTTGGGAAGAGATCGTTCTCTTCATATAATATGGAAAAATAAACTCTACCGAACCACGGTTCACATCGCCCACGACGGCCTGGGGCGTCGGCGTTCGCAGCGCCAGACCTCCTCCGAGGGTCCATGTGCTACGTTTTCAGGGAGGGAACCCTTTCTCACTGTCCTATCCGGGGCTGCAAGGGTGGGCGGGGGGGGGGGGGGGTGACCAGGCTCCGGGGTCACTGAAGGGAGAGAAGGAGGAAGTAGGATAGTTTCTAATAAAATGAAGGTGACAGGGTGGCTTGGGGCCTCCTAAAAAGTCGTGGGGTGTCCCCTCATCTCTTCTGACCACTTGCTGCCCAGCTAATGCGTGGTCGCTTATCCGTGGGAGGGGGAGGGAGCCATTAGGCCGAGACTCGGTGCCACTGCCAAGGAGGGCACCTCTTCCGCACCCAGGAGCATCGGAGAGCACTGGACTGGATGAATGGGAGAAGACAAGGATACATAAAAACAGTAAAATGTTTATTTCCTTAGAAAAAAAAGTGGGGGAGAGGGATCTGAAATGATTGTGATCACACGTCCGTCTGCCTCTGAGCAAAGCCAATGTCGCGAGCTTACTGCTTGATTGAGACACCCCAGGCAAGGGAGCAGCTTGCTGCGGGCTCCTGGGTGGCGCCCAGGAGTCAGCTCACAGCATGCTTTCCATCGATCAGAAGCGCCTCTCTGCCGCTTCTTAGCAGAGAGCCAAGGCTTGCCATAGCAACCATCCCATCTCCAAAGCACAACGTCGCCCGCCCGCGAGAAGCAAGGCTCTGGACCACTTTGGGACAGACAGGGAGGAAGGACAGAGGGAAGGAGACGCTTAGAAGCGGGGCCGCTCTAGAACAGAAGTCTGATAGCCGAGTTCCCCACTAACTCATCTTATAGAAAACAGGCCGGAGCGCCTCTGTGAGACCGACAGTATCTTTAAGGTGAAATCGCAGAATTTTGCTGCACACCTGGACACGAGAGGAGTGAAAAGTTGCAACAGGTTTTAACTAGCAGCAACAAAGAAAGTTCAATGACAGTTTTTTTTGTTTGTTTTGTTTTTAGCAATATTCCTTTGCGAGTTCATTAGGAAACACTGTAATTGGATGGGGCATACGATATGGAACCGAATCTTCTTTTGCTATAGTGCTGTTCCGTGACGAGGACCGACCTTTGCAAAGATTTCGACTGGGGTGTCACCTATTTACACAGCAGTAGCTCCTGGTTCGAGGGTCAGGTCGGTGCTATGTGATGTCCTCTTCTTCCGAACAGTAATCTCGACCCTGGAGGGCAAAGGAAAAGAGCGACGTGTGAGTGAGAAATTCCAAGCAGAGCCCGACACAGTCACTGCTCGCAGATCCATTTTCTGTCGGCACCCGTCTCCTTGCACCGAACCCCAGAGTTCATCGGTGACCACCAGGATAGATACGTCATAACGACCTGTTTAGAAACTGTACACACCGACTTATAAACTGCAGAGACCTCAAAGCATGGGAATCTTAACAAGCCCCAAATAAGCCCTCACTTTATACTGGTAAGCACTCATACTACCACACAGGCCCCGCCTTTCACCAAGAGAGCAGCACAAGGATGCTCCACGCAGGAGGCCAACTTCTCATGAACAAGAGACCCGGAAATGGACAATGAACAAGCCGCTTTCCGCTGGGGCCAGGGCAGCTCACATGTGAGAGCCGCATCTCCGTGCCCGGAATTTACAATTGTACAGGAGGGGATGGAGTAATCCAGGGATGTCTCAGTTCTAATCCATTCTAAATTAAAACAGGACTTAAAAACAACAACAACAACAAGGACTCAATGGCTATAACACAGCTTAAGACTATGTTTGGTATGTGTGGGATGCCCCAGAAAGACAAAAATGCCTTTGAGTCATTCGCTTACAAGAAGGCTTGCGGACTCTATGCAATTGCGACACGTGACGTAAACTCTACGAAGGCGCCCTGAGGACTGGGGTTTAAGCTCCACATCTGACCTGGCTGGGTTGCCTCGGTCGAAGCCCACGGCATCCTGGTCTATAATTCATCCATCACAGGAACCCAACACCTGCCCACATCACAACGTCGCAGACGAGGGTTTTGTAAAAGTCACCATTAATACTGGTTGCATCCTTTGTCCTTTTTCTTTTAAAATACACGCTATATGTTTCATTTTTTTTTGGGGGGGGGGAAGGGGGATATTCCTTCAAAAACAGAATTTTCTAAATAACTAGAACTTATTAATAAAAGCCTCTCAAAGTTAAAGAATATAATAATTTTCATAAAGCTATTTATCAAGGGTATTACATGTTTCTTCGTCACAATATCTGTATATTGGGGGTATTTCCCATTCTCCTAATACTTAATTGTCGTGGCGGTGAATTATTGGACCATCTGGCTGAAGGGTGATCTGAGCTTGGACTTACTAGCTCTGGGATCTCAATGAAGTTACCTCTCTGGGCCTCAGTTTCCCCACCTGTACAATGAAGCTAACAACAGTCCCTACTTCACAGGGTTGCTGGAGATTAAATGAGTTAATAGTCGTAACGTGATCCCATAGTGCCTGGCATTCATTAGTGTATTTTAGTTTCCTCCACCGGCTGATTGCCAACTCTCCCCCTGCTACTTGCGGAGTGCCTGACCCCAGTGTGGTAGCCAAGCGGGTTTTCTTGCTGCATGAAAACGCCTCCTGGGCAGAGAAGCTGGGCAACGACCTTCTTGATAAGAGAAAAGTGAGCTCAGCAGTCACCCCACAGTGACGGCCTCCCTGGGACACCTCCCAAGCAAATGGGGACCCATCAGGAGACACGCTCTGGGCCACATGGTGAAGAGTGAGAAAGGAGACCTCATGGACCCTGACTGTGGGGAGTTTATGCCCCAGGGTGGGAAGCAGGACACATCCAGACATAGCAACGCTATGCTAGAAGCCCACCTACCAGGTGGGGTCTCCTCATAGGCCCAGGAGTAGACCTGCAAGTGGACACGGGGCATTCAGCGGGAGGGGAAAGGCAGGGCTCATGGAGTTTTCAAAAGAAAGGACAGAGGACATATTTCCGGTGTATATTGGGACCCACACGCTGTTGTGTGACATCGGCAAATTACTGGGCATGGTTTCCTGGGGTTAATCATCGTCTCTGCCTCGGAGGGTCATGATCAGGATTAAGTGGAAAAAATACAGTGCCTGGCAGGTAGTCAATACATATGAGCTGCTGGTATTATTATGACTATTAAACCACGTGCTTGTTCAGTCCCCTGGCAGAGGAATAGGGACCTCCTTCCTGTGATTGACAGGTGAGGACTGTGGTCCTAAACTGTGACCTGACAGGTGTCAGGGACACTCCTTCCTCCCACCACAGCCTTGCACCCAAGACAGGCCACAAGTACATGCTCTAGAATAAAACTTCCATGGCAGACACCTAAGCCCCTTCCCTTCTTCTATCTAACTCAGGCCTCACATCCAAGGAAAGGCCCAGCTGGCCAGGATGGGGTTCAGAGGGCCCCTCATCCACAAGGAAGACTTGGCCCAATGACAGACAGACCGACCACACTCAGGCGAACTGGTGCACTCATTGATAAAGCAGCGTTTCCAACTCCATAAACGGGTTATGAAGTAGAAGGTGCATTGCAGACCCTCCCCGTTGACTAGGACCATAGACAAGTGCCTCCTGTGGAGGAACAAATCTATAGAAATGTCTGTGTAACCTCAAGGCCGCAACTTGCATTTCCCAAGCACCGGCTCCTCTGGAATTACCACAGTTACTGCGAGAAGGAGAAGGAAAACGGCGTTGGTTGCTTTGCAGATGTTATTTCATTGGTATCCGCACCAACCCTGGCCAACCCTGCAAGGCGGGAGTGGTGCCTTGTGACTTGTGGGCAAACCTCAGACCAGCCCAAGAGCCCTGGATAATCCTCCCCCAACCCCTCCCCAACTGTAGTAAGTTGGTAACAAAATTCAAATTCAAATCAGTTTCATTTTTGTTATTATCACCTGTCAGCAGCTCTGAGAACCAAATATTTTATAAACAGAAAACTTGAAAATCACAAACATCAAGAGCACGAGCTCCCAGATGGCCGGCGTCGCTTTAAGAAATGGGAGCCGGAGAGAGCTGCGACGTGAGTGGCCTCATCTGGGCATCACCAGGGGCCCATTGCACACCAGCCCTACCGGGCAGGACAGGGAGCTTGCTTCTGTGACGTGACTTCAAGTCGCATTTACATTTTTAAAGAGCTGTGCTAAAAAAGGGCACCTTAAAACCTTCAGCTGTCAGGAGGCAGGAAGTGGGAGTGCGTAGCTGGGTGTGGGAGACACACAGCACTCTCTGAGCTGGAGCATGCCCTTTCCCCTAAAGGGACTACAAACTGGAAGTCTTTGTCACGGGGCTCTGGGCAGTTGGAATCAGCGACGGTTGCACACAATTCCACCCTTGTTCGAAGGCCCCACTGAGAGCTACAGAGAGCAAGGTCCCTCCCAGGGCCCCACAAGCTGGAGGACCGGAAATGCCCGATGATGCTGACAAGGCAGGGTTGTTGGAAGAACCACACGGGCATTCTGGTGCAGACACGCACACACACACACACACAATCACGGCTTTTGCTTACTGAAATCTCCCTGACCGGGCCTTCCTCGGCAGGGGAACACCCTCTGTCCTCTTCCGCTGTTTGCGTTACTTTCTTGGAAACGTACAGAAGTTTATGTCAACTCAGAACATGCATTTCCAAGGTGCTAGGGTAAACAATTTTGTCTGTTGAAATGTCTAGGCTAAGAATTAGAGATTTTAAAGACTAGCAAAGGAAAGGACATTATCCTACTTTCAAATTCTGCAAGCTTTTTAAAAAATCTTTATTGCTGAAAGTATTACATGTGTCCTCTCTTTTCCCCCCATGGATCCCTTTTAGCCTGCCCCACCCCCCGCCCCAGGCCTTCACCACACTATTGTCTGTGTCCATGGGCTATGCTTATATGCATACAAGTTCTAAAATTCTGCAAGTTTAAAGAGGAACGCTCGCTCGCTGGAAGAGTGACTTCAAATGAAGAAACTGTTCCTGCAAAGTGCCTACGGTACCTTTGCTCCTCAAGTTTAAGTACACAAGCAGTCTAGGCCTGACCGTTCAGTTTGAGGTGCAATTTTATCATATTAGACTTCAGTATATTTTTGTAGACGAGGATGCATTGGGCCTAATACATACACCTCGGGCATATAACAATCAACTGTGAGCTGCATACTTTCCCAATGGAGTGGATTAGAGCTAGGTCAAAATTACTGAGAGCAAGCACTGAGCCTCAGTTTCTCCATCTTTAAAATGGGAACAGTAAGACCTAACTTGCAGCAGTGATGTGAGAATTAGAAGTAAAATACATAAGGTGTTTAGCAAAGCATGGCACATAGTAAGTACTTAGTAAATTACAGCTCTTACGATGATATTGAAAAATGAGATCAATAGATCCAACAGTTCATAAACGGCTTAGGTGAGAAATTCGGCCCACAGCTAGATCAATCAGTTACAGTCAGGTCCTTAGTCAAGCCCTGTACCTCAGGGCCTGGATGCTTGTCCTTCTTCCTTCCTGATTGGCTCCTGCTGTCCCCAGCCCTCATGCATCCATTTCTTCTCCTAAATCTCTGCTCAAATGTCACCTCATTGTCTTCCGTGAACACTCTATACTCAATAACACTTCTTACTCTGCTTCATTTTTATTTATATTACTTATCATTACCTGACATTATTAGTATATTAATTAATTCCTTAATTGGCTGTCTTTTCCCTTGAATAGAAGTAACGAGTGGGCAGGAACTGTTTTACACTCTGTTGCACCCTCAGGATTTAGACTAGTGTCGGCAGCCTGTCAGATGCTTGATGAATACTTGTGAATAGATGAAAGGATGAAAAATACCTGGAGAGTGCTGAAATCTTGGGAGTTGGAAGGGGACCTAGATTCTTTCCTCTCTGACCTCTCATTTAACGTAGGGCCGGCCTCCGTTTACCACCGAGCAGACAGGGAACCCTCTCTTCTCGGCTGGAACACGTCAGATACTTTTCCAAGCCGCCTGTGAAACCGTTCAACAGCGGGGCCCAACCCCTGCTTGTGCCCACAGAACGGCTTCGTCTGGGCCTTGGGAACCAGAGGATAGGTCTTCCCCGATCAGCAGCATCCCTTGGTCCATCATCTGCAAACAACGTGGTCTCCATCTAGGTCTCCCTCCTTTGCATGTGCTTCAGTTTTACAATCGTTTGTGTTGGTTTTTTTAAATGGATCCACCAAAAAATTACCAAGACAGAAGAAAACATCCAAGAAATACAGCCTAAGATATTGTGAAAGTTAAGGACTGACAAAGGGAATCACCAGTAACAACAGATTCCAAAAGAATCAAAGTGCTAAGTCTTAGCAATAATAGAACAGAATGTCAAACTGAGCTTCTGTCAAAGCTCTGGAGAGAGACAACGCTTCAAGGGACCAGAAAAGATCAGAAGGTAAAAGGAAAGAAGAGCACATCTGATCACGGGAGACTGAAACTCTGCACGTTGAAAAATAATGCCACGAAATACAAAGGGCTAACCTCATCATGGGACGAATACCGACAGCATACATGTGTGCATGATGAAAGCTACGTGGACGCTCACACCAATAAAAAAAAACGAACAGGGAGAGGATCTCAAAAGGGCACAGAGTGGAAACTCATTCAGAGCAGAATAAAACCAGTGAACACACCAAGAGAAAAGCGGTCTGCTTTAGTAATAACAAATATAAATTAAACTAATGCTATTACTTAAAAATAGCCACACCCACAATGAAATGTGACTCTCACACACTGCTGGCCTCAGTGTAAAATGGTATATGGCTGCCTTGAAAGTAATTGGGTAATAGGTATTGTGAGTCATAAAAATGTGCACACCCTTCATTATAGAAATCAGTATCCAAAGATAAACTCCCAAACACATATTTAAAAAACACACACATATATGCATTGGTTCCCTGGGCTGGAGGTGGGAAGGGGATTGACTGCAAGTGAGCAGGAGGGATCTTATGGAGGTGATGGGAATGTTTTAACTGGAGTGTGTGATGGTTGTGCAATTTGGTAAATTTACTAAAATTCATTGACTTGTACATGTCAAACGAGTACATTTTATGGTATGTAAGTCCTAGCTCCATAAAGTTGTTAAAAGTATGTGTAAAAAAATTTTCATTACAGCATTTTTATGAAGCATGAAAAAAATCAATCGAATATCCACTCTACTCCCCTCCACCAATAAAAAAAGCTTCCTGAGGTATGGCTCCTGTGCTGCTGCCAAGCGAACACCACCAACAGGACCTCTCACCACGTGTCCCAAACAGGCAGGTCCTTGTTGGGTGCCACTGTTTTCACACACATTGTTCTCTTATCTCACACTCCCAGCCTATTGCATCTTTAGGATCTCATCAGAACATCATCTCTTCAAGTAACATTTCCCCCAACTGTTCAAGGGGCTGGTCTCTTCCTCTCCCAGTGGTCCTTCCCACCCCCACCACATTTTATAGTAATTTTAGCCAACATGTCTTTTTGGTACCTAATGGAATCCTTGTGTGGCCCCTATCACAATGGTTATGCATAGGCGGGTGTCTGGAGGGAGGCAGTGCTGTGTGTGTGTGTGTGTGTGTGTGTGTGTGTGTGTGTGTGTGTGTAGGCTATTGAATGACATGATACAGAGGAGGTGTCCTGGGACTCTCATAAGAGAAGCAAATTGTCAACATTTTGCAGGTCACGGTGGAAAAAGCAGCCCTCTTCAGCAATTCAGCGGATACAGAGTATGTCTTTAGCAGAATTATCAGCAGAGACGGGGGCACAGACTGGTTCTGAGGATGGCCTGGAACTTAGGAGAGGCACATCAGAGGCAGGGGGAGCAACAGTGGATAACAGAAGAAGGCACAGTCCGTTATTCACCATTTTTATTTATATAAGTAGCACCTGTGTAAACCACCTTTGGAACGACACCTAGTTTACTTTCCACAACATTCAGTCAGGCATCCTAAACTATGTCTTTTGCTGTTGTCACCACGTTCTGCATTAAAGAACCTCACACTGGGCCCTGGCCAGGTGGCTCAGTTGGTTAGAGCATCGTCCTGATATGCCAAGGTTGCCGGTTCAATCCCCAGTCAGGACTCACACAAGAACCAACCAATGAATGCATAAAGAAGCAGAACAACAAGTTGATGTCTCTTCCCCACAATTTAAAAAATAGAACCTCACTGTACTAGGAACAGAAACGAAATATTCCAGTCAAGGTTTTCATGTTTGGTGAAGGCAAACATGCATTTTTGTAATGAAGGCTCGTTATAAAAGTTGGCTCAAACGAGGCTTATTTCTGTCTGGAAGTGTGAGCTATACTTGTCACAAAGCAGGCTCTTGTGTTTTGACTGACTGACCGACCGAAGAAGTTAGCCTCCTCTCCTTGATCTCTCGGGATGATGCTGGGGGCACCTGTTAGTTTCTGGCCTGTGTGGTATTTCGGTTCTCCTACCTATTATCTGCTTCCTTCCATGATTCGTCTTCCTCCTCGCTCTTCCTGACTGTGGGCTTCCTGAACCTCCGTTTCTTGACTCAGTTATGCCTCCTGCATAGCCTTCCACCCCACACTGTTCACTGACGGGCTTTCCATGCACCAAAGAGGATCCTGAGTAATGAAACCCAAATGCCGCATCCGGATTTTGGTGCAGAAATTTAACGGGTCATCTTCCGTCTCTGCCCCCCTATCACTCCTCCCCCACAACCTTTCCCTCCAGGGATCACCAGCCAGAGACAACCTCTGATGCAAGTTTCTATGAGCATCTGGCCATGAGGCTCTGTCCCTGAAGCAGGAAGACAGGGCGGGAGAGCCGCATTCCACCCCTTGGCCAGTGGGAACAATGAGCTGGAATCCAGAACAAACATGATCAGGAGGAGGCGGGAAGGCTGGGAAGGTAGAATGAAGCCCCCTGCCCCCGTGAAGGGCCGCTCTTCCATCCTCCTCCTGTGGGGCCGTGGCCAGGGCTGGACTCACAGAGCCTCTCCAGACAGGGAGCGCTTCAACAGCGTTTTCACTTACGGTCCCACAACAATGTACAGCAGACGCCGAAGAAAAGCAAAAGTCCTGAGCTGCGCTGTGAGAGTCTCCTCCCCCGACTTAGTTCATTAGAAAAATCAATCAAGGCATTAATGGCCGTCTCTGTTTCTAACAGGCTTTATTCTAATTAGACTCACACGTTATTATTTCAGTTGGAAAAAGGTCTGGGTTTGTAATGAGCAGGAGGAGTGTGACAGCCTCCAGCCCCTGACAGCTCCTTGGACCATCTAAGGGAAGGATCCCCAGGCCACCGGCAGACAGCAGTGACAACAATTCCATATACTGGGCTTTTCATTTCCAGGAGAGAATGAGCATTAACTCAACGGCTGTAATCCCCTCCCCCCGTGAAGTGTTTAAGAGACCCCAATCCTCATTCTACAGACAAAAGGGAGGCCGTTTTAGAAGCTTTATGGCACACGGTTCTCCAGCTTTCTCTGACGATGGCATTCAGGTGACCTCAAAGATGCTGTTCCCCAGGAGGAAGTGAACCGGAGTGAGGATAAGAGGAGCAGGGATAAAGAAGGTGGGTGCCCCTGTCTCTGGGCCATACTCAGCTGATGTTCTTGAGCGGGCGTGGGCCGCTTTCTTTGTCCAGGGCCAAACGGTAAACACATTAGGCCTTGCATTCCGTCTGGTTCCTGCTGCAACTCAACTCTAGCGATGGAAGCGTGAAGGCAGCCACAGATAAAAGCAAAAAAAAAAAAAAAAGAGCGTGGCTGTGTTCCTTCCAATAAAACTTTGTGGACACTGAATTTGGAAGTTCACATATTTTTTCATGTCAGAAAATATGATTCTGCTTCTTGTTTCCCCCACGTGACAACATGTAAAAAGCATTCTTGTCTGTGGCTGGCTCTGGCCCTCCTGGCCGCCACACTACCATCAAACAGCAGCGTTCTACAAAAAGGCATTTTATAAAATGGTTCTTATTTTATACACAAGAAAACCATCAATCAAAATTAAATTTAAAACAATTCCTACAGACCCATCTTCCTAATAAATAGCGTGTTCAAGTTCCCTCTAAGTCTCTGTTCATATATATGTCATTTTAATATCACTTCAATCTATTGACACATTGAACATTATCTTATAAAAATTTTCCATGTTATAACTGATTCCTTATACAGTTAAGCCTTGATTTTTTTGGACCTGGATTTAAGGGACTTCAGACTTAGCCCTGGCCCATGTCAGATTAAATGACACCCCCTTGCTGAACTAGATTTATCGGGTGGTCACTTAAGTAAGTTACATAATGTCTAATCGCTGGTCTGTATGCCTGAAACTAATATACTATTGTATGTCAACTGTAATTGAGAAATTAAAAATTAAAAAATGTATTCAATAGTGGGAACACTTGTTTTTAACTCATCATTCTCTCTACACCCCGATGCAAAAGGAAAAGTGGAAACTGAATTGCAGATGGGAACAATGAATTTCACTTTTGAGTAAAAAAGAGGTAGAATTTCCATTATGGAAACACACCAGAAAGGAATTAGGTCATTTTAATGCCGTGTCAGATGTGTATATGTTGTTTAAAAGACAAATTACAATTCGGATTTCAGTTTTTACAGGCTGCCCCTGACTACTAAGCAGACCTTTTTGTTGCCAGGAAGCTAGCAGAGGAAAAAATCCAAATAAACTGAGAACGAAAAGATCTTCACCAAAATAGTGGGGACAGATAATTTCTTTTTATGCTTCTCTTTACTAAAACAAAACGTATCGGCAAGTTGAACAGCTTTTGAACCAATATGTGAAACTTGGTAAATTTTCCATCTAAAAAGTCATGCATAAGCCAAAATTTCACTAAAAATAAAAATAAAATATATTCCTAAAATGAGGTTTTTGCACAGTCAGGGAGTGATATAGACTAAACTGCCATTTAAATTCATTATCCATCTCTATTTTCACACTGGTGATATTTGCTGGTCTTTTAGTGGTGCATTAGATTATACAATTATTCTTATTATACAATTATTCTGCTGCTGAAATACTGATGAATTTAAGACCTCTTCATTATCTTCCGTTGAGTGATAGAGATCACAACTGAGAAATTCATGGACAAATGCTCAGATAGATCAAAGGACCACAAAAAGTAAAAAAAGAAATAAAAATTAAAACAGAACGAATTTCAAAGGTAAAATTGGCCTGGGATGCCTTTTTATAGTAATGGCATGTTCTGAATTTAAGATTTTACTCTTCTTCTGAATAAAGCTTTCAAATGGTAACACTCCGATTTTATAGTTAAAATTCACCTTTCTGCAGTGATGACCTTAAATTCTCCAAGGATGCAAGCCTGTAATTATTAACCATAGACCATACTTCATTCAGCTGCTTAGCATATGCTACTTGGAGATCATAAGTATGGGTCCAATTTCCACATGGATCAACCTTGCATCTCACTGTCAATGTAAAATCCACACATCCCTAGAGGAGCAACTTGGAGACTCTGCTTTGGAGCCACAGAGAAGTGGACTCCACGTGTTATTATCATTATTATTATTATTGCAAAACGGGGTAAGTTACTCAAGCACTCTGAGCCTCAGTTTCCTTGCCTGTAAAACGCAGATAACACATGTCTCATAGTCATTACCCCGAGGTGGCTATTCATTGCAATGTGCACACGATGTAAGAACTTAAGAGTAGTGTCAGGCACTAGGTAGCTGTTGGCAGGTACCTTCTTGCTTGCAGTCCGAGGTCAGAGCAGGGCATCAGGGGCAGACAACACACAGTGATCAGAACACTGTCCCTAGACAACGCGTCTCTACCTGGCGCTTCCCACTTTAATTAACGTTCGGGCTAGCCCAGGATCCTGGGAAGCTTCCTTAGACACGTAACATTCTCATATTCACATTTTCTTGGTGTAGGGGGAACTTTTTTTTAACTCTCTTCCCAGCCCCTTACAAGAATAACTTTGTGACATAGGAACCAGAATATTGTTACCCTCACTCAAGAGGCAATTCGTCTTGAAACACGTACTTTATTTGACTCCTTACCTTTTCGATTTTTTCGTCCAGCATTCTGAAGAATTCTTGTTGGCTCTCAGAGATGTGCATGCTGAAAAACAAACAGCGCACATTTCAATGTTTTCTTAAGCCTCCTCCCTCAAGAAAAGTGCTGAGTCCCTAAACTTGGAGGTGGACATTTCTTTACTGCAGACTTTTCCACAGAAATACACTGAAGTTATAGTAAGAATAAGTATTATTACAGTAATCCTACAAATGCATTTCTTAAGGGTCTATCAGTGCCTGCGATTTAAGAAATACAATTTTCCTGTCGATGTACATGTTATTTATGGTGGTGCTACTGTGAGGTATGTGCCAAATTTTTCTTCAAGATGCATATTTGCGATTTAAAAAAGGATAGGCAAGCAGCACATGGCATATTTCCACCCTGTGTATAACCCTAGTTATTATATGGAAATGTGTATTTTGCAAAGCATCAGCATGCTATTCAGCTGTCTAGATGTGGGCTGGCAGCAAGTGAGCTGAGAACTTGACATTGGCCCTGAACTTCTTCTGCACTGGCGACAGTGAATGCACCTCTCAGGGAGAGAAATTCCACTGGAATAAAGGAGAAAGTCAGGAGGCAGGTTTGGGTAGAACTTGCCCTGTGTGTTTGCTTGTCTTCCTCCATTTAACAGCAAACCTCGTGAGAGGATTGTGGTAACATGGGTAAGTAGAGCTGAGATCACCAATGGGAAGGGCAATATATATGATATTAATTGACCACATGATCTCTATTTAAATGCATGTGATTCATGACCCCACAGAGGCAGCCCAGATGTCAGCAGGGGTGAGGCACAGACCTCTGATTCCTCATCTAGAAAAACCTTCCGGCACTCACGTTCTGTGACTGTTGCTAGCTTTCATTCACTCCTCTATTGAACCATCACAGCATGGAAACAAGGATGTGTGGTTAGTACTCAACATATGCACATTAGATGGACAAAGGGGAACTCTTCAGTGAAGTCCACTCTCCAAATGGGTCTGCCCTCCTGTGAGCAAGACTGTCTGGGTTCCATTAAGAAAAAACCAAACACAGCAAACCTCATAGACACTGACAACAGTATGGTGATCACCAGAGGGAAAGGGGAGGAGGGGGGAGGAGAAGAGGGGATAATGGTGATGGAAGGAGACTTGACTTGGGGTGGTAAACACACAATACAATCAACAGACGATGTTTCATAGTATTGTACACCTGAAACCAATGTCACCCTAATAAATTCAATAAGAAAGAATGCCCACGCTCAAGGGTTCATATCAGGAGCTTGGGACCAAGGGTGATGGTGACGACCCCAAGGTGGTAAAGCAAAAACTAAAACCTCAGTGGTTTCAGTTTTGTGTGGTTTTACTACATGTTTTGTGATCATTAAAACACACACAACAAAAAACAGGTGTCCCTTGGTTAAAACAAATTGGATGAAAGCCACCCAACCCAAAATTAATTAGACAAGGCAGTGAATTTCCAACCCCACCTGGATCCGGAACTAAATATTAACCTTACTTTGGGTAGAGGTCCAAGACAGGAAGTAAACTACCACTTCCACTTTCCCATGTGCCCTTTGAGAAACAGTTCTAACCAAAGCCTTCGATCGGACGCATCTCTAGGATCACAGCCTTGACGCAGAAACGCTGCCTGATGTTCCCTCGGCTAAGAGCAGTCCAGCATCTCTGCCTGCCTCTGCCTCATTCAAACACCTACGAGGAAGAGCCACCCACCAGGCTCGTTCATATCTTGCCCCTTGAAAGACAGTGTGTGGACTGCGTTAGAGAGTGTTAGTAGGGTGACTTAGTTATCGTCCAATCCTGATGCTCTACACAAGCTCTTTCAGACAAACTCTGTGGTCCCCGGAAGTGACAGACACTGCCACAAGGCACAAAGGCCCGCACACGGTCCCTGTCACCTGTGCATCCTCTTGGGTAGGATGTACCTCAACGCATGAGGCTTACTCGGCTCTTTTCCACGGGATTGTTTCAGAGAGAAGTCCCGAAACCCTCCAACAAGGGCAGAGACAGGATGTGTACTCTGACGACATAAATCAGCCCATATCCACTGACAGCCGCTTAGATAAATGTGAACAAACTCTTCTCCTACGGAAACCCCGTCAACACAGCGGCATTAATACGTTTTTTCGTTCAAAAGCTTACACTGGACTGTGAGAAACAGTCCCTAGGGAACGAGATTCCTGGGTGCTTTCTGATGCACAATTTGAGGATCGTGAGTGGGGAGCCGGGAGGAGGAAAAAGCACATTGGTTTTCTACGTTTCCAACTCCAACTGGGAAAACCCAGTGCCGCATGGAGGACGACATGTGGCCCCTTTGACCTTGGCAGTGCTCTTGTGAGTTAACCCGGTGCTAGCACAGGCTGTTCTTCCTGTGACTTCTCAGCTCCACGAGACCAGAGATGACAACATGATGGGATCTTACTGACAAGTAAGTGAATGAACAGAATGAAGTGGGCAAGCCCGGCTGGCATGGCTCAGTGGTTGAGCACCAGCTTATGAACCAGGAGGTCATGGTTTGATTCCCAGTCGGGGTGCATGCCCAGGTTGTGGGCTCGAGCCCCAGTGTGGGGCATACAGGAGTCAGCTGATCAATGATTCTCTCTCACCATTGATGTTTCTATCTCTCTCTCTCCCTTCCTCTCTGAAATCAATGAAAATATATTTTAAAAAAAGAAAGAAGGTGAGCAAAATGAGCTTTCGAGCTGAAAGACACGCGGCTTTCATGTTCAATGACTGAAAGAAAAATTTCCAAATAATAAAAACTTAAGCCAGAAAAGTTTGAGAAGGCAAGGTCCCAATTCCCTAATACGGCACCTGCAAAAATGAAATTCAGTTACTCAGTGGGTTCCCGGCAGATCTTGGCCTGAACATGGTTATTTCTTCATGGTCATCATTATTAATTTTCAATTGGACCTCAGGGAAGTGGGGTTAATCCTAGTCCTCACATCATGACACACCCTTGCTTGTAGGTCATGCATGGCTCAGGCTCAGTTTTAGTTAATTATTTTGTTTGTTAGTTTTTAAAAATAGTCTAATAAGCACCCATGAAACCAAAATGAAAAACAAAACCTAGGACCTTGACAACAACCTAGAGCTAACTTACCTCCCACCATGATTTACTTAATTTTTTATTTTTTATTTTTTTTACTTTACAAGGAGTGCATCACGCTCAATGCAATCTTTCAGGGCTTACTCATTTCTTCTGGCATTACATTGCCGAGGTCCATCCAGCCTTGTGCATTCATCTTAACGAATTTAAATATTAACTTTAAATGAACTAATTTAATATTAAGTTGAATATTCCACTGTGCAAATAAGGTGGAGTTTATTTTCCCCACTTCCTTGGTAAAGGCTATTTGGGTGTTTTCTCAATATTAAGGCGTTCTTACCGAGTCACTGTGATAAGCACTAGGCGTACATGATTTCATTTGCTCCCCAGCCCTGTGAGACAGGATTGCTCGCCCTCCTTTTTCTCTGAGAAAACTGAAGTTCTGAGACACCAGGTCACTTGCCTGAGATCACCAAGTCGTAAGAATATGTTCCATGAGTTGCATCAAATGAAGATGTGAGAATTATCTGCCTTTGTTATTAACAAATCTGCCATTGTCTGGTATGAGATTGACCTTCCACTCATTGGGGAAAAAACCAAACAAACCCTCATTATTTTATTTTATACAACTGCATAATAAATGCGTTTCCTTCATCCTGTGAGTCAGCAAGTAGGATAAGTAACACTCTTCTCTTGGGCTCCAGAAGGATTTCTGAGTTGAATTCCATGAACCCAATGCTCTGACTGACAGTTTACAACACACACACACACACACACACACACACACACACACACACACACACACACAAATGCTGCTGTGTGGAAAACAGAGGATTTTCTTCATAATTTTAGTATAAACACAAGAGCCAGTTTAATCAAGTTCTCTGAGAGCTTCATGCCAGTTTGCAAAACTCAATGTTTCAGTGTGTCAGTTAAATTAGGATTCACTCTACATGAAAAAGAAATTCTCCTTAATCCAGTCTCTTCTTAGAACTCAGCGATAAGGGAAGCATTTAAAAATAGCATGTGTCCCGTGGCTTGGATGAAAAGAGGATGAGGTTCTGTCATCAGATATCTGTCGTTAATGTAGGTCAAAGTGGTCCCAGGGAAGTGAACGAGGGAGGTTGTGAGCATAGCATCACACTCACCTGAGGGTGCAAACACTGGCGGTACCATTATACTGACATTGTAGGGAATAAGTGGATTTTTAAAATGCCTCATGTTCTTTGAAAGTGACAAACTTTAATCCCTGAGCTCATTTACCGCCCCCTGAAGAGTCCTAATCGCCACATGGCAGTAGCCATGGCTGAAGCAATGCCACAGACACTGACCAGGCTAATGTGATTAGGAACTAGGCTATTTTTGTCTCCATTTCCTGGGAGGAATCAGAGATAACACAATTTATTCTACTCATGATTTTGACTCATGGGGCAACTATTACACATATGTAATGGTCAAATTTATTTTGGAATGGGGCGGGGCTGGATGGAATTTATTAATGTCACCCAGACTGCCAGGAGATTTGCTAATATTTAGGGGAGCCCCACAGCAGAGATCTGTAGCCTCTGGGATACCAGAGCATCTTTGAGGAAAAGGGAGTTGACTTTCATGTCACACACAGTCCATTTTATCACTAAGGTAGATTCAGTTCTAGAACAATCTAGAAAATGGCTCATTTTTCTCTTTAACTTTCTAATTGTGAAATACATAACATAGAGTAGAGAAAACCTAGCATGTTATTTGTCCGGTTTTAAATAATAATAAAGAGACATACATGGAATCACCACTCAAATTAAGAATTAGAACCTGCGGTCCCACTGTCTTCCATCGAGTCAGAGAGAACCACGATTCTTAATTTAACGCCTTTTTATTTCCTTGCTTGTCTATTGTTTTATCATATACTAGAGGTCCGGTACACGAAATTCGTGCACGGGGGCGGGGGGTGTCCCTCAGCTCAGCCTGCACCCTCTCCAATCTGGGACCCCTCGAGCGATGTCCGACTGCCCGTTTAGGCCCGATCCCACTGTCCGACTAAACAGGCAGTTGGACATCCCTCTCACAATCCAGGACTGCTGGCTCCCAACTGCTCGCCTGCCTGCCTTCCTGATTGCCCCTAACCGCTTCTGCCTGCCAGCCTGATCACCCCCTAACCATTCCCATGCCAGCCTGATTGAGGTCTAACTGCTCCCCTGCCAGCCTGTTTGCCCCCAACTTCCCTCCTCTGCTGGCCTGGTCACCCCTAACTGCCCTCCCCTGCAGGCCTGGTCCCTCTCAACTGCCCTCCCTTGCAGGCCGGGTGCCTCCCAACTGCCCTCCCCTGCTGGCCATCTTGTGGTGGCCATCTTGTGTCCACTTGGGGGCAGGATCTTTGACCACATGGGGACAGCTATATTGTGTGTTGGAGTGATGGTCAATCTGCATATTACTCTTTTATTAGATAGGATAGAGGCCTGGTGCAGGGGTGGGGGCCAGCTGGTTTGCCCTGAAGGGTATCCCGGATCAGGGTGGGGGTTCCCTTGGGGTGTGGGGCGGCCTGGGTGAAGGGCCTATGGTGGTTTGCAGGCCAGCCACGCCCCCTGGCGACCCAAGCGGAGGCACTGGTATCTGGAATTTATTTACCTTCTACAATTGAAACTTTGTAGCCTGGAGTGGAGCCAAGCCTTCTGCTGGCTCCGTGGCCGGCAGCCATTTCTGTTTGGATTTGTTTACCTTCTATAATTGAAACTTTGTAGCCTTGAGTGGAGGCTTAGGCCTGCCAGGGCAGGGGAAAGCCTGGCTTCTTTTATCGCCTTGGAAACCCAAGCCTCCCTCCTACTTTCTCTGTGGCCGTAGCCATCTTGGTTGGGTTAATTTGCATACTCGCTCTGATTGGCTTGTGGGCGTGGCTTGTGGGCATGGCTTGTGGGTGTAGCAGAGTTAGGGTCAATTTGCATATTACTCTTCTATTAGATAGGATATATATACACTACATTCCTTAGTTCTGCCTGTTTCTAAACTTTATATGAATGAAACTACATGTAGGCAGGTACTACTACTTACTTTACCACTGTAACTTTACATTTGTAAGATTCCTTCTTCTTTTTTTAGAAAAATATATTTTTGTTGATTTCAGAGAGAAAGGGAGAGGGAGAGAGAGATAGAAACATCAATGTGAGAATCATTGATCGGCTGCCTCCTGCACGCTCCACACTGGGGATAGAGCCCACAAACTGGGCATGTGCCCTTGACCAGAATCAAACCTGGGACCCTTCAGTCCACAGGCCGATGCTCAATCCACTGAGCCAAACCGGCCAGGGCAGATTCCTTCTTGATATGTGCAGCTATAGGTTGTTCATTTTCACTGATATGTAGTATTCCGATCAAAAGAATATGCCACATTTTTGTTAGCCATTACATTTTTTAAAGTGTTGTTTTTTTTTAAAATTTAATATTGATTTTGAGAGAGAGAGGAAGGGAGGAGAGAAACATCGATAGGCTACCTCCTGCACGCCCCCTTACTGGGAATCGAGCCTGAAACCTGGGCATGTGTCCTGACTGGGAACTGAACCAGCAACCTTTCAGTTCATGGGACAACGTCCAACCAACTGAGCCACACCGTCCATTCGGGGTTATCCAAGAGCTGCAGGAGCTCACAGAAACAGTGCTGCTATGGATATTTCTGTGGGCACACATGCCCGAGGGCTTCTCTACAGCAGGGGTGGGGACCTTTTTTCTGCCAAGGGCCATTTGGATATTTATAACATCATTCAATTAATATAATTCACTTGATAGAAATTTATGTTGCTATGAAAAAAGCTCACAGATTTATTGAATTCTGAGTTCTGCCTGCGGCTGCTTTGACAGGGCCAAACTAAATGACTTCTCAAGGGCCTTATATGGCCCTCGGCCTGGGCGTTTCCCTCCTCTGCCCTGAGAGTGATGATGCTGAATGATGATGGTGATGATGATGATGCTGAGAAGGTATGTGCAGGGACAATTTTAATAGATAATGCAAATTGTTTTCCAAAGTAATTGTACCAGTTTAGATTCCCACCAGCAGGCGTTAAGGGTGCCCATGTTCCATATCCCGGTCAACATTTTGTATTTTTTTCATATCGATTAGCCATTCCTGTTTCCTCTTTAGTGAAAGGGTTGCTCATGTCTTTAGCCTATTTTTCTATGAGTTCTCCGCCTTTTACTCACGGACTTGTAGGAATACTTTATATATTCTGCAAATCCAACTACTGTCAGTTACATGTATTGACATGTATTACACCTGTTCCATCATTTTTTGGCCTTTTACTTTCCTACAGTGTATTTGGATAAACAGAAGTTCTTAATTTTAATGTGGTCACCATAATTAATCATTTTCCTTAAGATCTGCATCCTTTGTGACTTATCCAAAATTCTTCTCTACCCCATAAAGATATCCCCCCTTTATTTTCTTCTAACTGATCATTTAAATGCCTGCACTGTCATATACTATGGACTGTTTTTGGACTCTCTAATCTGTTCCTTTAGACCAAACTACACTGGTCATAATTAACAAAGCTTTATAATAAGTCTTGATTATCTGATAGGCAAAATGGAACTCAATCTAAAAATACTTTTAGCTTTCAAAACAATATAAAAACAGGAACTAGAACTTACTTTGCTCGGGGTTGATGAACTAATCCCGGAATCTCTTTGTTAGTTTTAAGTCTTGCATTTGAACTGGCACTTTTTTCCTGAAACACACATAGAAAAGACAAGATGAGAACCAGCACTTCAGCAATAGCATGGGTTTTCATCAGAGAGACGCCAGATGTTTGGGACCCTCCACAGTTGGTTACTTCAAGGACCGACGTCCTGGCAAAGAGGTCACACCATCCAGGTAGAACTACCAAACATTTGAACAGGGAATGTGGTCATGAAGAAAGCAATGAGCTCCATAACAGCTACGACTCTGTTTAAAAAATGATGTGCAACTGGTGTTTGATTTTTAGGTTGAGTTACTGAAAACAGTAAGAATCAAAGAACAGAAGATTCTAGGGCCAGGAAGAGCCGAGAAGCACAATCACAGCCTTTGTCAACTTGCCCAGGGACCTGACTTCAGTGCGTTTTCTTTGTAAAAGACAAAGGCATCAAGTTACTGAGGCATAAAGTTTGCACAAGGCTCTAGCACTGACACTGACAAGAACACGACTAAGAATAACGACCATTTCCCACCCACAACAAACACTGGAATTGAATGAGTAAAGCTCAGTACTAGCCTATATTCAAGAGGCACTTTCTGGCTGTTAGCCTAATCTGATTTCTTATTCCCAGGAAACCAGCCAGATGGGAAAGAAACACTCTCAGATCTTAAAATACTGATATATCAGTCAGCACACTAGCTCAATGATACTACTCATCTGTATTTTCACAGACATTATTTTAAAAAATATATTCAAGGTGCTTTATTCTTTGTTCACAAAACATACCCCTAAAATGAAAGACTATTCTAAACCAATTTAAGAAGTGACTATATACTATAGTAGACTCAAGGAACCAGGGGTGTGGCAATAGTTAAAGACCCAGGCTAAGGGGAAGAATGAAACTCACATGGGTCAACCTACCTTTCTTACCACATGCAAAGCCATGTGAGAAGGCACATGAGACAGATGGTCCCTCAGATGAACTCTTCTGAGTTCATATTTCTCCCAGGATCACAAAAGCCATGTACATCAATGAAATTCCAATGACTTATATGTTCTGATGGTGGTTTGTTACTGACCACCAAACATGATCTTATCTGTATAACATTGCTATCCCAAAATATAGGGATTTTGGGATAGCAATGTTATAGGATTTTCTAAGAAAATAAAGAATCGCTACAATTCTTTTGCAGTGTATCTTTCTTTTGTGTTAATCCTCACCCCAGGATATTTTTCTCATTGATTTGTAGAGAGAGTGGAAGGGAGAGAGGTGGGGGAGACAGGGAGAGGGAGGGAGGGAGAGAGGGAGGGGAGGAGGGAGGAAGAGAGAGGGAGAGAGAGAGAGAGAGAGAGAGAGAGAGAGAGAGATGCGCTTTTCGCAAGTGCCTGACAGAGGATTGAACTTGCAACCCAAATATGTGCCCCTGACCAGGAATCGAACTGTGACCCTTCAGTGCATGGGCTGACCCTCGAACCACTTAGCACACTTTGCCGTCTGTTTTACCTTCCTTACCACACACTAAACTTAAGAATGTTTTCATGAACATTGGAAATGTATGAAATAGATATTGTTTCCTCTGCTGATGTCATCTGGGAACAACAGATGAGCTGCCTAATTTCTTACAAAGCAGGTGGGAGAATCCTAAAGCACTAACCCCAGGAGGGCCAGGCCCACGTCCTCTCTTTACCTTCAGGGTCACACTGCCTGGCTCAGGGGCCTGGCACTATAAATTCATCATTTACTAAATGACACATTTTAGTAAATTTATAGAGCTGCGCAATTGTCACCCCAATCCAGTTTTAGAAAAGCTCCATCAACTCAAAACGTTTCCCCAAACCCATCTGCAGTTATTTCCTGCTCTCAGCTGTAGCCCCAGGAAACCACAGTCAGCTTTCTCTCCCTACAAATTTGCCTTTTCTAGATTCATATACATGGAATCTTATAACAGACAGCCTGGCGTTTTTCCACTTGGGTAATGTTTTTGAGGTTTATCCATATTGTAGCCTATTTCAGTATTTCACTTATTTTAATTGCCAAATAATATCTCAGGGTATGGATATACCACATTTTGTTTAGCCGATTCATCTGGATTGTTTCTAGTTTGTGGTCATCACACATAATGCTGCTATGACCATTCATATACATGTCTGCGAGGGCATATATTTTAATTTCTCTTGGGTAGATTCCTAGGAGTGGAGTTGTTATATAGTAAGTTTATAGTCAACTATTTAAGATGTGACCAAGGTGGCTGCACCATTTTACATTCCCACCAGTGGTGCATAATGATTCCAGCTTTCCACATTCCCACCAATGCTTGGTAATGTCTTCGATTATTGCCATTCGAGTGGGTGTCTCATTGTGGGCTTTCTTTATTTGAAAGATTTTTTTTAAATGGACTTTTTAGAGAGAAGAAGGGAGAGGGAGAGAGAGCAATGTCTATGTGAGAATATCGATTGGCTGCCTCCTGCACCAACCTTACTGGGGATCGAGCTTGAAAACCAGGCATATGCCCTGACTGGGTATCGAACCAGTAAACTTTCAGTTCAAGGGACAATATAACCAACTGAGTCACACCAGCCAGGGCAAGGCTTTCTTTATTTGAAAAATGTGACTTCTTTGGATTTGTTCTTACATGTCCTTGTATCCCTCAGAATACCTAGTATCTTGCAACACGGAACATTCATATGCCTACTGGTTAGCTGCATTTGCATCAAGAAATCAGTTCTGTATTTGCTTATAGATATCATTTAACTTCTACTCAGGGTGTTTATTGGGGAAGGGGAGGTTTAAAGAGATGTCTTGTCCAGCCAGCGTTGCTCAGTGGTTGAGCGTCGACCTATGAACCAGGAGGCCACGGTTTGATTCCTGGTCAGGGCACATGTCCAGGTTTCAGGCTGTATGTCCAGTGTGGGACTTGCGGGAGGCATCAGATCAATGATTCTCTCTCATCATTGATGTTCCTCTCTCTCACCCTCTCCCTTCCCCTCTGCGGGGGCGGGGGGGGGGAGGAAATATATATATATATATATATATGGAGAGAGAGAGAGAGAGAGAGAGAGAGAGAGAGAGAGAGAGAGAGATGTCTTAAAAAATGAAACAAGCAAACAAACAAACAAAACCAAGAAGGGCTGGAGGAGGAAGGAGGCTGATGGGAGCCTCAGATGGAGCAGGCCCAACAGAGGGGGCTGCACCAGGAAGAGAGTTAGACTGGAAGGTGATGTAAGAGATGACTAAGATATTGTTTCCCTTGGCAATAAACACCTTAATAGTATCTGACACATAAACTAAGTACCTAAAATAAACTGGGACCAAGTAAGACTAAGTTGAAGCCATTGAAAGGGCCTTCAGCAGCCAGTTTGTAGAGCAGTGTTGTTTTTTTTAAAAAAGTCAACTCTTTAGTAACATTTATATATTTATATATATATTACTAATATTTATTACTAGAGGCCTGATGCACGAAGTTCGAGCAAGGGGCTTGGCCCTCGCAGCCGCAGCGGCTTGCCTGGCCCTTGCGGCCTTGACTTCGTCCGGAAGGTCATCTGGAAGGACGTCCGGAAGGTCGTTCGGTTGTCCGGTCTAATTAGCATATTACGCTTTTATTATTATAGATTACACACATTTTTAAAATTTTCTTTTGCAATTTCAGTTTGCATTTAACATTAGCTTGTGTTAGTTTCAGGTGTACAACATGGCGGTCACAGGGAGCAGCGGTGTGCATGACCCGCTCGTGCTGGTTTCGGAATCATCTGGATGCGCACAGAAATCCACATCCCCGGGCTCCACCCAAACTCCCTGAGTGCGTGTGTCTGGGATCCAGGCCCAGGAACCTGCATTTCAAACAAGAGGCCCAGGTGACCTGAATTCCATTTCAGAGAAAAGATACCTTTGCGCTCAGGGATCCCCCCAGCTGGTTTTCCACATGACAGTTTTCAAACAGCACTGGGGTTCCACAGGGCTGCCCCGGGGGTCCACAGAGAGGCCCAGCAGGGCAGGAACCCCTTGAACGGTTCCTACTTATGGGCTCCATCTGTTGAAAAAAAACCCTCCCTATCTCCAAAGTGTTTGCAAACTAATGTCAAGGAGTGACAGGTTTATTTAAACAGCAAATCAAACAACTTTCTCCTCGGCTTGGAATAATTTTACTTCTTTATGAACAGAACGCCCTTGTCAGTGTCCAGAGTAAGTTGCGCTTCCCTTAGTTTCTCTGATGCTGGAGACGGTCACACCACCTGTAACGATCCCACTGAGTCTCTGTGTTGTCCCGCTGAGTCTGAAAGGACTTAGGCAGCCACAGCCCTGCGAGCTTCCCTGAGTTGGTTCTGGGTTGGAAGTGTGGGAGAAATCTCATTTTCTTTTTTCTGGGCCCAGAACTATAAAGAAATCCCAGGGGCCAGATGGATGCAGGGAGCTGGAGGCCTAGAGAAAAGAAGTGGGGGTGGGAATAATAGCTCCGGAGACTGCTAATGAGGGATCTACACAGGGAAAAGACACCAAGCACTGAGTATGCACTCTCCAAGCACTCCGCCCTCCACACCGACTGTGCTGTTGTGCACATTGGAACCACTGCATTTCAGAAAGTACATGAACACTAGAAAAGGTTATTTATGAACCAGAATTAGGAGACTTAGGGGGGGACACACACATATTTAAAACGTAGGCACACCTTCAGCTATACAATAAATGAGAAATCATTCCAGCATTTGGGGAGTAACCCGCAGAATGTACTCGGTAAGGAAACAATCTCATTTGATGTTTCATGTGTGATTTCTCCAGTGGTATTAACATGAGATAGGACACTGCCTCCTTCAAATATATAGGAATTTTATCTTGTGTCTTTTGAGTGATGATGATCCGCTGAGTCATATTCACTCTGTGAGAATTTCTGAACGTTAACAAGTGACAAGGCCCAAGCTGTGAGATGCAATTGCTGACTTGGGTCCACCAGGATCATAATTATGCAAAATCAACACTTCCGTTATCATTATCCACCCAAATAGATGATTAGAATGAGTAGTATTTTGTAAGAATTATTCAGTAGTGATGAAGTTGGCATGAAAAGTCTCTGCTTTAAGGAACTTCTTTTTCTAAAAATTAAAATGCAAATAAAATACAGCCATGTACCTCATTTTATATCAAGCAAATGTCAAGTGGGGCAAGTCATTTTTAAAGCACCCAATATTTTTCACATAGTTGCTTCTCAAGGTAGATTGGAAATGTTTAAAATAATCTTTAAAAAGTAAATAGTGCTTTAAGAAATTGCTCAGAAATGATTTTATTATCTACCAACCAAACTAGAACAAAGGCATTAAGATACCATGTCACCGATTACAAAGAGGAGGCCATACTGTTGTTATAAATTACACTGAGAACTCTGAGTTGAGGATATTTTCAACAAGACGATGCATCTCCAAAATTTTCAAAGCAGTAACATATACACACCCAGAGAATTAACTAATCTGGAAGAGCCATAGTCAATTCTTGCCCAGTATGTATCAGTTAGGACAGGGTAGGTTATGTTGCAATAACAAACAACCCCTAACAACAGTAGTTCCATACTATATAAGTTTATCTCTTGCCCATGCTACATGTCCATGGTGGCTGGAGGCTCTGCTCATCCCACTCACAGTGGAACATCATTCTTCACTAATACACTGTTAAATGGTACGTAAGTGCCTGACTGTGCTAAGAAATCAGAGATATAATCCTCATCCCCTAAGAAACCAATAGGAAAGTGAGCAGATGTTTCACAGTGAGAGAAGGATATGTGGATAAGTGCTGGGGATGGCACCTCACTCAGAGGTGGAGGTCAGGGATGCGGCCTGCAGAGGGAACTGGGCAGGGCTGAGTCCGGGGGAGGAATGCATAGCCGGGTAGGAGAGGAGAGAACATGGCACTCACTGAGAACCATAACGAACCTGGTACAGCCAGAGAGAGCCTGGGGCGCCGGGAGGGCGTATGAGAGATGTGGGGGTGAGGTGGGCAGGGGCTGGGCCAGGGAGGGCTGGGCCTGGGCATCTGGATTTTCCCAAAATGCCAGAATTGTGTTTCAGAGGTGGAAGCAGAGAGGCGGTCAGGAAGCTGTGTCAGTAAATCAGAAGAGGGTCTGTGAAAAGCTGAATGTAGGCAAGCAGAACCCGAGTCTGGACTCCGGAGTCAGACCGCCTCTCTGCGTCCTATTGTGTGACCCTGAGCAGGGTCCACAGCCTCTGGGCGCCAGCTCCCTCACCTGTGAAATGGGAGTCCAAGTAGTACCTCCGCCCCTGGGTTGCCTGTAGTACAGGAAGGCACCACAAATGACAGCTTGTAGTAATAAGACAGCTGCTCTGGGAAAAGAGATGAGAATTGAGTTGTTGAGAGAACTGCTGAGTGCCCACTCCATGCTAGGCGCTTTGCTAGGCTCTGAGAAAAACAACAAGGAAAAGACAAACAAGAAAAACAAGGAAAACATTGCCAATGTCAGAGGAAAAACTCAAATGCTAAATTATAATATGAGAATTGAGAAGACTGGAGGTCAACTGAATGTGTGGGGGAGATGGAAGAGGAAAAGGTATAGTGGAGAATGACAGCCAGATTTCTGGCTTAGCTGACACTTGTTACTCCACAGCTGTAAGGCATAATGGGTGGGCTGACGTTCCAAGTGAAGGTGTTTTTCTGGGCAAGCAAAGCCAAGGTGACATGGCTATTACGGCAGAAACAGGGCTGGTCGGAAGTGCCTTTTTCTTACAGGGGATGAAACGTAAGCTTCAGATGGAGAGAACATCTGTCTGAAGGTCAAGAGTTGGTGGGCTGACCTCACAGTTGTGACTCTGAGCTCAGGGCCAACTGGATCTAGGGGACCAGGCAATGGCTCCTCTCTCTTCCTGTTTGTCACCTTGGTTTCATTCTTTTCATGGCCTTGTGGCAACCCCAGATTCAATCCTTCCAACTCTGTGACCTAACAGGCCTTGTAAGCCCATTACACAAACACCCTGCCTTTGTCAGGTGTGACCACTGGGGGGTAGAGGGTATCTCTCAGCAGGAGTGAGGGGGTTGCTGGGAGAAATGAAGCAATAGTGACCACAACACCTTTTATTCTTCTGCCTGTGAACTCTCACTTTGAAGTTTTTTTCCTATTACTATACATATTTTAAAATATACAAACTCTCTATTGCATGTATTATGATTTTTAAAAAGTGTATTTTTTAAATTTATTTTTTATATTTTTATTGACTTCAGAGAGGAAGGGCAAGGGAGAGAGAGATAGAAACATCAATAATGAGAGAGAATCATTGATCAGCTGCCTCCTGCACGCCGCACACTGGGGATGGAGCCCACAACCTGGACATGTGCCCTGACCGAGAATTGAACGGTGACCTTCTAGTTCATGGGTCAACACTCAACCACTGAGCCATACAGGCCAGGCAAAAAGTGTACTTATTTATTTTTATGTTTCCACATATAGGAGTTTTGAGTTTTTGACTGATGGAAAAGAACTGATTTTCTTTTTTTTTTCTTTTTCATTTATTATTTCTTCCATCCCTTCTGTGATTAGACCTTGTTAATCCTAAATTTAGCTCGCTGCCCATACACTCTCTTCTATTCTCCCATCAGAAGTCGGAGCAAACAGAGGACACAAATGTTTTACTAGCACCCCCGGGCTTGCTAGCCAACACCAGCGTCAATTCGTTCCTGGTATGATTATTTTACAACGTAGATGGATGGAGCCAGTCACTAGAATTCTATCCACAGTCTTGACAGGCAATAATCCAACCTGGCGTGGTTCCATTATTGATGTACTTTTAGCCCGAGGCTAGGAAAAGACTGCTTGGTTGTAGCCAGCATTTGGGTTGAAAAAGCTCTTTAAAATTGAAATAGGGTACTTAGGCAATAAAGGGTAAGCACCATTCTTTTTCTTCCTTTTTAAAGTCTCCTTTTGGAGAAACGGGTGCTGCTAGAAATATCTTCATTATAGACTTTGCAAACAGAATTGATCCTGAAATGCTAAAAGGAGTGTGTTTAACCACCAATGCCTCTATTTGCTTATCTTCTCGAGCTTTTAGAAGCTTTCTAGAAAAGCGCCCACGCTTTCCCACGTTCCTTTCTCCACATGTCCCCTCCAATTTGTGTTCCACGCCCATAAGACACGTGAGCCAAGCACTTACTGTTGCTGTGGGGCCGTGGTGGGATGCGGCCCCCTTGGGCAGCCTGACACCACGCTGGGGAGAAAAGGCAAGAACAAATGACCTGCCATTTCTAATCTCTCTGAGGAGGCTTTCAAATTCGGGGTTTATGAAGGATACAGCAAGCCTTTGTTTACTCGGTCTACCATTAAGGAAAGTGGTTTCTGAGCGTTTGACCTCCTGGTCTCCATTCTTCTCTCTTCTAAACCCTACCAGGCAAATAAGTCTGAAGAGACAGTTTGCTTGTTCCCTCATTCTTTGCCTCTCAACTTAGGTGAACATCTTTTCCTGAGTAAAAGGCCAAAAAAATGTGGAACTGGCAAAGAAGAAAAATATGTTAAAGTACATGCTTAAGAGCTTTCATGAACACTCCCCGTTCTTCCAAAGATCCTTGGAAATTCGTCTTGGGAGCTTAAATTCCAGGGATGTAGTCAGGTGACTACTTATAACGTACAGTCTATTCATTCAGCTCCACACGTTTAAAACACATAGCGTGTGAAAAATCATATTAGGTTAGAAACATCGCTCTCTCCGCACTCACATCTTATGAAGCAATTTAAACTTTTCGGGGGCACCTGACATCTGTGTTTTCACACTCAGGGTCGTTCACTATTTGAGTCTCCTAACATTTCCAAGGCATGTCATCGTCGCCCCTAATTCGTTTGAAATAAGATGCAGTTTGGATTGTTGTGTGCCTGCTGTCTTGGAAATAGGATTCTAAGCCACATAGGCCCATTTAGTAGCGGTGAGCTCCACATGGCTCACCATGTACTGTATTATTGTGTCAAAGTAACTGTTCAAAGGCTAAGATGATTCACAGAAAGAATAACTAAGAACTTTTTTTTTTCCATTTAGAAACGAAACTGATTCTTTCAGAAGAACTTAAATGACCCCTGACTGAAGTCAGTGTTTAGGCTAATAGGTTCCCCCCAAACTTTGTCTTCAAAATAACAAGTGTGTCCTATACCACGTGACTCAAATACAAGGTTGCATCCACTATTCTGAAGGATAATTTAAAAAACAAAACAAAAACCCTGCCCTATTCTGGCATCTACCATAATGTAGCAGGTCACTTACAGGGTATCTTTTACCAAAACCCAAGGTTTCCTGATAAGGCTTAATAAAACCAATAGAGCCATTTTTCAACTGGGATACTGAAGTGAAATCTCACAAATGTGAATGCTACATCTGTTGTGCAAAGGTCATTTGGTAGAAAACGCTAAGGGCAAAAATAACAAAAACCCCAAACAAAACAAAAACACCATGTATGTATGTTGACACATTTGCCTGCATGCATGTTCTCTCTCTCCCCCTCCCCTATGCTTTCTATCTCAGTTATTGTTATGGAAGAGACACTCCTAGAGCACAGATATAATCGTATCTAACTTGTTTCTTACATGAGGCAATATGTATATATTTCACCGATGCTCCTGTGATAATCTGACAATAAACAGGGCTTTTCATTCCTTGTCAATTATGGTCTCTTCTAATTACAAAACCAATGATGACAATAAAAATAACAGCTGTTGTGCTGGCCAGGTGGCTCAGTTGGTTGGAGTGTTGTCCCAAACACCAGAAAGGTTTCAGGTTCAATTCCAGGTCAGGGCACGTACCCAGGTTGTGGGTTTGACCTCCTGTCAGGGAGCATACGAAAGGCAACCGATTGATATTTCTCTCACATCCATGTTTCTCTCTCCTGTTCTCCCTCTCTCTCTGCCTTACAATGAAACCTCTTATTTTTAGTGCACGTTCACCTCCATTTCCAGAGACGTGTGGTGCCAGCAATTCCTGAGCCTTTTATTCCTTCCGCAGTGTAACTGGCTTTCTTGGGTTTGTTGAGTTAGTTCCCACCTCTCTCTCCCTGCTTTCCGCCTTGCAGAATGTTGACGTGTTGTATTCTGTTCTCTTGGTTTTAGAGTATTATTATTATTCTGAAGAGTTCTTTCACTGTTGTCTTCCTAGCATTTCAGAAGGAAGTAAAGGGGTCTACATTCTACTTGTTCTATATAATTTAATCTATATGTTGTGTACATTGTTTAATTTTACACCTATATGCAGTAGTTATTATTATCCTCATTTAGAGCTGAGGAAACCGAGTTTCAGCAACTTGCCCAAGGTCTCCCAGAGGGTTTGACCTCATGCCTTTCTGATATCAGAGCCCAAGCTGTAGGTCACGCCCACACGCAAGCATCCATGGCGAAATAACGGTAGCAACTGCTGATTGTCCCTGAGCATTCACCACGTGGTTTGTGCAATAGCTCTGTGAGCCATTAACCCATGTTACAGATGAGGAAATTAAGTCACAGAGTGGTTAAGGAGCCTTCCCAAGATCACAGATCCCAGAGGGTCTGGCTCCAGAGGCTGAGCTCTTAACACTCCCCAAGGACACAGCTCAATATACTACGTCTACCTTGTGGATTTCTACAATCTACTTTAGGAACCTACCCCGCTCTGCTCTTTTCTCTTTCCTACATGACTTACCAGCCAACCAAAGCAGAGACAGAATAGAAGACAGCAGAGTTAAAGTAAAATCATTTTGAAAATATTTGCACAAGAAATTATTCTACTATATTACATATCCTCTGTGTACAGTGACCTTCAGACATTCAATTCAGGAATAATATGAAGAACGTGCCAATATAACTAGACACATAAAAAACATCACTTTTTAGAGAGGAAACAACTAGGATTTGCTTCCTAGTGATAGCCTAAAACTATGTATGCTAGGGGGCGCTATTGAACAATTTTAGGGGTTGTGTTCATTGGTGTTCTTTGGATTTGCATGCAATTGAGCTTTGGGGTAAGGGGAGCTTATAATTTTTATTTTTTATTTATTTATTAAAATATATTTTATTGATTTTTTACAGAGAGGAAGGGAGAGGGATAGAGAGTTAGAAACATTGATGAGAGAGAAACATCGATCAGCTGCCTCCCGCACACCCCCTATTGGGGATGTGCCCGCAACCAAGGTACGTGCCCTTGACCAGAATCGAACCAGGGACCCCTGAGTCCGCAGGCTGACGGAGCTTATAATTTTTAATGGAAACCTGTTCAATCTCAGCCTGGTAACTGTTAGTCAACACAATATTTTACTGCAGGAGAAATTTAAAAATAAGTTACATTCATTATATGTACAGCTCCTTCTTATTCACGCTGAGGCATTAATCACACATTATTTTCTCTTCCACCTGCATATCTGAGAACTCAATTAAAAGATAATGAATTGGAGGTGTTAAACCCAAAGAGGGTGTCACTGTTTCTAGAGCATTATTGATGGTGGAAAGACTGTGTCTCGGGGCAGTTAATAGAATCTGTGAGCTAAAGGAAGCACAGAACCAAATTAGTGGAACCAAATCATTAGCAATCAGGAAATCTTAGTTCTAACTCCGTTGCTCCACAATTAAGCTAAATTACCTAAGTACATGTTAATAAATCACAATGCCGTAAATACAGAGGATTAGGGAGGTTAGAGAGTACAGCAGTGCTTATGCTGAATGTGGCCACACATGCTCAGTCCACAGTAGAAAACGGGATGTAGTTAACATATAAAAGGCCAAAGGACACGCAGACCCACATCCAAAGGTGATACAACTAGGAATTAACATACATCCTTCTATAAATGTGGATAAGGATATATCCTTCTCTGAATTTTCAAGAGTGGTCTAAAAATTTTTTGCTCTACAAACTGATGGCTGCTAGATGGCAGGGGTTGGGGGACTGGGTGAAAGAGGTTAAAGGGAATAAGCAGTACAAATTGGTAGTTACAGAATAGAAATGGGGATGTAAAATACAGCATAGGGAATAGTCAATAATATTGCAATAACTACGTATGGTGGTGCCAGGTGGGTACTAGACTTATCTGTGGGGATCACTTGGAAAGGTATAAAAATGTCTAACCACTAAGCTGTACACCTGAAACGAATATAATATTAAAAGTCAACTGTCGCCCTAGCTGGTTTGGCTCAATGGATAGAGTGTTGGCCTGGGGACTGAAGGGCCCCCGATTCGATTCCAGTTAAGGGCACATGCCCGGGTTGCACGCTCAATCCCCTTTGGCGGGGGGGTGGGGGAGCATGCAGGAGGCAGCCAATCAATGATTCTCTCTCATCATTGATGTTTCTAGCTCTCTCTCTCTCCCTCTCCCTTCCTCTCTGAAATAAAAAAATATATATATTAAAAAAAAGTCAACTGTCAATGAAAAAAAAATTTTTTTTAAAGTATTTGTTCCAGAATTGTGCCTACTACACAAAATAATTTTAGGAGAAGCTGTTTAAATTTTTTTTGAATGAACATTATCTATTAAGTCCAGCACTGAACACATTTTCAGAACTTTAACACTTGCTTCTTAAAAGGAAATGAGGAAGAACTGTCTATGCTGAAAGGCACTGTGCGGAAAATAACAATTGACCAAGATATGACTGTGTGTCCCCTCACGGCTCATTCATCACTTCTCCCCATGGAGTGAAGGACTTGAAGTTGAAGGCCACGCGTTAGGCACAGCTCTGGTATTTTATGCAGCTCCTACAGCCGTGTAGGCAAAAGAACTCAGTGAGTACTTTGTTGACTGAGAAGGTGTACAGACAGAAATGTGAGCTAATAAATGAGCCCCTGGAGTTCAGCCAAGTTCATGGGTGTATTCCTATATAGCTCAGGGAGGGCCATGACTCTCCTAACTTCGGCTTAAAAGTGGAGGTGGACAGCCTAACACCATTTCACTAAAAGAACCATTTACCTTCCTGAAAATTACTAAGTCAAACATAATCTTTTCCTCCCCACTCTCAAGTCCAAGATCATGATTGCTTACGATTAGAAGGCCTGACAGCGTTTGGAGTAGGATGGAGGTGAAGTGGGTTTTCCTGCTACACACGAAACCACGGGACTCATTCCATGTGTTCGTTTTTAAAAACCACTTAGTTTGTGCTTGGAAATAGCTTTCGGCGGCATGCACAACACATAGGTCCTTTCTCAGCTGGCAACTTGGAAACTACTATTCTGGGACACAGACTAAAAAAAGAAAACCCTGAAAGCCTTTTGGTGGGTGTATCTGAGATGATTTTTTTGAAGAAAAAAACCCCAAAAAAACCTAGGGGGAAAAAATCCTAAAGTGTTATATTTAAAGAATTCCTAAGTATATACCCATTCATTCAGTAGGCAATGTCAGACTTTTAGAGCCAAAAGTTACGTTTCAGGGACCAAGTTCAAGGATTTAGGAGAGAAAACGTTTTTTTTTGGGGGGGGTATTGGGGCAAGTGAACTCATTATGTCCTTTAATTCACATCTATTGATCCTAAAATGCCAGCTTTGGGCTTCCTCTTGTCACTAAATGTATGTTGTCACCCAGGTAACATCTACCTAATTATACCAGGTCAGGGGCCTGGAGCCCTGCTCAAGGTGGTTGGTTTGGGGAGGTTTAGCAGGTATCCTCTCCACCCCCACCCCTGCAGCCCAGCCTCAGATATGGATATCGGGGGGGGGGGGGGGGGGCAGGTGTGCTCCTGCATCTTTGAGGAGGCAGAGGGCTGAGTGATAGAACCAGCTCTGAAATGCACGAAAATGCCTCTGGCATGGGCACTGGGCCACTCAACTCGGGCTAGGCAACCCCCTGCCATGCCAATTTATCCTGAATAGGGTCAATGACCTGGTCACAAGGATCCCCACCCAAACTGGATTATTCCACAAAGGCTGGGGATGATATCTACTTAGCAAAACATTTCTCATTGAGAACGCAGATAGCATTGCACACAAGAGCGCTTAGGCAATGCTTAACAGAATGAGGAAAATAAACAGTTTTCAAAGGCCCTTATGCACATCAGAGAGCATCGTTTACACACAGACAACCGACAGACTAATGAAAAAGAATTCCTGTCTGTGCATTAAAAGGGGCCCAAATGGAAGAGCTGCCATTCGTCACCATCTCATTAACCTATAATCCAAGAATTTTTCAGGGTAAAGGGAAGAATTCATTTCATAGGAGCACCTTGGCCAGGGACTGGCTCCTTCGAGAGGTGGTGAGCGAGGGAGCATGCCTGTTACACGGGAGGGTTCAGGGAGCCTGCTTCTGGGCATGCATGCTTGCTGGCCTGGAATGGATGGCTGGGAAAGACTGTGCCCCACCGAGGTAGCCAATGACTCTTTCAGCTAATTACAGATTTTCCGGGAAGGGGGGATACTTAATACTTGAAAGGAAAAAGTCTGAATTTCCGTAAAAATATTCTGATTTGCCTTTTCTTTCAGCTCGCAGGAACCAGTAGAGATGTGCTGTCAGTCAAAGGAGGCGTTACTAGGAATTCTGACTTTATACACACCCGAGAACCTTACACATTCCCGTAGGTTAATGTAAAAGGCTCTTGCAAAAATCTTGTGTGTCTTTCTTTGGTGCTTGGAAGTTCTAAGCCTGAATTACCCTTCAGTTTCTTTTCTTGCTCTCCTCTGAGTAAAATAATCCACTATCTATAAAGCCCTAATGTGACAGGCACGGTGCTGTATCGTCTCTTAAGGCAAAGTAAAGAGAAATCTTTCTCTCTTTTTTTTTTTGGGCCTCTTCTAGAGAGCAGAAAATGTGACTAATCGTGACTGCCGAATGCACGTCAACTCTGTATCAGGCATCGCACATGAATTCTTGCTCACCCTTAAATCACTTGACATCTTACTGCCTGCCTGCCACAGCAAGTACATACTGGGGACTCCTTCTCCACATGCCACAGATAAGGAAATTCAAGCTCAGAAAAGATTAGGCAACTTAATTTTCATGGTCACCTGGGGAGGCACTGGCAGAGTTGAGTCTAATAGTCAGCCTGACTCACCTGTTCCACCTTCAGGGCAGCATTACTGACTAGCGGTGATTGGCGCTTAGCTCTTGCCAAACAATGTCCAAAGGTTTTACGTGTACTAACTGACTGAACCTGGCAACATTCTATGAGGAAGTACTACCATTCTTCTTACAGTCACCATTTCAGATGAAGAAACAGAGAGCTTATGGACCCAACCCCAGCTTACACAAAGATTCCCATCTGATTCTAGACGCCCAACACCCAGAGGGGCACCTGGTGACCTGGCGCAGCCTGGTGACCTCCCCGGAGTGGCTGCTGGCCACCAAAGGGCCCTGTGTCCAGGATGCGGAAGAAGGGTCCTTTTACTGGGTAGATGGTGGCACGAGACCTCTGACCTTCTTCCAGCTAGATGCTTTTGTTCGAAACCAAATGGATTACGTATATTTTGATTTCTGAATTCCTGGCACAGAGAATGGGTAATGTAAGAAAAAAAATCCCAGCAGTTTCCCTGGTAAATAAAAGGATGCACGCTTTGTCACTTTGCCAAGATCAAATGTTCTGAGAGCCCCCGTGACATCAGCAGTCCTCACACACACCAATCTGGGCCACAGGAATCATAAGGGCCAGTTGCTGATGGGCAGCAGAGAGTGTCCATTCTGGGACACATGCTGAGGAGAGGAAAACAGAGAGCCAAGGTGAGGACAGTAAGCTGAGCTTCTACTTCCAGGGCTGCTAATGACTCAGCGAGAAGAGGGAAGGGGAGACAGGACACGGCCCTTCGAGAGCTGGCCATGGCCAATGCAGGTAGCGGCCCGTTGCTCTTATCATTTCAAATACCAAGAAGGGAAAGCAGGACATATGATAGATTTTTGTTGTTGTTAATCCTCCCCCGAGGATATTTTCCCCCATTGGTTTTTAGAGAGACTGGAAGGGAGGAAAGGGAGGGAGAGAAAGAGAGAGAAACATTGCTATGAGAGTGAGACACATCAATCGGTTGCCTCCTGCATGCGCCCCAACCAGGACAGGAAACTTGCAACCTGGGTACGTGCCCTTGACTGAGAATCGAACCTACTGCCCTCTGGTGCATAGGCCGGCGCTCTAACCACCGAGCCACCGGCAGGGCCATATGCTAGATTTTGTATAGAGACCTGTGCCTGAATTCATATAAAAAAGGGCTAATCCCAATGTCCTTTTAGGACAACTGCATGCAGGTGCAGTCCCACCAAAATGTCCCACGTCACAAAATCCGACTAGCTGTGCCCCAGTCCCAGTGGGCCATCTAGAACTCGCGGCTCCATCAGCCACATTCTGTGGTGGTACTACAAATGAGATTACCTTAAAAAATAACCAAACGAATATATAATCAAAGCGCACTAAAATCAATGGAAAATAAAACTTGAAAGAGGTTTTAAATTGGGCCTCTCATCTCCTCCCCCTGCCTTCTTCCCCGCCCCCCCCCCCCAGATTAACCAAAGAACTTATATGCATAGATGAATAACCCATGGTCACAAACAATAGTGCAGTGAAGGCCTGGGTAGGGGACAGGAATGGGGTGGACGAGGTCAATGGGGGCGGCTGGGGGGGGGGGGAAGGACATCTGTAATACTTTCAACAATAAAGATAAATTTTAAAAATAAAATAAATTGGGCCTTTAAGGCTAACACAACACTATAAGAACAATAATGGATCAATCCATGACCCCCACACTGATATTGGTGAGAGTCAGGAGACGAATGCATATCGTTGTGAATTCCAACTGGACCGGCATTCCTGGGAGTCAGGGCAGCTCCCAGGCCTGCAAATACAGCAACCAGCGTTCACAAGTGGACGTCATGTTTGCCAAGGAGGAGAAACTCTTTACTGTGCAAAGCAAGGTAAGAACTGATAGGAAAGAAACCCCACCACTAGCATTTCGGGAACAGAGTGGGAGGGGAAATGACATAAAGGTTAGTAAGCCTTGTGATGCCCAGGGCCACTTTTATCACAGGGTGACTCAGTTGGACAAAAAATAGAAGTGATTGTCTGAGCCAAGACAATCTCCCATTCAGCTTTCCCTTCCTAAAATGATAGCCATCATCCTGAACAGTAAGATCACCTTTTTTTGTAAAATCCTCACCAGAGGATATGCTTTGTTTTTTAAAATTAATTTTAGAAAGAGAGGAAGGGAGAGAGAAACATCAATGTGAGAGTGAAGCATTGATCGGCTGCCTCCTGTACACGCCTGAACCGGGGATGGAACCCACAACCTCGGTATGTGCCCTGACTGGGGATCAGACCTTCAGCCCTTCGGTGCACAGGCCAATGCTCTAACCACTTACCAACCCCGGCCGGAGTTTATATAAAGTCCTGTGCCTGAATTTCTAAGGAAAAGGTGGAGCATGGTTCTTGCCGCGGCCTGGTCCTCCTGGGCCCCGTCATGGTGCCGATATCACCTTTGTAGGGCTGGTTCTGTTTGCCTTTCTTCACTCTTTCTCAACACAGGATTGTTCCAAAATAAAACAGCTCCCTCCCCGCCCCCCCCCCCCCCCGCCCCGCCTTGTTAAAAGCATTACACGAGTATGCAAACCTGAAACAAGAATGAGCTGTGGTCACAACTGGTAGTGGCGGCGGCAGGTTCCTTCCTTCCTGTTTTGATTTTAGGTAAAGAGGGGCTGTCCTGATTCTTCCTTTGGGTTGGCCTCGCCCCTGGCAGGGGCCTGGCTCCCCCCGGGCCCAGACCCAGGAGCGGCAGCAGCCTTCTTGGAACAAAGCCTCCTTTCACCAGCAGAGGCTCTGTGACTGCTCTGGACACGAGAACAGGTTTTTGGACATGTTTTGCTGACATGCTAAGCTGTGTATGTCAACAGGCACGGCAGGTTCCTATTCTCAGGTTGGGAGACCCGAATCCTGCCACGGCTGCAGGCAACTCTCACAGGCCTCGGTTTCTGTGTCCAAGAAGCCAGATCAAACCCCGTGAGCACATAGACGGTGGTGAACACCGTGAATGCTTCTCAGCGTGTGTGTGTGTGCGTGCGTGTGCGTGTGTGTGTCCGTACATGTGTCTGTACATGTGTGTCTGTGTCCATCTGTGGTTAGGTGTATGTATGTCGTGTCTATGGGTGTGTCTGGGGGATGAGGGAGAGAGTGAGCCATTACTAATTAGGATAACATTGCTTACAGATCTTTCTAGAATGCAGTCCAAAACAAAGCAGAAAGGAAGCAGCAGAGCTTTATCTCCCGCCAGCAGCCGTCCGCCTGGGGCTGCAGTGAGTTCACCTCGGGGTCCATTGTGTCCAGATGGCCCCGCGCTGCTGCCCAGTGACCATTTGTCCCAGGCACCGCTGCCTCCAGGGAAGCTGCTTCCTGCCGGAGGCTGTTGAAAGCCCCCCGTGTCGGAGGGAGCCGCAGGCACTTTTCCTCACTTGGAACTTCTGATTTAGCCAAGCCGCCCACCCCGCCCACACGCTCCCTCGGATCACACCCCCTGACCTGGGAGTAAAACCAAGGAGCTTTTACCAAAAGCCCGAGAAGAATTTGGGAGCGCAGGTAGCTGTGGTCCTGTGTGTGCACGTGAGTGTGCATGCATGTGCATGTGTGTATGCATGAGTGTGTAGTCAGTGTGTGCATGAATGCATGTGCATGTGTGCGTATCTGTGTGCGAGTGTGCACACATTCCCAAATCAGCAGAGAAGGCTGGTAATGCAGTTCCCAGGATGGTGGACTAGGTGAGGATTCTTCCGGAAGAAAAGCAGCAGCATCTTGCTGTGGACACGGGTGCCCTCGGCTTGGGTCCTGAGGGGCTGCATTGGTGCCGGCACCAGAAGCAGTTCAGAGGGGTCTCTGCTGGCACTGATGGCTTCTTGGGTCTGGGGGTCCAGCAGAGGATTCCACAGGAAGCCAGGGAGAGTGGCTGAGGGGCCGGGCGGGGCGGGGGGGCCGGCAGTGCCACCTGGTAGTGTTGGGACTCTGTTCAAAGTCATCCATCAGATACCTCCTGGAAATCCCTGGAAGAGCTCAGGAACCTCAAAAAGGAGAGGGGGGTCTGCTCCAACATATCAGAGAGAGGCAGAGATTCATTCATTCATCCATTGGTTCATTCATTCATTCATTCCACAGAAATGGAACTGTGGACTAGCTATGTGCCAGGCATTGTTCTATGGGCTGAGCAGGGTGGAAAAAGACAAAAGCTCATGTCCTAATAGAGCTTTCATTCTAGTGAAGGCCACGGGCAATAAAAATGAGCAAACAGGTAAGTAATATCAACTCAAGTCCTGAGAAATAGTTAAGAAGAAAATACAGCAGACTAACAGAGAGGGGGGTTGGTGGAGAAGACTACCATTTAGCTGGGAAGGTCAAGGTCTCTGGAATTAGAGAAATGTTTCTATCATTGTTGGAAACACACAGACACACTATACTTTTGAACTTTATAGTAAACTATAAAAAGTTTGAATTTTTGTTTCCATTTTTAAGAATCGTCCAACCATTGAATGAAAAAGAATCCTATTACAGACCAATTTAAGATACAAGGAATTTTTAAGGAACTGTTCATAATTTTTATTGTATTTAAATGTTATTTTATAAATTATGAACCAAAGGAAGTGGGACATAAATTAAAGTTTACAAATCTTTGCTATATACAGATTTCTTTGTATTGATATTTGCTTTATTAATTGAATGGATGGATAGATAGATGAATGAATGAATGAGGCCCTATATAACCCAGTTAACAGATGGGTTCAAAGCCATCACTTTTAAACTTGACTTTGAAGCCTCTACTTATGTAAAATGGGAGTAAAAACCATAACCATGCGATTGTGAAGATAAAATAGAGCATTTAAAGTGTGGAGCACAGATCTGGACAAACAGTGAGCAGACATTGACATTTCTTTGATTTAAGAATAAATAGTAGGATGTGATTTATGTGAATTCTAAACTAGTTTTTAAAAATAAAAATTAAAGACAGCCTGTGAAATAACTTCTGAACCTAGGATTATGAATAGAAATCCGGCAGTCATTCTCAAGAAAAAATGGAATTAGTTGGTTTCCCTTGGACTTATTAACAGAGTTTAAAAGTGTTTTTTCCCTAACCTAAAACAACAGAATATATCTTTCCTCACCCTGGTTCTGTGAAAAGCTGCACCAGATCACATCAACAGCCAAGGAGATACACTCTGCAGCCTCAGGGCCCTCAGCACATGCACAGAGATTTGGGATTCAGATGTACAATGAGCATCTATTATGTGTTCCGGGCAAGGACCAGGACCTTAGAGATGCATTCTCCAATGTATTCATTTTTAACCAATGGGCCAGGAATATATGGCAATGAGCTGTTTCCTGAACAGCTGTGTTCCTTGTGTAGGGCATATGATAAAAATGACTAATTTACTTCGATATCAATACCAAATATCCTTTGCTGTTATTTTTCTGATAACTTAGTATCTTCCTAGTATAAAATAAACCACTTGTTATCCTACCGAGAGCCATTTCCAATTGGGAATATTGCCTATATTCGTTTTACATCTCTTTGTTCCTCTCTTTTCTTTCTCTCTGCTATTTATCTACACGATTGGAATTTCGTAATTAAGCATTCTTTGAACAAATGGTTTTAATGGCTTATGCTGTTTCAGGGTAATATTGGGGACTTAGGTTATTTCCAGATTTCCACCATAACAAGTAACACTGCAATACCTATTCCTATACACATCTTTGACTTCATTCTTCTTAGGATAAGAATTATTTGATCGATATGAACACGTGCACCTCACGGCTTGAACTCTTTCCATCCGGAAAGGCTGTAACAATTTACACCTTCAGCAGGAGGATATGAGTGTCTGACCCACTCTACCTTGGCCAGAATTGACAGCATGACTTTAAAAACACAAAAATAGGGGCACAAAAATGTTGTCAATTTCCTATACTAAAACAATTATCTTAGCGTTTTCATAAATCTTTTTTTCTTCTTTTGCTATTAATAAGGTTAGTCTTCTTTCCCCTCTCCGTATATTATTTTCTCGGTAAACTGTCTATTTCATATCCTTGGCCCATTTAAAAAACTAGATTGTTAGGAATATCCTTATTGTCTGACAAAAACATTTTCTGTGTTAAAGAAGTTAAATCTTTTTTTCTGTAATATTTGTTGCAAATATTTTTTTATGGGGTGGTATTTACCTTTAAATGTTTACTGTACTTTTGGATCTAAGGAGGAGTTTCTGATTTGCATACGTTAGGCATGAGTCATTTCTGCCCTGTCCAGTGCCCCTTTCTGTCCAATTCACATCGTTTTCTTAGAGAATTTGCTCCTGCCCAGAGTAGGCAATGGGTCTTGTCCCCTACCAACCAAGGCTGATGGGTCCCGGGTGGGACAGCCACAGGTTGTGTAACTGAACTCAGATCCAGTGCTGGGATTCCTGGTCCTTCCAGAATCCAGGGTCACTCTTCCATGTCAGCCCAGGGAAGGTCCCGTCCAATCACAGTCCCTGCCCTTGGATTATCCGGATCCCTCGCCAGTAAACCCTCCACTTACTTGTGGTATTTTGACTTGGTTTGGCTCCTCACGCTCATAATGATCTTTGCTAAAACATGATGATGAAGTAAAGTAATTCTTTCCTTGTGGCTTCTTCCACTGCTTTTATATTTCAAAATCCTTCCCCATCCTAGTCCTGGTTAAATATTCACCTATTTTTGTTCCTAGATAACAAACAACATTTAAAAAAAAAATCCACCATATAATTCTCTAGTTCTCTGAAGTTTATTTTGGTATGTGGTTTGCTGAATAATTCTTTTCTTCTCTCATTAGTTTGCTGTATTCCAGTGATCATAAATGTGTGTGTGTGTGTGTGTGTGTGTGTGTGTGTGTGTGTGTGTGTGTATTTCTGGCTATTTAGTCTGTTCCACTGATTCCTATGTCTGCAATATACTTTAATTATAATAGCTTTATTATATATTGTAATATTTGAGATGGAAAGTTCCTTTTCACCATTCTTTGAAAAATGTCCTAGCTACCCTGCCCAAAACTATTTTGCTATCAGAAGATACGTTGTTGTTGTTGTGTGTTTTTTTTTTGGGGGGGGTTTGAGTGGAGGAAATGGTACTTTGGTCAGAGTATAAACTTTGAGTTATACTATGAATAAGTTCTGGGGATCTAACGAACAGCATGTTGACTACAGTTCATAGTTCTGTATTGTATACTTGAAATTTACTAAGAGTAGAGCCTGAGTGTTCTCATTATAATCAAAAGGTAACTATATTAGGTGTGGTCATTAACTTGATTTTGGTAATTATTTCACAGTATATACATACATTAAATCACATTGTGCACCCTAAATATATATGATTTTGTCAATTATACCTCAATAAAGCTGGAAAAACTCTATTAAAATAGATTTTTTTCATCATGTCACTAACTCAAGCTCTTGACAGCCAGTTATTTTTTAATTAAGCCTGGTAGGTCCATATTTATGAAACTAGAAGAGACTTAACTGACTCTGACCCCTGGTCATCAGCTGTCAGATTACACTAAGAAGGTGGCTAAGAGAAATTTAGCAAATTTAAAAAAGGGCAGCATTATAAATTGCCTTTAAAAAAAACTGGATGAAAAAATTGAGTAGGCCACACAATTAAAATAATCTACTTTCCTTCCAAAAGGTCTTTAAAATGGACATTAACAGACATTACAATGTGATCTGGAACAATATGCTTTCCTTGACATTTAATTAATGTTTTTGATACTATTTGTTTTTACATCCCACAACATATAATAGTTCCTGGTAACCTTAAGGAAAAACATCCATCCACATCTCCAGCATTTTAGTCATAGTTAGGAAAGCACTTTTTACATATGACTCGGTATTTTTAGTGACAGGTATGTTCATCTAAAATTACACTATATGACTACATAAAAATAAATAGGAAATTTGGTCATTTGGGGACTTTATGGATACATTTTGTATTAAAAAGAAAAGTGACGGGCTAGGGAAAAAACACCTAAACATCTGCCAGGAATGTCCTGGAGCCGCCTGGCCGGCAGTACCTTCTCGGCTGAATTTTCACACATCACAAAAGCAATCAAACAAAAAGAAAAAACCCACAGAAACATCCTCCAGGCAGAAAATTGGTGGGGAATGCAATGTTATTAACAGAAACTTAGCAGAAGATAAAATATTTAAAATGCAACAACTAAAAAGTAAGAACGTTAGTCTATATGATACCTTCCCTTACTTTATGTATTTCATACACGTATTTCAATATACATCCTGATGCCCTATGAGGTCAGCATTTCAGATTGTTACGAATGTCAAACAGTCCCCCCTGAGGTTCCAGTCTGATAGATACCCACACCATCTTCCTAGAGAAGAGTATATTCACTCTGATTGTTCTCATGGATGATGGGATATGTTCAGTTAACCTTTTCAAGTTTTTAAATGAGTAAGATGTTAGCTACAGTTTTAAATACCTGAAATGCTGCCAAGATAAAACAGAAAAACCCATTTGACTTAATTTTCTCGACTTTGTATTGTGGGAGGGGACATTCCTGTGGTTGTGTGTGTGTGCGTACATGCGTGCGTATATGCGTGCTGGTGGTGGGGAAGGGAACAGAGAGCTTCCTTATAACTTCCTAAATTTCCCCCTTGTGGTTCTCAGAAACCATGTTCCCAACATCAAGCCAAGGGCTTATCCAGAGCATGTATTCCATCTGCAGTTGTTGTTGTTTTTTAAGGAAGAAAAAAATAAATGTGTATGTATCTTTAATTGGAAAGGAAGTAGGATCATAAAGAGACACTTAAATAAAGATTGATTATATGTACAGATAGGAAAGAAGGCAGAATAATTCAGACCCTATATAAATAAAGGAATGGTATTCCAGTTGAAATTTCTGAGCTTGGCATTCAAGGCCACCCTCCATCTAGCCCTATTGCCCAGGCCAAGGAGATCCTGCCCTTATGCTCTGGACTCCTCTGGCTTCATTTCAACCTACCCTTGCCCTCAATCTCCTTCTCTAGTCTCAGTTCCTGGAACATCCTAGACTCACTCCTACTTTGGGGACTCCAACAAGCAGTTTTTCTCTGTCTGGAACTCTTGATGGTCTTCCCCCATCATCCCTCCTCCATCGTTTCATTAACACCTGCTCATCCTTCAGGTCTTGTCCCAGCCTTCCCTGACCCTTCAGATGGGCCAGGCTCCCAGGGCCCAGTGGTTGGGCAGACTGTGCTCTCAGTAAGGGCTGCTAGTCAAGTGGGGGGAGGGGAAGGCTGTTCTACTGGCCAAGTCACGTGCCCTGGTACTAGGCAGTATCTGCCTGGAAATAGAGATTCCTTTGTGCAAACCAGAAAAAGACTCCATCAGCTTGCCAAACTGAGTTCTCTCAGGTTTGCACATACCTGGAGGGGCTGCCTTTTAATTTGTCTATCGAGAGGGGGTGCCTTTTTCTCATTTGCACAAAGGCACTGTATCATTGGCTCTGTGCGTTTCCCTGCCTTATATACACACCGGGATTTTTCACTCACAGCATTTATTGAAGTATGTAGTCATTGATTGGTTTGCTTAATTGCGTAGTATCAGTCTCTTACACTAGACAGTGAAATCTACTAGGGCAAGTGCAATGGGATTTTGCTCAAAATTCTATTTCCAGTTCCTAGCACAGTGTTTGGCATACAGTAGGTGCTAAATGCACATGTATGGAGTGAATTAATAAAGGAGAGAGCCAAGGAGATGCTGTCCTGGAAGAAATAACCCGACTTGGGGCAGATTTATTTACACTTAGTAAAAAAAAAAAAAAAACACAAAGATTCGACAGATAGTAAGAAGAGGAAGTTGCCAGGCCAAAGATACCCTTCATAACTTCATAAATCAGGGCAGAATTTCCACAGAAACATTTCACCCCGGGGCGAGAGAGAAACCCGCTGCTTCTAGAAGAAAGCAGAGTCAGGATGCAGGGCCTCACGAGCCTGCATGGGAATAAGGGAAGTTTTCGACAGGCTGGTGAGCTGGGAGGAAATCTAAGAGAGACAAAAAAAAAAAAGTGATTCTAATGATTCATAAGATTGCAGGTAAGCCGGGCATCTTGGAACTTGCAAAACTCGCTGAAACAAAAATGCTTGCCCAGTTGGCTGAAGATACTGAGGCAGGAAGCCTCCACGCGTCACTCAGCCAGTTCACTGCACACCAGGCTGCACGCGAAATGCTGAGACCAGTGTAGGTCCAGTTACAGCCCAGCAACGTCTGTTACAGCCCAGCAACGTCTGCGTCCTCCGGGGCTTGGGAAAGAAAGACCAGCGATGTGTACGGAGGGCCCAGCCTGTGAGGGTGCGGGAGGGGGAGCGGGAGGAAAGGGCAACAGGAGTGCCAGTGCAGGCTTCAGTGCCCCCATTTTACATTTTGAAAAGTTACAGTAGAGGGAATATAGTCAATAACATCCTAATAACTACGTATGGGGACAGGTGGATACTTGAAATATCGGGGAGACCACTGTAAAGTACATGATTGTGTAACTACTATGCTATGCATCTGAAATTGCTACTGAACAGTACTGAATGTAAACTGTAATTGAAAAATGAAAAAAAAATTACCCATAGGAAGGGAAAAGATGAAAGTTTTTCATTCTCAAAAAAGGTGCATGCTTAGCAGATTACATCTATATATTTTTTAAAAAGTATATAAAATATACTAAACAGCACTCTCTACCATGATTATTTCTTTAATAGTATGTTTTAAAGATAGCTAAAGAACATTTTTATTGATTTTGAGAGAGAGGGGAAGAGAGAAAGAGAAACATCAATGTGAGTTTGGAGGTAGAAGTCATCATTTTGTTTTGGTTACCTTCTCAAAAATGCATAGAACTTTAAGTGATTTTAATAAGAGGCATGACCTTGAACCTCAAGCTATGAACCCTAAATCAGAAGTGATGTAAATCCAAATATTAATTCCCTTTAATGTTGCTGAACCAGAAGTTTAAAAACAGAAACAGAATGAGTGATTGGGATCAAATGGGAACTCAATGTCTGTATTTTCCCAAACAACTTAAATGAAACATCGCAATAGTCTCAAATCAAATATGAACTCAACTGAGTGTTTATTTGGCTTCAATTCCTGGGGAGTATAAATGGTTCTGGAAAATATCCCTTATAAAAAGCTATAAAGCAGAGTGGAACTCAGTGATATTTGAGGGAAGCAAAAATAATGCTCCTCACTAGTGAAAAGCATCTGAAATCATTATAGGTCTCCCACTGCCAGCACCCTCAAGTCCCATAATAATGAGGACAAATGGATATTTAGTTATTTTTAAAAGTCAGCATTATTCTTGATGACATTTCACTAAATTATTAAATACACATTTCTACTACCAGAAGTCATAAAAAACATTTTGAGAAAAACAAATCTACTTCTTGTAACACTTCCATGGACATGGCAGCCCAGAGAAATTCTAGAAAGCCTTCCTCAACATCGAGGCGTCCAGAGCCAAAGACTACGACCAATTGGTTGCAGATGATATCAAACGATCACATTAATGACATAAGCGAGCGACTCAGAAGGCCTTGTATTGTTATGAAACTAACCGGCTGACTTCTCACTTAGTACATGATAATGTAATTTAATTGTCATTGTCGCTTCCTCAGGCCACACTGGTCTGAGGGGTGTAGGTAAGAAGATGGCCTCTTCCCAGGAGCCTTCCTGGGGCCCCCACGCCGCTCCCTCGTTTTCCCGGCAGGGAACCCCAGGCGAGATATTGGGGTACTGAGGCTTCCTTGCTGCTCTGCCCTGTTCCAGGGCCACCTCTGATGGGCAGCCGCTCCCCCACCTGGCCCTTACCTGGGCTGGCCTAGCTGTTCCTGCCACGTTTGTGGGCTTTCGTGACAGGCTTTGGCCACACCTCCCCTCCAGCACACACGTATGTTCTTCACAGGGTGAGGGAGGGCTCTCTCCCCTGTTGTGGTGCATCTGGGCCACCAACCAATGGGACCTTGCCCTTTCAGTGACCCTCAGCCCTTTTATGTGGCCCCTACAGTGGATGCCATGCTTTCTATCTCCAAGGTTTGGTCATATGACAGTGACATCCCCTAAAGGATTCCTCCCTGCTCACGAAGAGTTTCAGAGAAGGTCAGGGAACTGAAACTCTCTTTCCTCCCGCATGCGGGGCCATGGGAGGCAGGCATGTGGGCTCTCTGGGCCGTTACACTCTTTCTCCCCAGGGCTCTGCTGGCTCCTCGGGCACATACGAAGACCATCACTCCTGTCTTGTCACTGCTCCATGCTCCACACGACTTGGACTCCACAGAGATTCTCTCCTGACCTACCTATGTCTGAGCACTGTTATTTTATCACAAACTCTGCTAACTCTCCACTTGGGGGGTAGGGGTTGGGGAATCACATCCAGTAGTAGCAGCTCCCGACCTGTTTGTCAGGTACTCATCTATAAACTTCCCACAATTAAAAAAAAAATCAATAGCCTGGCCAGTGTGGTTCAGTGGTTGAGCATTGACCCATGAACCAAGAGGTCGCCAGTTCAATTCCTGGTCAGGGCACATGCCCAGGTTGTGGGCTCAATCCCCAGGAGGCAGCTTATCAATGTTTCTCTCACATTGATGTTTCTATCTCTCTATTCTTCTCTCTCTAAAATCAATAAAAGTATACTTTAAAATATTAAAAATGATAATAAAGTTTTGCTAAAATAAGCATTTCCTTCCTCTGAATCATATTAATCCTATAACTTACCATCCGGAGTGAATACTGCTGTGAACTGTGGTTGGGTCATTCCAGCCACTGGAGCCAGACTGCCTGGCTTGAATCCAGATCCAGTTTTACTGGTTGCTCGATCCCAGGCAAGTTACCTAAGTGCTTACAATTTCTTTATTTGCAAAGTAGGGATATTAAAAACATCTCCATATCCTATCTAATAAAGAGGGAATATGCAAAAAGTAAAAAAATAAAAACATCTCCATAGGCTGTTATTAATAAATATTAAATGATGTAATGCCTGTAAAATGCCTAGAATGCTTCCTGACACATGGTGTTCACTCTTAGTATTATCCTATGAGCTGTCCTGTTCTGTATGTCCATGTCCCCACATCTGGTGAGATCTTCAGGTGAGATCTGCAGAAGGGCCGGGGGTTTTTGCTCAATTAATTACCCAGCTGTAAGTGGCTAAGCTGCTGAGCTCCCAACGTGTTGTGACAATAACATGCTGACAAGCTAAAGATGATTGCACCCCTCTCGGAGGAAGAATTTGCCCGAAAGCAAAAACAAAAAGCATAGTTCAGGCAATTAATCACCCTCATCCCTCCTTTCCCAGAACATTCGACTTCAGCAAACTCAGGAATTTCTGCATCCAAGAAGCTGTAAAAGGATAGCTGGCCAAGCTGACGTGCCACACCTGCCAGAAGCCACCTGGAAGGTTGTCACCTTCCCGCTCAAGTTCAGAAGGTTCTGACTGAGCAACTCTGCACACCAGCCCGTGTCAGCCCCCTGGCTTCCAGATTATTCAATGAAGATGCACTCCTTGGCAAATCTTTCTCAAAAAGCCAATTAAGATCCCGAGTTTCCCTTCTGGACTGCCAGGTCCACTCAGCTTATCATGTGAAAGAAGCAAGCCAGGCCAATGCTTCTCAAGTTTTAACTGGAGGATGTTAGGAACAATTTAGGCTGTCTGGTCCCCCAACAGCATCAGGGGACCCTGAGGCTACCTCTGGGTAAGTATGTAAGGATCTGCTATCCTCTCCCTGTCATTTCTGCTAGGTTCTGAAGACAGGATTTATATCCTTGTTCCCTCACCTGAAGATACCCAGCCAGCCACCTATAAAAAGGCCCAGCCCAGGACCTAAGGAAGTGAGGTCAGGATCCCATCTGCTGGGGTGGAGAAGAGCAGGCCAGATGCACAGGGATCAATAGGGCAAGGATGTCTCCCTTAATGATGAGAGGAAGCAAATTCATTTAGGATGACGCACCAAGTTCATCTTCTTTAGAACGTTGGCTTAAAAGAAACAACCAGATAAAACCGCATTTCCTGGGGCGGGGAAATTGCATACTAGTTGTAATTGGAACATGAGGAAAGACGTGCCAGTCGACACTCCATTTATTTTAAAACTGGAAAGGACCTCAGATGTTGACGGGAGACCACTGGTTGTCCTCGGAGATCTACCCCTCTCCTCCTTCTAGGATATGGTGCAGTGTTCAGGACAAGTACGTGACATGACAGCCACCTCCCACCTCTCACAGCGAGGTGTGACCATGTGAGTACGTTCTGGCCAAGGGGGTATGAGTGGAAGCTGTACGTCACTCACTTTTATTTTTATAAAATATATTTTTATTGATTTCCGAGAGGAAGGGAGAGGGAGGGAGAGATAGAAACATCAATGATGAGAGAGAATCTTTGATTGGCTGCCTCCCACACACCCCCAACTGGGGATCTAGCCCGCAACCCAGGCATGTGCCCTTGACTGGAATTGAACCTGGGACCCTTCAGTCCACAGCCCGACGCTCTATCCAATGAGCCAAACCAGCCAGGGCGTGTCACTCACTTTTAAATCCTGCCTTTGAAGAGAAAAAGAGAAACATCATGGGTGTGCCTTCCCCTTGGTCTTTTCCCTCTTCTCATTGGGTGAATGTGGATATGATGGTAGGTGCTGGAGTAGCATTTTTAACCCCACGAGGAAAGTGGTATGTTGAGCGTGGCAGAGCAACAAGATTTAGAAGGAATCTGGAACTCTGAAACTGTGAAGATGGGATCCTGACCTCACTTCCTTAGGTCCTGGGCTGGGCCTTTTTATAGCTTACAGCCCCAGAGGGGAGATGGGAGGACTATATGTAAGAGAAACACAGGTTTTAATAAATGTTAACTATTCCCATGTCAGCTGGTTCAAATCTCTCATTTTTAGATGAAGAAACCGAGGCCAGAGAGACTAAAAGATGAGTCCATGGACATAGAGCTATTCCCTCTGTAGACTGTACATTAAAATGATGGAAATTTACTCATCTCTTATGGACATGGCTAAAAGAATGAAGTTTCTTACATTTTCTTTTTTATTGAGTTAATGTCACAATCAGAAGGCGTAACAAGCCCTAACCAGTTTGGCTCAGTGGATACAGTGTCAGCCTGCAGACTCAAGGGCCCCAGGTTCGATTCCGGTCAAGGGCATGTACCTTGGTTGCGGGCACATACCCAGTAGGGAGTGTGCAGGAGGCAGCTGATCGATGTTTCTTTCTCATCGATGTTTCTAACTCTCTATCCCTCTCCCTTCCTCTCTGTAAAAAAATCAATAAAATATATTTTTTTAAAAAAGAAGGGGAAACAAGAGAACTTAAAGCTAAGAATTACATCATTTCGAGTTTCTTAGGATCATCAACATAAGCTATTCATAGAAATTACTTAATTCAATGTAGATTGCCAGGGTTCAAAGCTAATGGAAAATTCTGAAGGTTTTGATTGAGGAAATAGCCAAATTGTTGGAAGAGATTCTCCAAATACATTTCCCAAAGTCCACAGGAAGACGCTCAATGGGTTGGACTGTTTTGGACTTCTTTCTGAGTAAGACTTCAGACGTGATTGGAATTTGGCTCTGGTGGTGCAAGCACCCAGCTTTAAGAACACATACAAGAAACCACAGGCTTAATTAACAAACACGGAGTCCACCCATTGAACCGAATTTGCTCTTAGTTAACTTTTTCAGAGGAAAAAAGGTTCACAATTCACCAATCCCTTGGTATCCTCATTTGCTGTTTGGAAATGACATTCAGCAGGAATTATGCCGTTTGACCTGGCTCATGCATCTGATGCTGTAAGGAGTTGCGAAATGGCTGGGAATGCTTTCAGAGAGCAAAACATCTGACCTTGTGGGTTTAAACTCTGAGTATGGCTTATGGAAAACAAGAATTCTTCCTCTCCTTTGGCATATACCTTGGACGCATTTCTTTTAGGTTTTACTTGGTGTCCCCATGTTTATAGGGCTAACATGAGTCCCAACATCACAGAATCAGGGACAACTAAATCCTCAGCCTACCAGCCATCAGCATGCAAAGCCACTGGACTCAGTCCCATCCACCCCTCTTCCCAAGTTCCCACAGGGCTATCCTCAGCCATTTACAATATACTCTCAGAAACGACAGCTAGTGTGAACGGGGCTCACTTTCCTACAAAAAAAAATGTTCACTTCTAGCTCACATAATCTTCCATTTGGAACTCAGAATGGCTAGAAGGGAACACATTCACGGCAGTTATTTTTAACAGCTTAAGACCTCCAAGTCCACCCAACCTGCCTCTCAAGACCTCTCTTCCTCCAATGTTCCTTTTTGCCATAACTACCTTGGACTATTCTCCACTCCAGGGACTTTCTTACCCCACCCTTCTGTTGTCTCTGCCTGGAGTGATCCCTTCTACCCTCTTCTCTATTCTCCATTGAGTGTTCCTGTGACTTGCTCTGTCTCCGACTCCCATGTAGAAGTGATCATGCCCTAGACCTCTACAATATCACTCGTTTAACTGTATTTTAGTTATTTACATATCCATGCCCCTGTCACATTGTGAGCACCTCAAAGAGAGGAATCCTATCCTAATTGTATTCCAAACATCTGGGACAGCTCTCAGCACAGAGAAGATGTTCAATATATGCTTGCACAATCATTGAGGTAATCACAGAAAAAGGATCCTAAGCTATGCAGTCTAAATCATTATAACACACCCCCCCCAGCTAAATGTGTAAAAGAAATACTAATTTGTAATGGTGTCTTTTTGTTCCATCTTCTGCATTGAGATGGAAAGAAGCAGAAAATTAATGCTGTAAAAAAGTTGGTTGATGTCTTTGACTGATGTCTTTGACTAGGAATCTGAAGACTAGCAATTTGTGTCTCTGAGCTTCGTGCCTCCTGAACGCTGGGCAATTTATATTTATAAAATTAAAATCTAAATCCCATTGCATTCCAAGGTAAATCTCAGGTGACAGTTGTCAAGGACTACCCTCTGAGATTTTCTTCCCCTTTTTAAAATTAGTTTAAAATGGGTATGAAGTTACCTGCCGTACCTTCCTCACAGTGTGTGAGGATCCAATGAGCTGGTTGCCACAAAAGCACTCTATAAACCATGGAATGATATTTCATGAAAGTCATCTTTCCTAATAATAGACAAACATGTAAACTGACCGTACCTCCGCTATGCCCACAGCCAATCAGGAGTGAATATGCAAATTAACCCAACAAAGATGGCAGGTTAATTTGCATATGCAGGCACAGAGCGACCTGTGAGCTGGACGCCTGCTATGAGGGGGAGGGAGTGGGGCAGAGGGAGCTACAGGAGTGGTGCTCTGGCTGGGAGCGAGGACTTGGCAGCTCCCGGGCACCTGGGAGCGGGGACTTGCTGACTCCCGGACGGCTGGGAGCAAAGCCAGGGGAAGGAAGGCCTATTCTTGTTCAAATATCATGCAACGGGCCTCTAGTATTATCATAAAAGGGAAGGAAAAGGAAACAAGTACCATTCACTCAACAGTCCTCTTCAGAGTGGTTATGGTAGGCCAGGTAAGACAGCAGGTATTCATGAGTCAAAGAAAACCCAGGAATGTCCTGGCAAGGGCTGCCCCAGACAGAGCCCACCCACTCTCAGGTAGACTCACTCCACAACCAACTTCAGTCCCCATGGTTCTTTCTGAGTATCATGAACTGAAGGCAAGTCTAGATACAGCAAAGAAACAGGCCAAGCCATCCACAGAATACAGAGGCCTGCCATGCACCCCCACCCACCCCCAGCCCCGCCCCAATTTGACGGGGCACAGCAGAGCGGGTCACTTCTTACTGGAAATGAGAACTGCAATCTAATCTAATTTTACTCTTTTTCTACATGAAAGAACAAATAGCTGCAAATTTCACGTTAGAACATTTATTTTTGAAGTTATTCATGAAGCATGCATTATTCTTTAGCATCCAACCTGGCTAAATTTTGGACCCACAGGCAGTATTAAAAATCAAAGATTATGCCTCGTTTAGCATTATGTTGAAGATTACATCCATCTGATTATTCATTCATTTACCCTACAAATATTTACTTAGCCCTAGGATATGCTAGGCAGTAAGCGAGGTGCTGGGGAAAGAGCCACGAACAACCAGAGGTGGCCTAAAGCAAACAGTTACACAAGTAACCTTAATTACTATTGTGATAAGGGTGGCAAAGAAGAAAAGTAAGGCCCCATGCCCAAATGAAATGGGGGGGGGGGGCAAGGAGGGATGGTGGAGGGGTGAGAGGATGTTCTCCTGAGATAAGGGCATCAGGGCTGAGACAAGGCTCGGTGGAGTTGGCCAGGGGGAAGAGGCGAGAGAAGGCAGCCCTGGGTGGGAACTGTAAGGGGTGCAGGCTGCAGGTGGGAAGGAGGTTGGCCACGGCATGAGCCAAGAGGGGCGGGAGGGGAGCCCAGAGAAGCCATGTGGGGTCATCTAGCTCCGGTGAGAACCCCACAACAATGGGAAGCCATGGAAGAAAGGGTTTTGAACAGGGGAGTAGCAAGATCAGACATGCAGGAAAAAGCAAAAAACAAAATGTGACTTTTAATACCCAGGACAGTGGTAAGACACATAGAGAACTGGACAGGGGTGAGGACAGGGACCCCTTCATTTCATAGATGAAGACACTGAGCCTCAAAAATGAAGTCACATGACCAAGAACACAGTGAGAGATACTGGCAGAACTTCCTTTTTCTGACTCTTGGTCCAGTGTTGTTTTATTTTTATTTTTCTACAATAGCACCCTCCACTCTCTAATTGTGAATTCGAAGTCATAGCTTTCCCACTCCCTCACTCATAAGCATAGGACTGACTTTGAACTTGAAGCTAATAATAGCAGCAATCATTTCTCAGGAAACTGCCACGTGCCTGGCAACCTGTTAGGTGTTTTCCACATCCAATCTTTACAACAATCTCGTTAAAGTAGGCATTATTTTTACTGTTTCACAGTTGGAAACACGGAGGCTCAGAAATATGTTTAAGTTGCCCAAGGTCACACAAGTAGCGAACTGTGATCGGGGTCCACAGCCAGTTCCCTGTGGCTCCAGACCTCGCCACCATGCCAATCTAGTGACTCTAGATTGATCATTATCAAATGCCAAATTCTGGTCTTCTGGGGAAAAATCAGAAGGGGAAAGTTTTATCTCCCTAAATTAAAGAAAGAGCTACATAAAATTTCCTGAAAAATTACTAAATAAATACATAAATAAATCAAATATAAAAAGCCACAAGGAGTAATACAAATTGAGGAAATCCAGAAGAATTTTTTTTTAGTTTTAATCTACTACACAAATGGTACAACCTTCTTAAAGTGCTCCACCAACCTGTTTTGGGGGATAAATACTGGCTGTAACCGCATGGCTGGGTCAGGATGAAAATGTCACCTCATCATGGTCTGGATCTACAATCTCAATGGAAGGAACTGTGCTGCTGACTACGGAGAAGTGGGGACAGTGGAGAAAAAAGGGACCATCTCTTCGAGACCTGTTCCCGACCCCCCAAACAGCTGTAAATGAAACAAAGTCAGCTTCCATACAGTAAACACAACAATTAGAGAGGTAGTATTAAAAAAAAAATAGAAAAAATGCAATCCTAATGAGAAGGTTACACAGCCCAAATTAAAAATGAAAAGCTAGGAAGAGCTTAGAAGCAATCATAATCCCCTTGACATAAGCCTTGCAGACCATGCCAGAGATTTTTCAGGAAACAGCTGTTACCCATTCTCAGGGAGATAAAAGGTATCAAGAACAGGCCAGGATGCTCTCAGTCCTTGAGAGAAGAAGTAAGATCCCTGCACACAGTTAACATTACAATCCACTCCGCGGAGAGTTGGGTTAGTGGATCAGAAACAGATAGAAGAGACATCGATGGAGGGTTGAGAAGTAATCAGGCGTGGAAAAGAAGGTGAGAGAAGATGGCAGACACAGAAAAGAGAGCGTGGACATGCAGCCTGCAAGCAAGGGGGCTCTCTCAGGGGGGAAGAACCAGAACTTCACACCAAGGCCACACGCAAACAGCCTGTAGCCTGGAGGCTGGAAGTGCTACTCGTGCGCTGTGTTATATTTGAAAGCAGAAACATAGACGCAGGCAGACCTAGTTAAGATACAAAAGTATTCTGAAGCCCAAGTCCACAAAACCAGACCACTTACAAAGAGGTGAAGTACAGTTTCCCCCTGTAAAAACTGTCTATAGAGGGGGCAGGAGAATGAGAGTACAAGGACTGTAAGGGGTGTGTGTGTGTGTGTGTGTATGTGTGTGTGTGTGTGATCAACAGAATATTTAAATGGCTTCTGTATCACCCCAGTATCAATTTCTACAAAAATCAGAGATTATTGCCCCAAATATCAGATATAGAATAAAAGGGGAAATCACTTCATGGGAGATATTGATATTGAAAAGAGAAATATAAGTGAAACTTCAAAAGAAAGGAAAAAGAATTTTAAGACTCTCAGAATAAATTAATACAGTATGAGAAAGAGAGAGTGAAGAGAAAAAGTAAAAAGGCACAGAATTACTAATACTCTTAAAATAGAGTATAGTTACTTTGTCTAAAGAGGTAGCTATCATCATCATCATCATTGTTATCATCAAAGCTAGCTTTGATATAGCACTTATTATGCAGCATTGTGTTTTAATCCTTAAAATAAATCTATGTGGTGGGTGCTATTGTCTCCATTTCATAGATGAGGAAACTGAGGCCCAGAATGATAAAATAACTTGCCCCAGGCCAGGGCTAAGTAAGTGGGGTGCTAATCCAGTCCTTAACAGCTCCACTCTCCTGCCTTGCTATGACGAGTTATGACTAGAAGAATACAGCATATACAGGATAGGTATAGTAATCACTATTTTAAAGTATATCTCTACCACATTTAAAGTAATAATGATAATTATAGCAACTACTATGTGCAGAGTAACTATAATTGCCAGGCATTGCATTAAGCTTTGTACAAACATGAGTTCATTAAATATTAAAAGCCCTGTAAGACACTGCTACAGTGGAGGCATTGAAAGAACATAAAACTATGAAGATTCTTTCCCAAGGTCAACTAGCTAGTAAGTTGCAAAGCCATGATTTGAACCAGGGACCCTGAAGCCCAGGTTCCTTCTCCACTGTGCTCCATCGCATATAGGGACAGGATGTTTACATTATTTTATAAAAATATATATTTTATAGATTTTTTACAGAGAGGAAGAGAGAGGGATAGAGAGTTAGAAACATCGATGAGAGAGAAACATCCATCAGCTGCCTCCTGCACACTCCCTACTGGGTATGTGCCCACAACCAAGGTACATGCCCTTGACCGGAATCAAACCTGGGACCCTTGAGTCCACAGGCTGATGCTCTATCCATTGAGCCAAACCAGTTAGGGCAGATGTTTACATTCTGAATGGCATTATAAGGTAAATGAATATCAGGCCAACTTATTATTTTTTTCTTTTTTAAAGATTAAAAAAATTGATTTTAGAGAGAGAGGGAGAGAGCAAAACATTGATGTGACGGCAAAACATGGATGGGCTGCCTCCTGCATGCCCCCTACTGGGGATTGAGCTTGCAACCCTGGGCATGTGCCCTGACCAGGAATTGAATTGGCAATCTTTTGGTGCACAGGATGATGCCCAACCAACTGAGCCACACCAGCCAGGGCAGCTGCTGACTTCCTTTTATTTATTTATTTTTTAAATATATTTTTTTGATTTTTTACAGAGAGGAAGGGAGAGTTAGTAACATCGATGAGAGAGAAACATCGATCAGCTGCCTCCTGCACACTCCCTACTGGGTATGTGCCTGCAACCAAGGTACATGCCCTTGACTGGAATTGAACCTGGGACCCTTCAGTCCGCAGGCCGACGCTCTATCCACTGAGCCAAACTGATTAGGGCCTGACTTTTTAAAAAAGGCAGAGTAACTGCTTCCATCAAGGTCACCAATGATGGCCTAATTAATAGCTCAGTTCAACAGAGGTCTCTCCACTCAGCCACCTGGCTGAGGTTACCACGCCTCCCCTCTTTGAATTCCCTCCTCGCACTGCTGTCCTCTGGCTTCCTCCCACCTGACTGCCCGTTCCTTCCCATTCTCCTTTACTGGACCCCTCTGTCTCCGCCCATCCCCTTTCTCATCAGTGCTCCTAGCTTTGGGCAAATTGTTCCTCTTGTCAACCTATGATGATGGTGACCAAACAGACATCTCCAGATTTTTGTCCGGGTGCATGCACCCACATATGTGTGTATCTGTATCTGCCTGCTAAATACATGCACACATATGTGTACGTGCAACATCTATATCTCTTTCAACAAACCAATGTTTGTTCTTCCTTGCCCTCTATGTTATTGTGTGTGGATACCTTTTACAGTCCTTATCACACAAAGCTGAAATTGTCTGTTTGCTCATATATCTCGTCCACCAGATGATAAAATCCCTTATCTTTCAATTCTGTTTCCAAAACAAGTTGTAAAGGTCTGGCAGAGACTCAAGAAATGTTTATGAATTGAAAGATAAAAAACAAGAGTAGAAAGAAAGCATAAAAGAGGGTATTGCATTAGGTGCCAATCTTTTTTGAAGAATGGCTCTAGGAACTAATAATCAAAACTGCAAAAAATAAAATGGCCTTGGGTATCATTTTTATTCTTAATTAAAACTGGCAAGAGTTTTCAAAATTAAAGCACTCATTGCTAGAGAGGCTCCTTCCTTATCTTGGTGTTGAAACTGGCTGTCTCCATACGCTGCTGGTGGAAGGCACTGGGCAATGCTTGTCAAAAACAATAAAACGATTCATAACCGTCAACCCAATGAGCTCACTCCTGGAAACTTACCTGAGGAAATAAATCAACAGAGTCAAATAGCTGCATTGGAGGATATGCTTACAGTAGCATTATGTACGATATAATAATGAAAAATCGGAAATAGACTAATACCCAACAGCAGGATAAAAGCTAAGGAAAATCAATTTGAAGTACTTTCACGCATCCATTAAAATTTTACATGATGACTATAAAGGGTAATGGAAAATTATATAATGCTGAGAAAAAAAAAGCAGAGTGCAAAATTAAATGCTGGCTAGGACGGCCACTCTGTGAAAACAATTGCTTGCACCTGAGCAAGAAGAAAGCGTCTGACAAGAATTCATGAGAGTGACAAATGTGTTGTGATGATCGGACTTTGTATATACTTCTAAATCAAATTTTAAGATGCAGCTGTCACGATATGGAATGAAACACAGGTTGAATACAGGTTCCACACTTTATTAGCTACACTGCCTTAGGCAAGGAGCTTAGCTTCTTGGAACTTAGCTTATTTATCCACACAATGAGAATACTATATTTCTATCCCGTAGCCAATTAAATTCAATCAGCTTATGCAATAAACACTTAAGATAGCACTGACTATGTACCTGGCACTTACAAATACTGCCTTGATTGCCTCGTTTAATGTCAAAACATTTTAAGATGATGCACCAAGAGGTTCAGTAAATCTCCATTGCCAATAGCAAGATAGTAACGTTCAGTAGCTTTCCAATGTCCGTGGGATGAAATCCAGCAATTACAGCAACTGCTAACATTTATTGAGTGTCTGTTCATGGGCAAGCATCTGCTAAGCGCTTCCCTTGCCTTATCGTATGTAGCCCTTAACAATAACCCGTTAGTTAGGTACTGCAATTGTGTCCTCAGGATATTCAGGCCCAGAGTGGTTAACATGCGAGGGAGCGAGAGCGCCAAGATTGGAACATGGGTCTGTCTGATTTCAGAGCCAGGTGCCGCATCACAGCGTGATGGTGCGCCCAATCTTGTTAGGATGGTTTCCCCGGTCCTTCAGAACCCAGACCTCCCCCGCACGCTCCTCACTCCACATCTGGGAGAGTTCTGAGTTGAAGGCGTCGCCTGTAAAGCCCCGGGCCTCTGCTCCTGCTGTTTCCCACCTGGTCTTCCTCCACACTCCTATCCACCCTTCCAGGCTGCCCCTTCTGGAATCTAGAGAGACAACGAACTGTTTCCTTATCTGCGGCTCTTTTAAATAGTAATTTGTGCCTCTAAGTCACTACGTACCATGCTGTTTCTATGCTTCCTACCAGCCTGTTCCTTCCAAAGCCAGCTTCACAGGGGAAAAGACCTTGCTTTACATAGCTCTGTGTGCTATTGTATTCCTGGCTCTATGTACAGTTCCCAGCACAGGATCAAGACCCGACGGCTACTTGCTAAATAAATGAACCAACACTTCCAGTGAGTCCATATTTCTCTATACGGTTTTTCACAGAGTTTTGATGTTGAAGGTAGTTTAACTAAATGAGAACAGAAAGGTACCCCTCCACCAAGAAGACTTCCCTGTTGTACTAAGTGTGGGGTAAGTGCATTAGTACCATGTGTTTATTCATTATGCCTGTTTGCAGACTCTATGGAAATTGCCTGCTCGCTGGCTTGCCTTCCCCTTCTAGATTATTCCCTCATAGTTCCCCAAATCAAGGACAGTCACTGCCATGTAACTGGTGATTAAGGAAAATGTGTTAATAAATGAGAGGGGTTGAAACATTTTCTTTCGTTAGGTCACCGATAACGTATTTCAACTTGTAGAGTTGCTCTTCTATACCAGTGCCAACCTAAAAAAACCTTTCAAGTCCATGATGCTCCTAAAATTTTGTGTAACAATTAGAGGAACAACTTAAAAAGATTCAACAGGTTGTCCATCAATGTTGAATCTTCAATGATTGGGAGATCGCGGGGAGCTCTCACCCCATAATGGATTTATTTTTCCTCTAAAATCAGACTAGTACCTTTTGAGAATGTAAAAATGCTTCCCACTCAAACGTTCTTTAAAAACGCACGAAATAAAGAGATTCATTTGGTGGATATGGTCTCTCTCTTTACCCCGAGGTCAGTTCGGTACTCAGGAACTATTCTTAGAAAGCTCTCAGTTGAAGATGCTCTCAAGAAGGAAGATAAGGTGTGCGATGCTGTGTGATAGAAGCTAATTTTAATTATCCAGTTTACTAGGGTTACTGAGATACGCCAAACATTTAGCTAATCAGCAGGCTCTTGAGACAAGAGGACTGCCTAGCAATAGACACAATTTTTCCTCATTAATGAGTGATGAAAAAATTCTAGTTCAACATGCATTTTCACTCATACTGAAATTAAATCCCAATAACATGAACTAATTTAAACTTGAAAATTGGGCCTTAAGACTTCAAATGCAATGATACAACATCAAACATCATATTGATAAACATTTTTAGGAAAGTAAAAAAAAATCATATACTATATTTATAAGTTCAAAGACCTGAAATTGAAATTAATTAGAAGAATCCATTTAAAAAATTCTATGGATGATGCTCAACAAAATAGTAAAACCGAAGTTATCAAGCACCGAAGTGCCTAAAACCCTCTAGTAACTGGTAAGTTTTCAGGGCATATGATTCAGACAGAAAAGAGAAAACAGAGATAAGAGGAAAACAGCTAGCTTTCCTTACATACTTACTGTGAGCTGAAAAATACCAGGTGTTTTACAGAAATTACAAACAACACAGGAGAGACAGAAATCACTACTGCTATTTTATAGATGAGAGACCACGGCTCATGGAGTTTGAGTGAGGTCATCATTCAGAACGTAGCTTGGCCAGGCTGGATGCCAAAGGCTGCTTTTCCTAGACTCGGGACCGATGCCAGCCTCTGTCTGACACAGGAACAACACAAAGGTTTCGTCTCCCTGGATTAGGTACATTGAGGCTTTTGGGTAGCTGGTACCTACAAAGGCGTTTCCCTCAAGTATGAAGTAGGTGTGTTTCTCTGTCAGCTTTTTCTTTTAAAATAGAAATTTGAACCACAGACATAATCCAGGTTTCGGAAGCCAAGTGGATTTCCCACAATGCTTTTCACAGTAAGCTGTCCCTACCCTCCCTGACACTAGAACAAGCTAACGGCTGTAGCTGACTGTCGTTCCCTAAGACGGCTGTTACAGTCTCTCCCATTTGTGCCCCCCTGCTGTGCAACCCTACCACACCCCCATCAAGAGGGAGAGCCTCTCTCCACTCCCCTGACTCTGGGCAGGCTCTGCGGCTGCTCTGACAAATGGACTGGAGGAAGTGTCGCTGGCTCTAGGAAGCCAGCTGTCAGGTGAGAAGCGAGACTGTTCGCAGACCACCATGCGGTGAGAAGCCCACGCCATGTGGTGAAGTTGTATGTAGGTGCTTGTCAATAGCTCCAGTGGAGCTCACAGCCAGCATCAGCTACCAGCCCTGTGCAGAGGCCATCTGGAACATACAGTTGAGCCTTAGCCTGACTACAACCCCAGCCAACATCCAAGTGCAAGTGCGTGAGCAACCATAAGCAAGAGCGGTCTCGCTGAAGTCAGTCCATCCACAGAACCAGGAAACGGTACCTTATTATTTGAAGGCTCTACATTTTGTAGTGGTTGTTAGTCAATAATAGATCACCAGAATAGTGGTGGTTTTGTTTTTTTTCTAGGATGAAGCAACTATTTCTTTAAGCAACTGGGAGACTGGGGGGGGGGGGGGGGCGCGTATATTAAAATATCAAACATACCTAGAGTGGTGGCTGAGCCAATTCCCTAGTAGAGGGTTATTCTCTTAAAGGGCTGAGGGATGATAAAAAAATGTACCTATGTAAACATTCTTACATTTTGGGCTATTTCTCAATGAATAGGCTACACAGAGGTGTTCTGTTTCAAAGCCGATGCTTTTATTTTTTACCCAGCGAACAGAGTGCGTTCTCAGCAGAATGGTTAGATATGTTTGCAGTTAGTTTACCATCAGACTGTCAAACGATTCTCTGTTTAAAACAATAACCAACCCGAGTGAGTCCCTGAACAGTTTCAGAATGCCCATAACCTCACTGATGTTTGTATTACCTGCCAAACTCCACCTGAGCTGATGAGAGAGAATTCAGCACTAATGATCCCAAGTGAAAGAATGAAGTGCTGGGAATGGAAGGATGCTCCAACAATACTTAGAGGGTAAGTCTGAAAGAAAACAGTGTGTAGAAAAAAAACAAAGTCTATTCTAGGGGATGTCAGAAAGCTAGCACAGATTTATTTATGTATTTGTTTTAAATATATTTTATTGATTTTTTTACAGAGAGGAAGGGAGAGGGATAGAGAGTTAGAAACATCTATGAGAGAGAAACATTGATCAGCTGCCTCCTGTACACCCCCTACTGGGGATGTGCCCGCAACCAAGGTACATGCCCTTGACCGGAATCGAACCTGGGACCCTTCAATCCACAGGCCGACGCTCTATCCACTGAGCCAAACCGGTTAGGGTGCTAGCACAGATTTAACAAAATCTCCTCAACTTCTGGATTTATTGTTCAGTTTTTGATATTTTGACAATGACCTTAAGGCCAGGCAAGAAAATGAATCACGAAGGAAACATTTACTAATGTTCAAAATCCTGCACTTACTAACAAAGAGGGGGCAAATATATTTCAAAAAACTTTCCAGAATCAGGCAAGAATAACGGAATTATGGTGTTTCATCAACATATTCCATTCTCTGGGAAATCTGGTTAACTCAACTTTCCTGTCACTAATGCTAACAATAAAATAAAAAAATTAGTGCTATTTCGCACTAAATGAGAACAGTTTCAAAACAGAACTGAAATTATATCTTTTTAAAGAACTCCTAAATAGCAAAGCAAGTTGTCCACATGTGAATGTATTTACCTTCTGAGATTAGAAAACCCTGAGAAGTCTATGGCCACATTCACTCACTGACCACGCCACCTAAAGCAGAATGAAGTTCCCACTGGTTCTCAGCTGAGATGGAAGGTGTGTGAATGGCCCTTTTCCCTTCTCTCATGACAGTGTCCATTACAAGGGAAAAAGCAACGCATATTTGAAACAGTATGAGTGCTGCTGTGTGCTCTGCTACAAATCCTTGTTTTAAATGCTTTTGGTATAATTTCCTGAGTTTTAAAAGCAATAAATGTCCACTTAAGAGGAAAACATTTTAAATGCAGAAAAGATTCTTTTAAAAGAAGAGGAATGTTTCATAACCCTGCTCCCCAGAGATAACTCTCCCATACCCTTCTGGTCAGTTAACACAAGCAAACTTCTCTTGGAGTTTAGTCTTTAGATGCATTTCATGGTTCGGTCACAAAATTCCTGTCTATATCACAACACTGATATGGCTTCTGCTTACACAATCAGAACCTTAGGCCAAAATTTCTTAATGCTCATATGCTTTCTTGGTTTAAAATAATAACTTAAAAAAAACCTCAAAAGCCAAATGATAGAAAAGAAGATGCCATGAAATAAAAAGATAAAATCAAGACAGATAAAACTAGCCCTGACAGGGTAAGCTCAGAGCCTTGTCCCGATATGCCATGGTTTCGGGTTCAATCCCCTGTCCGGGCATATTACAAGAATCAACTAATGAATGCCTAAGTGAGTGGGACAACAAATTGGTGTTTTTCTCTCTCTCTCTCTCTAAAATCAATACATTTAAAAAAGCTTTTAAGACAAACAATACTAGAAGCTTATGATCCAATCACTGAAATACATAGGAAGAGTACATTGTATAAATTTTATGGTAATTTTATGACAAATTAAGATGCTACAAATGGAAGTTAATTTTCCATGGAAACTAATGGTATGAAGATAATTATAATAATCAAAATTTATGTAAAAATAAAGGAGGTTTTAAGAACTAATGTTAAGATTCAAATAAAAGCTATTTTCTTCCATTTACCCCTGCAGGCATGTTTATCTTTGCCTTAAACAAAGCAAAATATCACTATGTGCAAAGGTGGAGAAGCAGAACAGTCTTTATTTAAGGAATAATAATAATAAAAAAACCACCATTGTTTCCACTCAGAAAATATTAGTATTGTTAGGTCATCTCAATGTACTCCCAAACTAATGGCTACTTTAAGCAGTCACTTTTTAGAGTATTTTCTACAAATACTCTAATATCCATAATATCCAAAGAGTTTCACCTCAGTTTAATGATCTCATCATTTACGAGACTCCAAGCTGCCCTGAGGTTGAAGCAGGAACCTTATAAGTTTTGATGTTCTTGGTCCGTAGTATTGAGTAAGGGTGCTCTTCTTCAGGATGCTGAAATCTACTGAATGACCCAAATCTTCCAGCAGCCAGTGAAGTGATCTTGTCCAACTGTATTGATACGTTTAATTCAGCACTGTTGGAATAACTGATGAATATTTCAAATGTTTAAAAAATACTGATATCCCAGTTCTGTATCCTAATTGAAGGGATGTACCAATGAATGGGTGGGTGACTGATGTTAGAATATGTAATAAAACTTCAGCTCATGTCATGATTCCCTGAATGTAACCATTCCTCCCATCTTGTGCAATGTTCTCATGGGGCAATATCTTGGGTCAAGTTCAAAGGTGGCATCATAAGGATGGGCCAACTTATCCGAGTAAGGTCCAAGGAGGCCGTTACTTAGGAATTCTCATGAGGATATCCAGTTTTATATTCCTGGGTAAGAACATAATTAACCAATTCTCTTGCCTTGCTTTTCTTTAGACTCCAATAAAAGGGAAATATCAGATTCCAGTAAAAGTAAAGCATAAGAAATACAACTTATTCATCTATTCATTACATATTTATTAGTACCTGCCTTAGGTCAGGTCCCAAATTAAAATAGACAAGGATCTCATCCCAGTGGCCCTTCACTCTAAGTTATAAACACATTTTAAAAGGTGAAAACTCAGTAGTAATCGAAGAAATGCAAATCAAAACAAAAAGCTATAGATAGCAACAACTAAAAATTGCAAAATTCCCCATGTGGTAAAGAAGATAGTCTGGTGGTACAAAGGCAAGCTGGCCAAAGATTTCTTTTTTGGAGAAAGGGTAATCAAGTAGATATATTTGTCTCAAGAATCCTATGTACAGGGATTTATCCTAAGGGAATGGCTGGATATTAATTATGGAAATGTTCACTAATATACTAGTTTTTTTATGACTATAAATAAAGCTACTATCAACATTCCTGTGAAGGTTTTTGTGTGATCTTCGTTTTTAAAATAATTTAGGAAGCTATCACAGGAGCATGAATTCTGGATGTTAGATAAGGCTCTGCTTAGCTCTGTAAGAAACTCAGGTTCATTTTTTTCCTCAGGAAAAAAAGTTATATCTCTATGTATATTAGGAATAAAAACATAAACAATTGTTATGGGATTTATGACTGATTTTATTTCTTTTTATCCACTTCTCTATTTCCCAAGGATGCTTTTAAGTAATTCAAGCAAGTGACACATTTATACTCAGGGAACAGTTAATTTAAAAACCCAGTTAAATAGAGAATAACAGGAATAAACAAGGTCCAATCGCTATGGCTTGTTCATCTTGTTCACTGGACCACCAGCTCCTGGACAGCAGATGTTCTGATAGGACACTGTGTCAGTAATACCAAACCTTGTGAGCGTTCAGACATCATCACATGGACCGTTTCACTAGAATGAGGTTTTCTGTACAAACGGTTGGTGTTCCCTGACACTCCTTTCAGGCTCTGCATGTCTCAGACTCAGGAGAAGTAAAGGAACCCTAGTTAGCATCTGGGAGACCCAGGTTCATGTCAGAACTGCTGCACCCCACTTCCAACAGTGACACGTCTGCTTTGTCTCTGAGACCAGCCCATACCTCATCCTCTAGGTCCAATCACCAGATTCCTGTCTTGTCTCTGGTCTAAGTGCCCTCCACTTTGCAAATCCATAAAGTAGTAAAAAAAAAAGTTGGTCAGCCTCCAATGGAGCAAGCCCTCTAATGATCTAGCTCTGAGCAGAAGTCTGCCAGTAAATAGAAATCCATGCTAAACCATCACACTCTGAGATGAACAACAACAACAACAAAAAAATGGAGCCAGCTCATTAAGTTTTGGAAAATAAATATAATTTATTTTCAAAGAAGGAGGAAGTTTGGCATCTATTACCAAACGGAGAACCCAGGAAATAAATTAAATTAGGCCGATTATGAACGGAGCGGGCAGTGACAATGGCATCTTCAATACATCTATTGTGAGGTTGACAAGCTAAACAACACATCCTCCTGTCTTTAAAGAAGATGTGTGAATTTTTTTTTATGCCTGGTTATTTATTTCTCTCTTTTCTGAATGACAGGTATAGAATGTGTTGTCAGTATCACCAAGAATCTTTTCAAAACAAATGGGGTTGGTGAATCCTTATCTCTGTTAGGACTGGGTATGATTTGCTCACAAATAAAGTCCACAAGAAGAGACACATCTCAAAGCCCAGACTCTTGGAAACATTAACCTTCTTTCGCTACCCTCACCTCCAGGGCATACATTATTAATTTCGGGTAAGCTACCTCACTGAGTTTGCCAACTGATGAGTGAAACTTAGATGCTTTGGTTTTATTTTTAGCATCACGCAGGAGATAAGAGAGAAATATGAACAACCCGCAGAAAAGGCACACCTCTGCGCTATCGTTCTGGATAGTCTAATAGCGATGGTTGCATCTTAGGTGGCCCGCTCAGTTGTCACTCATCTCTCTCCACTCTGCTGTGCGATGGGGCCCTATGGGTAAAAAATACCCATGTTTTAGATAAATCAATTCAATACCTAAAATGACCAAGTGGATCAAATCAAATCGAGCTTTCGAGAAGGGCTTCTTTTCACTTTCTATTTCTATTGTGCTTGGAGAAGAGGCCCAAAGTGTAAATCCCAGGTATTGTTTGTATTTGCTATACTTCCCCCAGCTAAACAGGGAACGTTTCAGGGGATAAATGAGCAGCTATCCTTTGCCGAGCAGGAGAAGGTCAGGAGTAGCCTTGCACAACAACTTCAGACAGCCCCTTGTGTCCAAGGAAAGCATATTTAAAAGCCATCATGTTTTGCAACAATGCTAGGAAAAGAGAAGTCATTATCAACACCCTCAATCTTTCAATTAGATGAGCAGAGGTCTGCTCTAATTATTCTGTAGTTACAAACACTGCAAACTGGTTAAAGAATCTATAAACCAGAAATTAATGTGCTGCCTAAAAAGAAAAAACAGCTGTCACACACCAACTAACCAAATAAACACACCATGCTCCATCAACCTCCATCTACTCGTCACTCACGCCGCCATCTCCATGCCTGCTGCTTGAAATCCCTTTCCGAACCTATCTGCCAAGGAAACCTTGCTTTAGTTCAAGGCCAGCTCTCTGAGCCTCTCCCCACATCTCCCAGTCAGGCTTTCCCATCCCATTCTTGATCGCCCGAAAGACTTCGTTAGGGTCCCTATTAGGGACTTATTGTGCATATATCTGCCACCCCTTGAGTTTCCTGAGAGTCGCAGCTGTGCTTTGTCAATCCTTATATTCCTTCAGGGCCCAGACAATGCATAGCTGACAGCGAGAACTGAAGACATTGCATTAGAGATTGATTCAAGAGGTATGTTATACAAGGATCCTAAGAGCAAGTTCACGTGCATGTGTACTAGCATGGAAAAGAGAAAGAAAAAGCCATTTGAAATAGGATTTCAGTCATGTTCTGCTATGCCTTAGCGTTTTTGGATGATTATAGTAGTTGCTCCAAAAACCACCTTCGATGCATTGGTTTCTGTATCTGCTGAGTATAACTTTAATACTGCTCTTTCTTTGTTGGAGAATGAAGTGTGTATGGTGATAGGTCTTTGTTCAAGGGGACTAGCATGAACTCTGACTTAAAACCAGAAGAATGCTGTGCCTTACCTTTGTTTCCACCGTGAAATAGCAACTAAGCTCAGAAACAAACCCAGGTGTCCTGTAGTGACAACAATCATCACTCTAATTTTTTGTTGGGCTTTGTGTTTACAAAGCACTTTGTGGGCATGCTTTTATTCTCCTAACATTCTGTCCCGGAATCAGGAACTTTGCTTTTGTTCAACACTCGAAACTTACAAGGCTGATTCGACAATCCCTCATCTGTAGAGAATTAAAGTCTACGCCTGTCCGAGGCTAAAACAAACGAGCACAGTGCCAGAAGATTCTGTAAGACCTTGGATGTGCCTGGCTCAAGTAACACAAAAATGCTAGCTGGACAGAGGACATCTCCAAGATCGCTGAAGAGGCAGCATCCTTCCCTCGCATTCCTTCCTTCTGTGCCACCAAAACCTCTACCCACCCGATCTGTTATTCCTTTAAGAAACTAAAAGGTTCAGGCAGATCATGCCGGGGATCCTGATGCTATTCTTCTAATAATCTAGAAGCACTCAAGGCTGATGTCAGCATCGTATGCCTGAGAAAACAGGAAGTGGGAATGAGACCATTGAATTAGAAGCAGGGGAACTTTGGGGATGAGTCTCGTGCTAAAGTGATGTCTACGAAGCTGCTCTAGGAAGAGGTTTCTCTTGTCTGAATCGGATACTCTCAGGACCATCCCCTATCTTCACTTTGGTTTGGGAACCCTCAGTCCTCTAGATTTCCCCCCAACCAGGAATTATCTCCCTCACGTGCAGCCCTCCCCCTATAGCCCATGCCAGGCCCAGCCTGAGCTCAAATCCAGCACGCTCCTGGAAGGAAGGAGGAGAGGGAAGAGGTGCTTCACAGAGCTGGACTCTGTCTGTCATGTCAGTTTGCTTATTTTAACTTATTCTCAATAGTACCAGGAATGTTTAAATGGTTGGGAAATTGGGACAACTCAAAGTCACGGTCTTTTGTCTTATTTGGTTTCTAAAAATAATTACTTGACCTTCCATTTGAGGACAAACACTCAAAGATAAACAGCCATTGCTAAGATCACAAGGAACAACCTTTAAGCAAAAAAGTCAGGTTGCTGGTCTAGTAGCTGCTCTAGAGAGTCACTGAATGAGTAAACATGGTTGAATTTGTTCAAAAGAAGAGTTTCAATCGACTCTTAGAGGGCTCCCAATTATGAGAACATTGTTATGGGAACATATATATATCTTGGTATAATAAACCTTATAGATCAAAGTTTATAATGTTCACATGATTTTATTCTTTACCGGTCTACTCTAATAAAGAGAGTGATATGATGATTGTGGTCTTGAGCACTTAGCTTTTCCACTGACCTACAGTGACAAATGGAATTGCTGACTATTCTCTGGTTTCAGGCTGTCAATCAATCCAATGCTTTGGAGAACACTACATGGGCCTGCTTCAACCACATGTATTCTGTGGGTCAGGGACATGTCCCAGTTTTCACCATCTAGTTACCACTGCTCCAAGGAGAGTTCTCATAGTTTCTGGAACATTCCTCATATCCAGCATATCTACTGCTGTCCAAGTCTTAATTTCTGCAACTAGATGTTCTGACATTTGCTGGAAATGTAACACATTGGAGGCTCTTACAAACCCAACAGGCAGAGGGAGAATGCAGTCACGCCTACAGCTTGATTCTATTCTCCCACAAAAGCACATTAGAACACTGTTTATTTTGCCATTTGATTGCACTCAGGAGTTGGTGAGTTATACAAGGGTGTTTCAAATCAGTCGTCACCTCCATGCATAAGTATAAAATCAAAGTGCAGCCACCCAAGATATGTGTCATCTGATGTATGTCATCTCATTTATACAAAAATAGATGAAAATAGTGAATAAAAAACATTGTAATACATAGAAATCTAGGAAATACCAAAACAACAACAACAAACAAACCCACCACCAACAACGAAACACATAAACAAAAAAAATCCACCAGAAAATGGTTTATGGCCTATGGGAGGCCAGCTAAAGAATGACAAATGTAAATCAAGGAAAACAAGATAATGTTTTAGTGTATAGGAAGCGGGAGTACTTCACAGCTAAAACTGAATGTCTTTATTTGTCAAGCCACTTACTTCGGAAAAACCAAGGGGACTGGATACCACCAAGTCTGGAATAATTTAAATTATGTATATGCAAAGTGTTAATCTACACAAAGTGAAGCTGGATGATCCCTGAGCTTCCTTTTAACTGCCTTCTGTTAATCAGATATCAGAGGATGAAGAAACACCAGGAATATTTAAGATAATGAAAAAATGACACAATACTATTTACATTATAGATTCCCAAGTAGTCAAAATTGGAGCTTTGTTATTATTATCCTACCTTTTTCAATTTTAGATCACACAATCTACTTGTATTTTCTTTAAAAAGTTAATAACATTAAAATTCCCTTTTAGCACCACATCCAATTCAGTCTCATCCTTCCCACCCAATCCAACTCCATTGTTGACAACAGCCAATGGTAGCATTTTCTGTGACAGAAACTGTGCTACAAGTTTGCAGGCATATCTTATTTAACTTTAACAACTTCCTGCTAAAGTGGGCTCAATTATTATCCCCATTTTGCAGAGAGGAAACTGAGCCTTGGCATGCTTACATCCCCCATCAACTTAGGTACCCACTGTTAGTAGGTTTGGTCACATTTATACAGATTTTCTGTATAGACTTGGAAGACAATTTAGCAGAATATCTCTCTCTCTCTCTCTCTCTCTCTCTCTCTCTCTCTCTCTCTATATATATATATATATATATATATATATATATATACACACACACACACACACACATACATATATATATATATATATATATATATATATATATATATATATATATATATATATATATTTGTTCTGTTTTATTAAAAAACCTTAATTGGTATACTATACACATCCATTCTACCACTTGCATTTCTCCAAGACAGTTCATAAAGCTCTAGGTCATTCCACGTAATTGCTGTCTACTATACTACAGCTATGCCACTCTCCTACTGACAAGCATGGAAGTTCTTTTCCATTTCTCACTAATAGAAACAGCACTGCAGTGAGGAGTCTTGTGCAAGCTTCCTCATGCACGCAGGCAGCTGCTTGGGTGAATACCAAGATGTGAAGGTGCTGTGTCATGGGTGTACCTGTTTGCATTTTAATAGATGCTGCTAAATTGTCCTCCAAGCTGTTTACCACTAGTATGTGAATACTGATTTTCCTACAACCACGCCAAAATATGATATTATCGAACTTGAAATTTTTGCCAATCTAAAGGATCATGCTTGAATTTGCATTTTCCTGACTACAGTGAAAGGCGTATTACGCAATGCCATCTAGACTGGTAATTAAACTAGTGACAAGGCAGTGAAAGCAGGGCAACATAAAAATGAGTATGTTATTTAATTTTAAAAACAGAGCTGTGCCTTCCATCTCCCATCTTTTGATGTAGGAATGATGCTCCCTTAAGAGAGGAACCACTGACTGGATCTCCATACGCCCTGGCATTAACAACAACCTTATAATGCACATCCAAGATTCCCTGGTTTGGTTTCTTATGTGAGTATAAAGGCCCTGTGAATTATTCTGAGTGCAACATTTAATTTAATAGCGAGCTTTCGGTACCTTGCCTGCATCAAGACTTTCTAACGCATTTAATTTTCACTGAAACAGCTCTCTTTCCACACTTGTGTTTCATTGGTGTACATATTACTTAACTAAATTGCATAATTACAATGACATTCAACCAGTATAAACAGGCTTGGGAACCATCACACCGGCTCTTGGAAAACATACAATTAACTGAGGGAGCGAAAGCACAGAGGTGTTCTAGAAAGCAGCCCACCAGACATCCACGTAAGCACACCTTCGGCTGCAGTCGGCATCTTTCGGACAGGAATTTGTGAATCTTCTAATGCAGTGAGTTGGGTAAGAGATCACCCGCCGTACTAGTGATGCGGAACATCTTTTCATATGCTGATTGTTAATATCCTCTACCATGAACCATCTGTTCATTTCATTTACCTACTTTTCTAATGGATTATCTTCTTCTTAGTTATTTATAAGTGTTCTTTCTAAATCTCAGATATGAGTCTTTTGCCACTTACATGTTGTAATTATTTTCTCCCAGGCTGTTGCCTATCTATTAACTACTTTTTTTGGGTAACTTTTGTTTTATACACGCACTAATTTTGATCTAATGAAATAACCACTTTTCTTTCTCCATAGCTTTGCCTTTCCATGTCTTATTTAAGAAAGCCTCTCTTTGCTAAGATTCTAAACATATCCTGAGTTTTCTTCTAATACAATAATTTTTGTTATTCCCAGTTTCCAAAGGAAGAACTTGAAGTTCAGAAGTTTTAAATATTTGACCAAAATTATAAAGCTAGAAATGATGGAGCCCAGACCCAAATTGCTGTATATCTATATGTTATCTCCAAGTCACACCACCTTCCTTAAGAAGGCATTAATTCTGAGAGCGTAAAGTAGGATATACAATGTCCAGCAATGCTGAAAACTGGAATTAACGCACGTCTCTGTAGAGACATAAATGATTGACATATAAATGATTCCTCATCAGCTTCAGAAAAACAGCATGAATCTCCTCCACCCACAGAAACTGCAGTCAAGGGGCCCAAGTTACAGGAGATCTAAAAATTCCAGTTATAAAATAAGTCATGAGGGTAGGGAAAATAGTGAATTAACATCGTAATAACTAACTATGTGTGGTGATAGATGGGTACTAGACTAATTGTGGTGATAGATGGGTACTAGACTAATTGTAGATACATTATAATGTACACCTGAAACTAATATGACTGTATGTCAATTATAATTAAATATAAATTAATTAAAAAAATTAAAAAATACTACTGATCCAACTACTAGGTGCCAACTACTAGCTGGACCTCTAGGTCCAACTCCTGTTATTCATTCATTCACCTGTCCATTCAAGTAAACATATACTGAACACCTAATGTAACCCAGACAGTGGTCCTGGACTCCACACCCTCATTTTTGCGCTTTGCTGGATTTCTCCGTATAGATGTTCTGCATGTTCCTAAGGTTTTGCTTGCTCAAAACCAACCTCTACATTCACAGTGTTCCTTGAATTGTGGTCATTTAGGTCACATGCCTTCTAATCGCTACCAGAAGCGAGCTCCCTAGGGTGGGATTTATGTCTGATGGGCCTCTGGGTCCTCCAAAGCACAGACTCTGGTAGTACAGCTGTCCTGTTACTGCACTTACTACACTGTCGTGTGAACAGTGGCTTAACTTTCTCTCTATGGACACACTGTGATCTTCTGAAGGGTGGGCAACAGTAAATAATGAAGGGATAAAGGAAAGAAGAAACACCTTATATTTTCAGCAAACACAATCTTCCTAGTAACTGTCCCATTTCATTGAAGATGCTATTTATTCTTGCTACCACCAGTCAGTCACCTTTCCAGGGTGGGGGGTGGGGAGGCATCACATCTTGGTATTGGCATTATATTTTGATTCCTTGTTTTGTTTTTTGTTAATTTCTGTAATAAGTTGTCAACTGTTGTTGCTTCTATTGCAACCCAACCAAATCTTTACTATTCTCCCTGTCACCACCTTAATTCAGGTTCACTGCTTCCTGCAAAAACTATTATAAATGATCTCCCACCTGAGCACCCAACACCAACCCATATACACGTGCTGCTGCCACACAATCTTTCTCAAATCGTAATCTCATCACGCCAAGGTCTTGCTGAAAACCTCCAAAGGCTCCCTTGGATCCACGGAATTAATTTTGGATCTCTCAGCTGGACATCGAGGCTCTATATTACCTCATCTACATTCTGATTCTAATTTCCCACTGCTACCCTACGACAATTTCTTTCTCCTTTCTATTCCCCAATCAAATAGGACTATGAGCTTTTTATTAAATCTCTTTTGCGTTCCCAGTTCTGTTATTTCTGCCTGGGGCCCTCGTCCTTATTCTGTTCTTCCAGGCCTGTTGGAAATACCAGCTCTTTCATGAAGTGGGGTCCGATGCCCCAACAGACAGATCTCTGCTTCCGCTGACATCAGCAGCACTTTGTACTGCCCTCTTGGTTGGAATCAATCTCACCCTGTTTTATTTTTAAATATGTTTTTACTGATTTTTAGAGAGAGAGGAAGGGAGAGAGAGAGATAGAAACATCAACGAGAGAGAAAAATCATTGACTGGCTGCCCCCTACATGCCCCATACGGGGGATTGAGCCCGCAACCTAGGCATGTGTCCTGACCGGAATCGAACCAGTGACCTCTTGGTTCCTGGGTCTACGCTCAACCACTGAGCCACACTGGCAGGACTCACCCTGTTTTATTTATAATCATTTGGTGCTCACCTTGTCCACTGCAACACAAGTGCCTGAAGGTGAAAGTCAGTGCCTTCCTTGCTTTTCTATTTTTCTGCAGTCTAGTACAGAGTCTTGCACACAGAGGCAATAAAAATATTTGTTGAACTGAACTGTTTTCTCAACTTTCCTGAGTCTCTCAATACAAGTAAGGGCCTTATACATAATAGTGCTCAAAACATACTTGTTTAAATAATTTCATAGTTCCAGAGCAAGATTTTTCGGCGTGTATGTAACACTGACATTAACCAAAAGTGTTCATTTAGAAATCTCTCACTAAATAGCTGAAGGAAAAAGGAAAGAAACACCGACTCTAACATCCTCTATTCTTTCCTTTTGTTTTATACGATAATGCCTAACTCTTACTAGGGGCTTATCGTGTAGCAGGCACTGCACTCAAAGCCTTACAATGCACATCCATGTCATCCTCCAAACAGCACGGTCAGGAGGCACTTTTCCCTAATGGATGGGAGGGAGGTTTAGAATAGTAACTTGATCCCCCAAAGAGCAAGCAAGTGGCAGGGCTGAGATTTGAACCCAGGTAGTTTCTGCCTCTACTGTCACCCTGCCTTGATATGTCTGCTGAGCCCCTTAATTTCTGCAGTTTGAATAAAAAAATGTTTAAAAATACTTTGACCTACATCTTAAATAAAACCATTCTTTGAAACATAAAAAACTGCTTGACTCAGATCATTGTAATGGAGGTAAAATTCAAGAATTGCTAAATCTATTCCATCCATCTTCCAATGTAAGCTTCAAATGTAGGAGGCTATTAGTTTTCCCAAGCTACATGCCTGGTCAATATCTGACTATGCACCCTAAAGGACAGACCAGGTGACCAAGTTGACATACTCCCGGAGAGCTGAAAATCATTAACTTTGGAAAGCAGTCTAGAAGTCTCAGAATCAGAGACCCACTGACTCTCCGTTCTCTGTGGAAGTCTTTGTACACTTGAAAACCGCTGCTGGAGGCCTGGACTCTGAGTGGAAGGGCAGAGTGAAGGGGTGTGGGGTGGTCACAGATGATCCACAAGTAAATGAGACCAGAAATGTCTCTCCCTTTGAATCTACAATCTGCAGAGGAAAAAAGCACTGGTGTAGATATACTGGCCACCGTGCTCAAAAAGGATACACCACAGCACTAAGAGAAAAGGAAAAATGTTGAATTGGCCTAAATATGATAAGAGCACTTTGAGGGAAAACTCACATGCTGTAAGATAAAGGTCATTTCTTCCCTGAAGTTTCAGAAATACAAGCATGGGAAGTAGGGAAGGGCACTAGTTAGATCTGAGAAACAGCCACTGCTGGGCTGGTCTCCAGTGACTTTAGCCTCCAATGGAAGTATTATTATTAAAGATGAAATTCATAAACCAAGCCGAAATTATATCAAGCAAGGAGAAACTCTGATTTTTTTCAGTAAAGTAGAAAAATGACTAGGATTCTTCAACTACTTAGATCTTCTATTTATCTATTCAGGGTAAAAAAAAAATTCATGTAAAAAGTCTGATAATATTAACTTCCACTATTTAATCATAGTTACCTTTTTCTGGATTTAAGTGTTTATGTTAAAATATACAATAGGTATGATGACTCTCTTGTGACTTAAGTGAAACCTTAAAATCCAAATCCCATTTTAAGAAACGTATCTTTATCGTTGAAAATATTACAGATGTCCCCTTCCCCCACCAT